>NW_008360303.1:8627889-8628382 GCF_000622305.1 Nannospalax galili
TCTAGCTCTTTTCTGAATTCATTCAGAAGTTTATCCCCATCTTCCTTCAGCTCTATGATTACCTTGTTTATGTGTGCTTTAAATTCACTGAATTCTTTTATTATATTCATCATTGTTCTTTTGAGTTCCATGTCCTGCATTGTCTCTAGGGGGTTCTCATTGTGCTCCTCTAGAGGATTACTGGTATTTGGTGGGGATATGTTATTTTGGTTTTTCATGTTATTATTTTTTCTCTGTGATTTTGACATGTGAATTTCTTTTGTAGTTTCTGACTCTTGTGTTTTACTCGGTCCTTCAAGTTTAGTTCTGCTTCTTTTATTTTTGAACTTTATGTGTCTTTGTGGTTTACTTTTTGGCTATGAAGAGTTGGTTCGTCTAAGTTTCTGGTTCTCTCTTTTGATTTTATATTGTCGAGGCCGGATTGATTTTGTCTTCAGGAGTTCCGCGGTGGCCCAACTCCAATGTGGATCAGAAGTTTTCAGACTTTCTCCTT
>NW_008360303.1:8628877-8704450 GCF_000622305.1 Nannospalax galili
ATGTGGCTTGGGGAGTCCAGGCACAGAGAGCTGCGCTATGCACTTACCGCAAGAGGCCTGAGGATAGGAGTGCAGGCTAGGAGAGTTAGCCAGTGGTGCAGGTCCAGGGGAGCAGTCATTTAATTTTTTTTATACAGTGTATTACTATGTAGCCTGGGCTGACCTTGAACTCCGTCCTCCTACCTCAGCCTAAGTGCTTAGAATACAGGTATGCACTACCATACCCAGGTATGAATTTCTTTCTTTGTCAAACACAAAAATTCCCACTCTGAGATTCTGTATAATTTAGCTCTCCTTCAGTTTTTTACAGAGCCTCATGTCAGAAATAAATGCCCATGCACCACAATGCAAACAGTGTCCGGCTGACCAGTCTCACACTTTCCTTGTAGAGCTACAAGATACAAATAGTTTCCCCTCCAGGGAATCTCTCAAATCAGGGTTTTACTGTGTTCTCTCTCTCTCTCTCTCAAGTTTCCCCTCTAGCGAATCTCTCATAGCAGGGTTTCTGTGCGTTCTCTCTCTCTCTCTCTCTTTCTCTCTCTCTCTCTCTCTCTCTCTCTCTCTCTCTGTGTGAGACTGATGTTATAGAAATGATGAGGCTATTCATGGTCACAAACTTAAGCTATTACTTGTTTTTTCTCTTTATATTTTCAGTGTAGTGGATCAAACACAAGTCTCACACGTGCTAGGCCTGAGTTCTACCATGGAGCTATATTCCCAGATCCAGTTATTGTGTTTTGTGAGGACAGGTAATTTTTCCTGAAATTGGATGTATGTTGCCAAAAAGCATCATGAAGAAGAAACACTTCACTGTTTGGTTTGTTTTTGCTGTAACCTCACTGCCTGGAAGACATGAACTTGAAAATTCCTTTACTTTTTCTGTAATTCCTTGTCTCCCATCCTGCCTGAAAATGGTGAGTTGTCCATCAAAGCCCTTAATTTAAACCTCCTTGAGATGTACCTTCTGTGCTACAGAAACTGGAAAACTGAAGCTACGCTCCCCAGACTCCAAACATGGAGGACGTCCGTGTTAGTTTGTCCTGTCACTCAGATGTTAAGTGACATGAGAGCAGGAGGACCGCTTCTATTGCTGTTACTTTCTGCTTGCTCCCACTGGAGCAGCAGCATTGAGTGTTTCTGGCACAATTCCTGACTTCCTTCTGATGGGGTCGACAGTGACAGTTTAATCTCAGAGCCAATAGCTGACACCTTAGTGTCCTAGTTTACCAATAGATTGTCCAGTTCAAGGAGAGTAGCCTTTCCCAATATGGCCCAGTCGAGGTATTGGCTTCCAGTGTTGTTCCTAAAAACAACCTGAGGCTGTCTAGAGCCTTCAACATGATTCTATGAACATAGTCTATGCTTAAATAGCTAGAGTTAATGCTTTTATTTCTACTATTCCTTGACAGACACAATTCCCAACTATTGAGAATCTATTCCACCCTAAAATTTGTTAGAAGATAGGTTTATTGATTCAACCAGCCCACAAGCTATAGATTTGGAACTGGCTTAGACTTGGGAACAACTTGATTTTTAAAAAGCAGTTAGAGAAAGGAAACAATTATTTCAACAGTGAAAGTAATGTTGAAACAAAGATAAACAAGATCTCAGGTGGCTGGCAGGCAGGCAGGGTCAGGTAGGATAAGGTGATCAGGGAAGACTCTGAGAGCAGGTGACATTTGAGCCGAGACCTGAGTAACAAAGAAACAGAGACCTGAAAACAGACAGACCTGGCCTGGAACAGAAGCTAAAAGTAAAAGGCCTATGGGTGAGAATGAGCTCTCAATGCATGGAGGCACAGGAAAGGCCAGTGCTCTTACAGCAGAATTAGCCAGGAATAAGATAGAGTGGGAGCCCTGGTTTCCTTCACTTGTGACATTTGTTGAGCAACTGACCAGTACTGGATCTGCATACACATCAGTGGAGAATACAGATCACAATTCCCATTCTCATGGAGCTTGTACTCTAGTGATGAGGAAAGGAAGAGCAATAAACAAATAAACCTATAAAATGCAGGCTGAGTTACACTAGTGTTTATCAGGACAAACCAGGGGCAGTTTGGCCCCATATGAGACATTTGTAAACATCTAGAGATGCTTCAGGCTGTCACACTTGAGGAATGGTATTCAATGGGAAGAGGATCGAGAGCCCTCTAAACATCCTGCAATGTGCAGGGCACACCCCAACAGCAAAGAATTATCCGAATTTAGCTAGTGCCAAGATTGAGGAATCTTGTATCAGACAGTGACGAGCATTTCAGAGAGGAAAAAATAAAAAATAAAAAAATGGGTAAGAAGTACCAAGAAACAGGGAAGCACTTACAAGGAAGATGGCATTCAGCAAAACTAAGGAGGAGCAACGCCATGGTGGGCCATAGTCACAAATCCATAATCCCAACACTTGAGAAGCTAAGGCAAAAGGATGGAGAGTTTGAAAACAGCTGTATAGAAAGACCTGTCTCAAAATACAACAAAGCAAAACACAAAACCTGAAGAAAAGAAAGGCAAGCGCATCATAGACCAGTGAATGTAAGAGCTAATCTTGGTTGTTAACTTGATTGGATCTGAAATCAACTAAGAGACATGCTTGTGGGCAAGTCTACAAGGGTATTTCCTAGAAGGATTAACTGAGGGAGAAAAACTCTTCCCCCCAGACTGGGTGGCAGCTTCCAGCGCTGAACCACATATAAGGTCTGAGGGCAAAGCTTGCCTGCCTGCTTCACGTCTTGCTGGTGAATCATCTCTTCTGCTGCTTCCACTCCTACTGCTGTCTTTCACATATATCAGAACCCAGAGTCTTGGCCTTACAGCATGGACTGAAGGCCAGTGGCTGTCCAAGAATCTTCCAGGCCTTCAGCATCAGATTGGAACTCTTCAGATATCCAGCAGCTATGGTGTTCTCAGCCCCTACAGTGTGCTGAGAGTCCAAAGTGTACCCTGTAAGCCAATCTAATAAACCCCATTTGTAATAGCCCAATGTAGTAGTGGATGAGCAAACAGAGGGAAAGGAGCAGAAACGCCTTGGAAAAGCTTCAGGGGTCCAAGCATTTCAAGCTTTGGCTTGTATTCTATGGCTAGGAAATAACTAGGGAACTTTGAGTAGTGCAGTAACACAGTTTCTGACTCTAGGTTTGTGTTGTTTGTTTTGCTCGTTGTTTGGTTGTTTGGTTGGCTTTGTTTTGTTTTTTGAAGCACAGTCTCTAGTATCCCAGGCTAACCTCAAACTTGCTATGTAACCAAAGCTGGCCTTAAACTCATGATCCTCCTGCCTCTACCTCCCAAGTACTAGGATTACCATGTGTTGCCATCATATCTAGTATCTGACTCTATTTTTAAAAGCTGCACTCTGGCTGCTGTTCGGGGAATTAGTCATAAGAAAACAGGGGCAGGGAGAAGAATTGGTTGTTATTAAATGGATTGCAAGAGAAAGGGGGCAGTAAAGATATCAATCCAATTTCAGATCTGAGCTAGTGGAAGATCTAAGCTGCTGGGCACCAAAATGGAAGAACTGTGGGAGAAGCAGGTAAAGGAGGCAACAGAAACCAGAAACAAAAACAAACCCTATTTGACATACAGACCTTGAGTTATATACCAGAAACGCAGATGCAGATGGTGCTGATTAAGGAATGGGTGTGTAAGAGAAGAATTGTGACTAAATGCACAAATCTATCTAAATCAATGAATAGATGGTCACCAAGTAAGTATGGAGAGAAATCTGAAGAATGAGAATTATTCAAGATACAAATGTACAGAGAAGTATCAGAAATATATTTGCTAGAAAAGATATGCTATCACAATGCTACATCTAAAATGAAGGACTAATGTTTAGCCTTCATATGTATTCATCTTCCAAATTAACTCCTAAAAGTAGACAACTATTGCTCTCATTTCCTGAGGAAAAAGCTAAAAATAAAATAGGTATTAGTAACATGGATCATTGAAATTGCCTACAGAATTCTGTAACAGGATCATAAAAATCATCAAATCTGAATCCCAGACATGAAAAAAGAGGAAGATGAAGCCAGGTGTGGTGGTACACACCTTTAATCCTAGCACTAGGGAGGCAGAGGCAGGTGGATCTCTGGTCTACAAAGTGAGTTCCAGGCCAGCTGGGGCTACAGGGAAATTCTGTCTCAAAAAAGACCAAAAAGAAGAAGAAGAAGAAGAAGAAGAAGAAGAAGAAGAAGAAGAAGAAGAAGAAGAAGAAGAAGAAGAAGAAGAAGAAGAAGAAGAAGAAGAAGAAGAATGTTTATGTATTCATTTTATAGAATCCTAGGACTTCGGTCTGCAATTAGCCCTGGGTCACACAGCTAGTTTGGGCATAAAGACAACAGGAAGACTAATGAACTATTATGTCATTGTTAGTTCCTCCTTATCATATTAAGAAATCCACTAGAAAATGAAATTCTTCTTAAATAAAAATTTCAACTAAGGGAGAAAGTCTACTTTTCTAAATATTATATAGCCACAAAATCTATCTTATAAACAACCTATTGCATAAAACAGTGTGTTTGCATATCTGTAGAAGAATAAAAACAATTTTGTGAGGGTTTGGTTCAGCAGATAAAAGAGCTCACAGCTAAGCCTAACAACCTGGGTTTGATCCCCAGGACCCACAAGGTAGAAAGAGATAACTGATTACCAAAAAGTTTTCCTCTCTGCTATAGAGAAAAAGACAGAGATACATACATACATACAGACAGACACACACACACACACATACACAAATACACATACTAAATGTAATTTTAAAGATTTTGAGGTAGTGTTCTAAATCTGAGTTCAGTGGTACATCTGTAATCCTACTACTTGTGAGAATGAGGCAGCTTAGGCTATAGAATGAGTCTCTGTCTCAAAAAGTAAAACATAACAGCAACATAAAAGAACAATGCTTGGCCCTAAACTCAAGGATGAAATGCCAGCCCTATCGGGGGAGGTAAGACAAGCTTTCTGGAAGCAATGCCATTGCTCCAGCAACGAGAAGTGAGGTAGACAAGCAAGGCAACAAGATGGTGTAATCAGGTTTGACCAAGATGGACTTCCCTTGCAATAAATAAGCCACCACTGAGAAAGCTGCTGTTTATCCCTGATACTCTCATGAGTATTACTGTAGGGAGAGTGAATCTATGCCTTGACTGAAGAAGACAGGCACTCATCTCCTTTTCATCCATGTATCAAAGCACACTCACAAGAATACATATTTATTTCCATGGAATGAAGGAAGGTGGTGAGAACTGCCAGGGCTCCAACATAAACAAAGGAACAGAAACAGCAGAAGGGGAAGTGAGCTAGCCCAGTCATCCTGTGAGTCAGTTATGAAGAGACAGCACTCTACCAGTGGCTCAAATTCTGTGTCCTCCTTCTATGTCTGGCAAGTAAATTCAGAACAGAGCAAGCTTGGGTCTAGACTAGCCCAGGGTAGAGGGACATGAGCAAGAGCTCACAGTGAGTGTTGCAAGCTTCAGACTTTTGTTTTTCAAGACCTTTGTTGTCATCTCTTAGATGAAAGCTGGAAACTAAAACAACATGAAAGATGTTCAGGGTTTTCTTTTTTTCCTTTAACTTTTTGAACAAATGTGCCTTTAAAGGTGTCTGCTTTGGACCTAGAGAAGTAGTTCAGTGGTAGAGTACTTGCAGAGTACTTGCTTAGCATATGTAAAACTTTGGATTAGATCCTCAGCACAGAGAAAAAAAGTCCTCATTTGGTTATGACTATTCAGATTAAGAATGATTTGTGGCTGCTTTCTAGAATTCTCCTTTCATTCACCTAAAATTGCTGTAGGGACAGAAAATATGGTTTAGTAGTTATGATGATTAGTGTTGTCAGTTTAACAATCTGGAATCAACTGGGAGATGGACCTCTGAGCATGACTGGGAGGGATTATCTTGATTATGTTCACTGATGTGGGAAGACCCATCCTAATTGTGAATGATACTATTCCCTGGGCAGGGGTTCCTGCACTCAATACATGGAGCAAGAGAGCTGAGCAGCATGCATGCATTCACTGCTCTCAGCTTCTCACAGTGGATGGGATAAGATCGGCTGCTCTAAGATCCTGTCGCTTTGAATGTCCCACCATGATGGACTGTGCCTCTCAACTATGAGCCTGGACAACCCCTTTCTCCCTTAAGTTGATTTTGTCATTGTGTTTTATCATAGCAATAGGAAAAGAAACTAAAACAAATAGGAATCTTTTGTTGAAAAAGAGAACTAATAAAAGTATCTTCTGGGATTGAATGAATGTCATAATCCTCATTCCCAAACCAAGTCTTTGAATGGTAAGCGCCCCCTATGACCTTGAGGGAAGTCAGGTTAACCATGTAACCTGGATCCCATTGAATTAAATGCCATGTAGCAGAATGTCTATTATTTTCTAGGACATTCTTCTTGGGGATATATTTCTAGACTGTAGCCATACTTTAAGGCTAAGCTCACATAGTCACTCACCCTTCTTCCTTGAGTGAATCTGCCTCCCAGGGAGCATGCACTTGTGTCATTCAAATAAACTCCTTTGCTGAAATGAAATGTTCTCAGTCAGGACTCAGTCTATATTATTCAATACTATAATGTCCCTACAGTATCTAATATGATACTTTTGTATAAAAACAGAAGTCTTATGATAACTAGAAAGGTTAATTGACTATCAGGATAAAGGAGGTGTTTCTAGATAATTCTGACTAATTATGAGACATATATAATTGCATTTAGAAAGGGTATTGGAGAACTTTGGTACAGAAAGTAGAAAAATCCTCACATGTTGCAGAGGGAAGGTCCATGCAACACTTATAGAGGTAGACCAGATGACTTCCAAATTTCAAAAGTATTGGTTTTGGTTGGTTGGTTGGTTGATTGGTTTGGTTTGAGAGAGAGAGAGAGAGAGAAAGAGAGAGAGAGAGAGAGAGAATCAGAGAGAATCATGTAGCCCAAGCTGGTCTCAAGCTTGCTATATAACTAATACCTTGAACACCTTATCCTCCTGCCTCTACCTTTCAAATGTTGGTCAAAATGATTGTTATAGCCTATTTTCTGATGCTAAAATAGAATATTATGGAATGGGTAATTGTTAAGAATAGAAGATCTTTAGCAACAATTCTGGAGGCTAGGAAGTTAAGAGCCTGGTACCAGCCTTTGGAAGGACTTTCATGCTGTATCATGATTGAAGGATAGGTAAGTACACAAGAGATAGGAAGAAGAAACTGACCAACTCATCCTTTTTATTCAGGAATTCCCTCCCAAGATAACACTCTTAAAGACCCCACCTCCTAATACTGTTACGATGACAAATTTCAACCTGAGTTTTAGAGGAGGTTTTCAAACCATGACCGTGATTTTGAGGCTTGCCTTAACTGAATAATCTCCATGAATACTGCCATTTTAACAGACAATTCTAGAAGCTCTTGCAGGCAGCCTGATTGTAACACTCCCAGCTCACAATCTCTAAAGGAAGGCATCATAGGACCCTCTTGCTTGAAGCTTCATTTTACTTGGTTATCACAAACACCTCTTGTCTAGGAAGGCCACAAGATGATTGGGAACTGGACACAATAATATTCAACCCCATATGCAGTAATTCAAGCTTATATGCCAATTTTATACTCATTTACTGTTTTTCATGTATCCAAACATAAATCATATCCAGTAGGGAGTATGACAATTTTCTCAATATTTTCAATTATAGCTTTATTTTCTGTGTCTTTTCAGTAGGAAAAATCACATGGACTTTCAGTGGCTCCATTCTTTCCAAATAACTGTAAGTTTCATATGAACAGCACAGAAAAAAAGGTGTTTAAGAGTTGATAACACCACTCAAATATGCCACCCTTGCTGACTGCTGGTATTCCTTAAGGGGCATCATCACTCTCTGAAGCACATGAACAAATGCTCTGGAGAAGATACACCTAACACTCTGTAATAATGCATTAAAGTGGATTTTCAAGTCCCAATAGGATGTGAGGAGCTTTCCATGCTTCATTGTTGCCTGTCTACCTTTTTGTCTTCTAATCATAGTGAACAATACAATGATGCTAGTTCCTGTGTGCTATGAATATGAATATACATAGAGCAAACATTGAAGAAATGGAACTGAATCAGAACCCAAATAGCAATGATATGATAAGCAATTTCTATATTTGAATTGTTTTTCTACTTGGAAAAAATTTTTTAAAGAAAAAATATCATTGCAGATTATTTTTTAAATTTCATTCATTTATGTATATGTGTGTGTGAGTGTATGTAAACATGTGTGTGTAGAGGTGGGCTCGTGCATGTGTACAGAGGCCAGAAGAGAGCATTGGATGTCCTTCTCTATTATCTTTACCCATTCCTTTTGAGGCCATCTCTCCCTGAACGTGGGCTCACATTTTCTTGAGTAGGCTAAAAGCCAGCAAGTTCAAGAGATCTTCCTGTCTCCTCCCCCATTAGAGCTGGGGTTACAGACATATACAGAATGCCAGACTTGTTATATGGGCAGTGGGAACTGAACTCATGACTACACAGCAAATGTTCTTAACAGCTGAGCCATCTCTCCAGGATCCTCTGCTCCATATTACAGATTCTTTTCACCAATCTCTTCATGATATAAAATGCTCTGTGAGATTAATGCAATTTTCTCCAGATAGAGATGATTCTTAATATAAACAAATACCCTATATATAAAATGCTAAAGTATAATTATGTAAATTACTTAAAGCAATCCCAGCTAACTGAAAAACAAGTTCCCTATTTAAAAAGTATTTACCAATAGAGTATGGAGGAGGCGCTGAAGGGATTTTTTTTTTAATTATTTATGGTGTTTTCAAGAATGTCCACTCTCATTAGGAAATGGAATCTGTATAGGTCTCTGTGGAAACAGGAACAGTATAAAATAATTGAGTCACCTCTTAGAGTAAACTGCCCAACAAATGGTAGAAATATCAATTGTTGATTCAGTTTTAAAAAGGTTTCTTCCATAATATCACCATCAGGTTCAAAAAGACATGGTGTTGAGTCATTATTTGTATATAAATATACTGAAAAAGTATATACCCTGATATGACTGCAAAAAGACCAGGCCAGGACTGGGGAAATGACTCAGACAGTAAAGTGCTTACAAAGCAGAAGTAAGGACTTGCCAGGCATGGTGGGCATGTACCTTTAATACCAGTACCAGGGAGGCAGAAGCAGGCAGCTCTTGGCCAGCCTGGTCTATATAGTAAGTTCTGGGCCAGCTAGGGCTACACAGTGAGATCTTGTCTTAAAATAAAAAAATTAAAAAACCCTGTATTCAGATTCCTAGCACTCCAGCACTCACATAAAAAGCCAGGCATGGTAGCACGTGCCTTTAATCCTGGGGAGGTAGAGACAGGCCAATCACTGGAGCTTGCTGGCCAGTTGGTCTAGCCAAATCTATGAGCTCCAGGTTCAGTGAAAGATCTTATCTCAACAAGGTAGAAGGCAACTGAAAAAAAACACTCCACAATGACCTCTGGCCTTTACACACATGCATGTACACCTATACACACACATACACACACACACACACACACACACACACACACATACACACACACCCCTCTGGTGAGGACTATTTCTGAACCCTTCCCAATTTCTTTGGAAATATCAAATTTAGGCTCCTACCAGGACAAATAACCAGAATCAGGCAAGTTATCGGACCCTCAAATAAGAACTTGAGCAACTGTAGGTAACAGCACATTCCTTCATTTTCCTCCAGAAAAAAAAAAATCACAAGCTGGGCATGGAAAAACCCTAAACCCAGTACCTCTGCTTCTTAAACCAGCCTTGCTGGTATCCTGGCAGACCAATCTGGAAACCATGATTAATCCCTAGGTAAACAGAAAATAGGCTCTGGAGCCCAGAGGAGACAAACCTGAGTCAGTCTCTGGAGACTATGCACTTAGTCAACTGAGCTCTGCCCCCTCCTTCAGGAGATGGCTCATTTGCCAGGTGAATTTGAGCCAACAGAAAGGCCTTCTGTGGTGACAGGGAGCCTGATGAACAGAGACTGAAGCATCACTGTAAGTAACTAACTAAAAGCTGGCATAGCATGGGCATATGCAAGGACCACCATGTCTCAATCATTCAAAAGAAAAACTGACAGCTCCATCCTATGCACTGTGGAAAGCTCAATACCCTTCCCATTTTCTCCAGTAATCAGAAGAGACCTAGATGTTTCTTTGTCACTAAGGACTTCAATTTAATCTGATCCATGGAGCATCTTGTGGTTGCATGAGTGTTACTGTGGCTGTTGCCCCTGCTGGATATGGCCCTGAGTGCTTCCCTCATCCACACCTCACCTTACATACTTCCCTCCAACACCACGGAGTCAAGCCTCTAAGTGGAACCAACTCACATGGAAGATTCAAGATAATGAGAAGAGACTCGTGAAAGCTACAGAAACATCTTAAAGTAGAAACCAAATGTCTTTTGTCCTTTTTTTCAGGAGTCCTCAGAGAGTCTTCGAACTCATGATCCTCCTGCCTCAGTCTCCTGAGTGTTAAGATTATATGTATTCCCATGCCTGGTCAGCATATCCTTTTTTGAAAAGCCTTTTAATCACTTGACCCTAGAAGTTTCTTTCAGGTTGTCCTCCTGAGGGTCTAGCTCTTACACTGACCACGCCATCTCTTCCTATATACCCTACCTCTCCTCAGCCAACCCTCTCTCCCAAATTCATATCATTTCACTATACACATGTAACTTTAATTTTCTATCTCCTGAATGTGTATCTTCACCTTGAGATCTCAAAAAGAATATTTTCCTAAAGAAAAACAACTCTTTGTTTGCTTATTTGTGTATAGCTTAGACTGAGCTCACCTTCACTATGTAGCTGAGGATAACCTTGAACTCCTGATCCTTCACGGCTTCCATCAAGTGCTAGAATTGCAAGCATGTGCCACCACTCCCAACCATGGCATTTGGTCTTGTGCTCTTCCTTCTGCCTATTCATTCCATTTGCATAGGGAATTTCTCCCTACTAGTGGTATCTACAGCACTTTCTTTGTACTTCCCCAGTTGAACAAGCACAGTTCTAGTCTTGCAGGAAATTCTTAGCAAATACCTGTTGAGTCGAATAAAATAGGCCAGAGAGTCTCTGAACTACAGCATAATTACAATAGTCCTCCCTTACCCAGTTTAATTTTTATGGTTTTTGTGAAAAGTGGAAAATTCTAGAAATAGCTATTAGTAAGTTTTAAATTGTATGCCACTCTGATGAAATCTCAGCTGCTCCATTCTGTCCTGCCTGGGACAGGAATCCTTTCATTGTCCAGTGTATCCACCCTAT
Organism: Nannospalax galili; assembly: GCF_000622305.1. NCBI lineage: Eukaryota > Metazoa > Chordata > Mammalia > Rodentia > Spalacidae > Nannospalax > Nannospalax galili. The sequence goes on from NW_008360303.1 coordinate 8,640,159, forward strand.
ATGCAATGCCCACCTGTTAGTCATTTAAAAGTGGAATAGGTTAGCTATATTGAATGTTGTGGTATCAGTATCACAGTGCTTGTGTTCAAATAACCCAAAATTTACTTCAAACGACCCCCAAAGCACAAGAATGGATGCTAGCAATTCTGTTATACAAAGACAAATTTTAAAATGCTTCCTTAAAGTAAAAAGGTGAAAGCTCTCAATGAGGAAGGAAAGAGAGAGAGAGAGAGAGAGAGAGAGAGAGAGAGAGAGAGAGGCTAGGATTCACATCAAGAACAAATCATCTGTCCATGAAATTGTGAAGAAGGAAGAAGGTGCTATTTTGCACTCACACTTCAAACTATAAAATGTGTGTAAATGTTTAGTTAAAATGAAAAAGGCATGAAATTATGGGGTTCAGTACTACCTGCCTTTGGGGGCATCCACTGGTGGTCTGGGAATTTGTCTTCTATGGGTAAATTACCCTCTATGGGTAATTGATATTGGTAAATATCATCTGTGGGCACCTCTACAAGGGTTCCAGATGCTTGTGTTGTGGAGCAAGGAATTAAACAGAGGCACACAGGCACAGCAGAAGCTGAGACATTTACCAGGAAAAGATAAATTTCCAAGGGAGGCAGTGGAGCAAAGAAAGTTTAGCTAATCAGATGCCCTGCTGTACAAAGTGTTGGAGTTTTTTTTAGATTACTATTATTCTTTTTCTTTGTTTCATGTGTTTGTGTGTGACATACATGCATATGTGTATGTATGTTCAAATGCTTGTGGGCACACATTTGTGAGATGCCCATGTATATGTGTGGGTGTGCATGTGGATGCCCATGGTTGATGTCAGGAATCTTCTCATTTGTTCTGTCTTATTCTTTGAGTCCGTCTCTGTTAAGCCCAGAGTTTGCCAATCTTGCTAGTCCTGCTAGTTAGCTTGCTCTGGGGAATCCCCTGTCTCTGCCTTCCCAGGCCTGAATTACAAGCTGGCTGCCACACCCACTCAGCATCTAGGTGCTGGGGATCCAAACTCTGGTCCTCTCGCTTCTATGATGAGTACTATAACCACTGAGCCATCTTCCTAGCCCAAGAGTTGGGGTTTCTATGTCATAGAATATAGGCTTTGTGAAGGTCATTTGAATAGCATTGGCTTTCTGGCTACGTGGTCCCTTCTGTGCATGTTTTTTTCTGTTACATGAATCTCCACATACAACATTATTTATCAAATGTCTCATTAGCATCTTAAATCTCCACACAGGGTTGTGCATTTTAGTGTTGTAATGAGCCATACGTACCTTCAGACACTCTGCAGTGCCTTTTCACCCGTGCTAATGACTAGATTTAGTCAGCTCTGCCAGAGGCTTCCAACCTTCCTCTTTGGCACCTGGTTTCTTCCATATGCTAATTTTGCAGTGTTTGAGCAAGGTTCTTAACCTCACTGAGCACCCTATCCTCCTGCCTCGCTATTGTAACCACAACATTAATTCAGTAATCATAATTACCATTGAGGCCAGCCAAGGAAGCCCAGATCCCTGGGCACAGGATGTGTAGCAGCTGGAGATAGTTTCTCAAATCTAGTATCTACCTGTTACATAACATTGAGCCAGTCACTTGACTTCTCTGAGCACCATTTTTCTTATCTGTGATAATCATTTTTTTTAGATTGCTCTGCTCTGTACATATAGCAATTATAAGAACTAAATGGGAATATATACATACATATGGGCCTCAGATGAATCAAAGAGGCACTATATATATATGACAAATAATACAAGTATTAGGATGGTCTACACATTTTGAAAAGTTAGAATACTTGGTAAAGTAGTGTAGATTATGGACAGAGATTCTTTGTTTACTACAAAGTGTTTTCTCACAAGTAAACACTACTTTGTTTTCCCAAGACCATTTATTTCCACTTGATAACATATGTGAATTTTTCCTATAAGCAAAGTGCCTCCTGTTTGATTTTTTTCTTTACTTCTCTTGTCAACAGAATTTGCTTCTTCTCCCGGAACTAGCTATCATGAAAATCAAGGTAGATAAAGGCCATCTTTGATGCCAACCTTATGAAAATTATTGCACTTTAACATCTGGCAGTCAACTGTATTAGACAAAAGGTTTTAGATGTAGCAATTTTCACTTAACACAAAGGAATTATCATTTTTAGAATTTTAAAATCATGACAAATATAAAAATTCAGCAAACTTTCAAATACTTTAGCCTCTAATTCTTTATTTCAATATGTATCCATTTCTTGTGGTTGCTGTAGCAAATTACCACAAGGCTTGTGGCTTAAAATGACCAAACTTTGCTTTCTCATGATTCTAGAGACCAGAAGTTTGAAATGAGATGCTTTTAAAGTTTTTTCTTAAATGTGTGCCTGTATGCTTGTCCATATGTGTACCATCTATATGCAAGTACCTACAGAGGCCAGAAGAGGGCATCTGACCCCAGGAACTAAAGTTAAAGGTGGTTTTGAGCCACCTGATGTCAGTGCTAGGAACCAAACCAGAGTCCTCTGCAAAAGCAGCAAGTGATCTTAACCACCAAATCATCTCTCCAGCCCCTTGAAATCAGTTTTGCTGGGCTGAAATCAAGGTGCTCACAATTGCATCTACATTCCTTCCCCTCCTTCCCCCTGCTCTAAGGGAGAATCCCCTCCCTTCCTTTTCAGCTTCTGGTTGTGTTCTAGTCTACCTTCAATTGCTGTGACAAAACACTCTGACCAATACCAACTTGGGGTATCTTACATCTCCCAGGTCACAGTTCATCAGGGAGCCCAAGATAGGAACTCAGGGCAGGAACCTGGAGGCAGGAGCTGAAGCACAAGCCATGGAGGAATGCTGCTTACTGCCTTGTTCTCATGGCCCATGCTCAACCTGCTTTGTTATACAATACAGTTCTACCTGCCCAGGGATAGCATCACCCACAGTGGGCTAGGCCCTCCCACATCACTCAAAGATCAAGAGGATGCCCCATAGACATGGACACAGGCCAGTCCAATGGAGGCAACTCCCCAGTTGAGGCTCCCTCAACCCAGGTCTGTCAAGTTGGCAACTAAAGCTATCCAGCACATGTGGCTGCTAACTATTTGGCTAGAGACTACATCACTCCAGGTTCTGCCTCCATGGTCACATTGCTTCTTCATCTTCAACATATAATCTCCACTGTCTCTTATAAGGATACTTGTGATGACGGTTAGGTCCTACCCAGGTAACCCAGGGCTCCTTCTTTTCTCAAGACCTTTAAGCACATCTGCAAAGAACCTTTTCTCCAAATGAGGTAGTATTTATAGATTCCGGGAATTAAGATGTGGCTATTTGGGGGGAACTATTTCCAGCAGACCACACGGCGGTTCTCTAGCAGTATCTGTTGGAATCACCTGGAGATCCTGTAAAATACAGATTGCTGGACCTATTCCTGAGCTTCTCATTGAAAAATCTAGATTCCAAGATCCTGAATTAACCAGTCCCTAGGCACTGCTGCTGCTGGTGCCCCTTTGAGCACCATTAATTTATCAATGCTTAAAATTTATCTTCTCAGTCAGGTATGATAAGTCATTCCTATATTTCTCATACTTGGGAGGCTGAAGCAGGAGGATTACAACTTTAAAGCCAGACTAGGCTATATAGTGAGGGGTTTTTTGTTTTGGATTTTTTTTTTTCATTTTTGCTGAATCTTTACAATTTTCGTGCAATATGGTTTAATGGCATTTAGATCTGCTCCCCTCTCTCTACAGCCCTCCACTATCCCCCTCCCAATTTAATGAACTCTCATACATATATGTATATGTATATGTATGTATGTCTATATAATATGGTCTATAGTGTATGATTTGTATCCCCCAATGTCCTTAGGTGTGGATCTATTCACTGGGCCCACCAAGAGTCCCACTCCTGTAAGACACTGTTTTTCCCCCTCCCAGCAGCCATCAGTTGCCAAAGGTTCCTTAGTATGGGTTGGGATCTCTTACTTCCCCAAGTCTATGCTGTGATTTTGCCTAGTTTGAGCTTGCATAGGACTTGTACAGGCTATCACCATTGCTGTGAGTTCATATGAGTAACTGACCAGCTGACTGGAAGATTGTTTCCTTGTGGTCATCCACCCTCTCTGGCTCTTACCATCTTTAAAAAGCCTCTTGCTTAATTTTCCCACCAAGCTATATATCCCCAACTTTTTGTGTCCATCTTTTGTATATATTCAGATATCAGAGCTGCTGGCAGAACAATGTAGCTGGTGTCTCTTTTTCCTTTCAGATAATTTCTTCCCTCTGTTGGATCTCTGCAGTGAGACATTTTAACCACTCATGCAGTGCTCCCATTGGTCTCTATGAGAGAAAGGATGGGATCATTTCTATAACATGTCATCCACAGCCTCCACAATATAACTTCAATCCATACAATCTCTTTGCAACTAGTTTCTTTGGGGCTCCCCAAATGCCCTCTACATACCTGTCTCAAATGCAAGACTTCCTTGTGTAGTTCCAGCCAGAGAGACTATCTCTTGTCACCTGTCCATAGTTACACCTCTTCCCATCCGAATCCTAATGTCTCCTAAGGACTGATCCATCTTCCTAGCCTTTCTTCCTCAGCCCTCTACACAGAACACTCTAGAGAATTCTTATGATAAAATCTTTTCTCTTGAGTCATAATTATCTATGCAGCCTCTAATCCTTGATGTATTATAAGCTTCTTAGGGTAAGGTTTATTGCTTATTTTCATTTCTTGTATGACAGTGATAAATGTATCTAAACTGGATGACCAAACTGTATCTGTCATTTAGCACACTTATCTGCTCTAATCTCTTTGCAGCTAATGGGCACACAAATGCTGGTTCTCTTTCTTTGGTGACCCTGCTCCACACTTCTTTAGGGGAACTGCTTCAGCCCTACCCCACCTATATGGATCTCTTAATGGTTGCCAATCAAAGCACCTCACACAAGACCTGTCTTCCTCTCCACATCTCTCGCAGATATGAGTCCTTTTCCTAGGGCTTTAAAAATAATCTTCTAGAAAAACAAACAAAAAAACTCGTTCCTCTCCAGTGGAGAAACTGGAGATATGTTGACTTCTTGGGGAAAATGGATTTGAGAGACTGTTAGCCCATAAGGAGAAATGATGAGAGGAGACACTTTCTGTTATCAGATTTGTAGGCTCTATGCTTTCTCCTGCCGTTTTCATGGCTTCCTGCCATGAGCTAATAGCATCACCACAGTGGCTTCTCTGTCTTGTTAGATTCTGCCACTTGCAGTCAACAGTTCTACCTAATCATCCATTCAAAGAGTAAAGGGACTAGTTATCCTTTAAGAACCCTTCTAAGAATGCCAGGCATGGTGGCCTTTAATCCCAGTCCTCAGGAACAGAGGCTGGTGGACCTCTTGGAGATCAAGGCCAGCCTGATCCACATAGTAACTTCCAGGTGGGCTGGAACTACAGACACCCTATCAAAAAAAGAACAAAAAAAAGAACCCTTCTGAAAACAGTGGTGCATGGTGCTTTCGTTGTCCTGAGAAGAGAGGCTAAACACTATGCCAGGGAGTTTCTAACCTGCTCTATATATTAGACTATGAAGACATGGTGTATAACTTAGTCTTAGAAACTTAAGTCAGCAGAAAAATAAAAACACAAGTGTCTAGACAAAATTTTTGCCCAGGTCCCAGCCAATATGATTAGTTTTACTTAAAACTTCATGGAAATAAAAATTACTAAAATTTATTATATACATATATGAACTGTCAAAGAATTTTTTTTAATATTTTAAAATCTAAAAAACAGAAGAGAAACCCATGGAAACTAAATAGATTTTAAAAAATAATGTAATGCAGAGAGAAAATAACTATTCTTCTTAAATAAATCATAAGAAAGAGCCAGGCTGGTAGACAGAACATATTTAAAAGATTATAGAGACATATGCCAAAAGAACTTTAACCAAACAGATAGCAGCTCTCCAAAAACCTTTATTTTTCCAGAGGTAGGTTTGTCTTTGGGCAGAACCTTTTAACAGGATTCTCCATGAAGGCTTGTCACATTGCATTTCCTCAAACTACAAGTAAGTGGAAAGGTCCATGTCATGGGTCTTTCTGCAAGCCTATGCCATTCTAACCCAAATTCTTGACTCTGAACTAAATTCAGAACAGCTTCTAGGAATGAAAGTATGCAACAAACCCCTGTAGCTCTCGTACCTTCTCTGGAATCTACTGAAATGTAAAGAAAGTGGTTTGGTCTCTGAATCCCAGGTCGTTCCTCAAGCAAAGAATACTTCTAAAGCCAAGAAGTTCATTTATTAACCTAGTCACTTAGGTGTGGTTTTTTTGTATTATCTAACAGACTCAAGTACAGCTGTTACCAACTTTGATAGTGTTTGAGTACCCAAAAAATTCCTGAAGGATAGACTGAAATAAAACAGTCAATTCTTAACAGCAATCCTGAAACTCAAATCCCATGCAATAATTCTAGTGTCAGCTTAGCCTTCCAGACCTCATTTTTGTTGAGCTGCTAGGTTTTTGCTGTTGTCATTGTTGGGGTTTGTTGTTGTTGTTGTTGTTATTGTTGTTGTCATTGTTTTGGTTTGGGGTTTTTTTTAAACAGGTTCTTAGTATGTTGCCCAGACTGGTCTCAAGCTTACAGAAATTCTCCCACAGCAGCTTCCTGAGTGCTAAGATTATAGGCATGCACTACCATGCCGGGCCAAACTCCCACTTTTGTTATTTATGAATCCTAATTCTTCAGCCTCCTAGTCCTAATTTGTGTGTGTGTGTGTGTGTGTGTGTGTGTGTGTGTATTGTGTGTTGTGGTTCTCTGACACATGCTAGGCAAGTGCTCTACCACTGAACCATATCCTCAGCCTTACAATATCACTCTCTCTAGCTGAAAGTAAAGCCATCTAACAGAAATTTCCTTATACTTAAAATTCACCTGGCTTTTCACTCATTTTTCTTCCTTTTGCCTTTGCCTCAAAGAAAGAAACAAAATCTCCTTTTAATTTTTTAATTTTATTTATTTATTTTAGATGCATGTTGGAGTGGGTAGCATACGTATGCCATGGTACATGTGTAGAAGTCAGAGGTCTAGTGGAAGTCTATTCTCTCTTTCTACCTTGTAGACCCCAGGGATCAAACTTGGGTCCTCAGGAATGGCAGCAAGCACCTTTACCTGTTTAGCCATCTTGATAGATGTCTTCTAGAGTGCCTGAGGTTGAACACATTTCCAAGCCTGGCTCTCCAACATCCTATTAGCACACAAGCAACAGTTCCAACTATTTTACCCCAATAAATACTTTTTAGCTTCATTTGGTCATTATTTTAGTTATTATTAGCAGAAGCTAGGAAATTCTCACCATCATATAATTTCTCACTACCATGTGACTCAAACTCTTTCTACCAAGTAATCTTTATTAAAAATATAAATAAATGAATAAAATATAAAAATATATTAATATGCTTTATAAAGTATAGCCAGGCATGGTGGCACATGGCTTCAATTCCAGCTCCTTGGGGGGCTGAGGCAAGAAGCTAACCTGACCCCAACAGTTCAAGATCAGCCTGGGGGAGATAGTGAGACCCCCAGGTCAAAACAGATAAATAAAAAGTTAATAAATAAAAATTAAAAGTCATTCTCATACAAAAGAAATGATGAGCTATATAGAGTATAAACATTTTTGCAGTTTTTAAATTTTTATTTATTATTTATATTTCATGTGTCTCAGTGTATTATCTGCATGTACGTAAGTGCACCCATGTCATGCAATGCCCACGGAGGTCAGAAGGACTTGGAGTCCCCCGGAACTGGAGTTACAAACAATTGTTAGCTGCCATGTGGGTGCTGGGAATTGGGTCCTCTGTGGGTCCTCTGCAAGAACGGCTAATGCTTTTAAATGCTGAGCCATCTCTCCAGCCCTACATTTTTGCAGTAATATTCAAAAAAGAATTCAGTGTATGAATTTAAAATTTTTCCTCTTTTGCTTAATGTAAAATTTTCTATTCAAAACCTTTTAATACTTCAAAACTTAGTAACTTTCAGAAGGCTAGTAGCTACCAGTAATAATATTGTGCACTATACTATCTTCATCAGCTTCTCATTAATAATTCTTAAAATTCTTTATTGGGATTTTAAAAAATTAAATTTTCACTTCATTCCATAACAATTTTTTCCTCTCCAAATAAAAGAATTATGATCAGAGCTTGGGGAAGTTTTTAGACCTAAACACTGGTGTTTTTTTTGTCATTGTTGCTCTTGTTTTGTGTTTGCAGGCTGTCTCAAGAAGCTAGCCTGGTTGTCCTTGAACATCTGCTCCACCTATCTCCACCTCCCAAGTGCTCAGATTACAGATATATCCACCACACCCAGCTTCACAGGTTTATTGCTAAAATAAAATTATCTTTTAAGTGGACTTCCTTCTTGCAAAACCACGGTATTGAAATCATAAAATACTAGTACTAATAATTGAACAAATACAGTTTGCTTTCAGGTGCAAAACAAACAAAAACTCTGTAAATTTTTTAATTTCTGAAATACTCTTTAGTACTTTAAGTTAAATCTTATGCATTAATCTGTGTTCTTTAAAAATAATTCATAAAGCTTCATAATAATTCATACAGCTTTGTATTTTAGGAACACTCACTAGGAAGCCTAAACCAAGTAAGTTGGGAGCAACTTGGCTGATAAAAGCAGTAAGTTGAACTTCTGATGGTTGAAATGATTTGCCTCTGATTTGCACAGTTTTCCATTTTACGCATCGGCTAAGTAGAAACCACTGGTTGCTAAGCAACAGCTCTTCCCTCGTGGGCCAGAAATAGAACACATAGAAGCTCAGTTTTTTAAGATATAATACACACTGTATGAGGTGAAAGAAAGACCCGTAGTTTGGCTGTTTGCCCAGAATTATTGTCATAAACATTGAATTCCTGATAACAGTTTGTGTATTCTGAATATATTTAATCCATGCATTTGTGAGTAACTATACCACCTTGTTCTTCTGGAATCGTCCCTGCTACTGGAAAACTGTGAAGAAACAGAAACCAGACTTTGGTAGTAAATCTCTTCTGAAAAACTGTAAACTGTACAGCTAGGTCGTGTGGAGCCACTCCGTATCTAAAGCTACATTAATATTCCTGTTGCACTGCTGCGGTCTCGGCTAAAACTACAAATTTCATGCTCTGGGCTAACCTACGAGACTCAGAAACCATCATTCACTTTTGGCTCTCTCTATATAGTCTTCATAAAGAATTGTTAGTGGTTATTGGCATTCACAAAGTGCTAAGCTCTGTTCTAAGCCCAAGGTATGCATTAACTCACATTAGGGTTCTGCACTAGCAGCGGGGAAGAGGCTCACAGAGGTTATAGGTAGTATAGTGTCACTCTAGACAGCAGAGCCCCGTTCTTCATTTCCTCAGGCCCTAGGCCCTGTGGTGTGGCTGCTGTACTCACCACTTCCCTATTCTGCCTTTTGCAAAATGCCTAACTACCGTTTTTTAAAATGTACCTATGGAGACTAGAGAGATAGCTCACTGGTTAGGATCATTGGCTGCTCTTACAGAGGACCTAGGTTTGGTTCCCAGCACCTATCTGTCAGCTAACAACCATCTGTAACTCCAATTTCAGGGAATCCAATGTTCTCCTCTGATCTTCTCAGGTATTGCATGTCCTAGTGCACTTACATACAGGCAGGCAAAACAACCATACATAAAAAATAAAAATAAATAAAAATTGTTTAAAAATGTATCCTGCCTCAAAATTCAGAGAACTGTATCTGAGTGCTCAATTCAATAGAAGATTCCAACATTAGTTTTAATCAGTTTTACACAAGTAGGAATGAAGAGTGTAACAGCAATCCAAGGGATTTACACAAGAGCTGATTTCAGGCCATACAGAACTGAACTTGTGCCAATTCAGCTTAACCTGTGGCCACATGCTATGCTTACTCAAAATAGATCATGTTGCAGATGTTTCTAAGGCATCTTTTTAAATAAAGGGCACTTCTGGGCATTTCTTCCTTTGGAAAGCTATAGTGATTTGTTTGTTTGTTCTGAACTTGACTTGTAACCTGGGTATAATAGGACACACCTGTGATCCCAGCACTTAGGAGGTAGAGGCAGAAGGATCAGGACTTCAAAGCCAGCCTCAGCCGCATAGTGAGCTTGAGGCCAGCCTGAACTATATGATAAACAAAATGAAAATTCTAAAATCAGAATGTGTTCACTAAAGTCCATGCTCTTGGGCTGATGAGATGGCTCAATGGTTAAAAGCACTGACTGCTCTTACAGAGGACCCATGTTTGATTCCCAGCACCCATGTGACAGCTAACAACTGTCTGTAACTCCAGTTCATCCAACACCTTCCTTTGACCTCCATGGGCATTGCATGTCTTGGGTGCACTTACATACATGCAGGCAATACACTCAAACACATAAAATTTAAAAACAAATAAAATAATTTTTATAAAAAATAGTCCATGTTCTTGTACCTGTCTTATCTCCTTCCTCACTTTTGGGCTCAGGGTACAAGAGTTGAGTGTTTATTTACCAGAGCTATAGGCAGAAATTATTTTCTCATTGAATTATTTCCCCGGAGGAGGTAGCTATTCAAAGTAAAGAAAAATACAAATAAAACTGGGAAGAGATCACTGAAAACTTTCCTCAGTAAAATCGGTTTAAGAAAGAAAACCCCAAATGCACTGGTTGATCTCTTCAGTAATGTTTTTCTTGCTCATACTGGACATGGTAGTGCACATGGGTAATGCCAGCATTTGGAAAACAGAGGCAGAAAAAAAGCACCACAAGTTTAAGGCCAGCCAGGGCTATATAGTAAGACCATGTCTCAAAAAACAAAACAAATAACACCACTTTTTCTTGCCCATTCATTCTGTAGGAGACCCCGACTCTGGATGCTAGAGACACAGGAAGGAAATGCAAGGTCCTGAAGTCCACACTCAAGCTTTTGCATACATAAGCCTGCAGCATCCTGACAGAGACAGGAGGGGACTGATGCCAGGGCCTGATCATCTAGGAAAATGGGAAGCAGAATACGTCTACAAAAGGGCATGGTGGTACACAAATGTAACCCTGATACTTGGAAGGTAGAGACAGGAAGATCAGGAGTTCAAGGTTACCCTCAGCTGGTGCTAATAGAAATTCTAGAAGACAATGGAGTATGCTAGGAATGGGGATGTTTTATATTGTGGTCATGTAAAACTAGAAGTTTAACGGAGATCAGGTATGGAGAGGCATGCCTGTAATCCCAGTATTTAGGAGGCAGAGGCCAGGGGAGTCTAAATTCAAAGCCAACCTCAATACATAGTGAGAACCTGTCTCAAAAATCTCCTCCTCCAAAAAAGCACAATTAAGGAAAATTGTAAGATGAGAGTAAGCAATGGTTACATGTGCTGATAGGTTTCATTTCCATAGCAAGGAGTCAATAGGGACATCTGAAAATCAGTCCCAAAATAGAAATCATCTATATTACCCATAGTCATGAAAGGTGACCATTAAGAAAACTAAGTATTCCAGAGCTAAGTATTCCAGAGCTAACAAATGGCAGGAGGTAAAAGACAATAATTTAGTAAAAGGTTTTCTCAGAATGCTTTCCATCCTTTACAGTAAGGAGTCAGTAGATGTTGGCCAGAAGCAATAAATCAGTAATCAGAAAAACAGCAAATGCAACCCACTTCTTTGCATGCAAACCCCAAGCTTAATTTTCTTTAACTAGGAAAAAAAAAAAGGGGGACTGAAGAGATGGCTCAGATAGTAAAGTACTTGCTACGTAAGCCTGAGGACTTGAATTCAAATCCCCCAGAACCCATGTAAAAAGCCAGTGTGGGGCTGGAGAGATGACTCAGTGGTTAACAGTGACCATTGCTCTTGCAGAGGACCTGAGTTTGGCAGCCACGTTGTCATGCAGTGCACAACCACCTGTAACTCCAGCTCCAGGCGATCTGACACCTTCTTCTGTACACCATTGGCATTTGCATTCACTTATGTACATATCCACACACATATACCACATATACACACAATTAAAAATAAAAATAGAAATGCCTTTAATCCCAGCACTCAGGAGGCAGAGGCAGGTGGATCTCTTGTGAGTTCAAAGCCAGCCTTGTCCACATAATGAGTTCCAGGCTAGCCAGTGCTACACAGTGAGACCCTGTCTCAAAAAATAAAATGAAAAAAGAAAGAAAGAAAATGAAAAATGAAGTCTTAAGAAAAAGAAGCTAAGTGCAGCAGCATGTACCTGTGATCCCAGTGTTGTGGAAGCAGAGAAGGAGGATTCCTGGGATTTGCTGTCCAGTCAGTCTAGCCAAATTGGCAAGCTCATTTAGTGAGAGACCCTGTCTCAAAACACAAGGTGGAGAGTGATTGAAGAACACACAAGAAGTCTCCCTCAAGCCTCCACATGCAAGTGCACACACATGCATGTGTACCCACACAGCACATGCAGACACACCAAAAGAAAAATAACTGGGTATAAATATATCAGAATATTAGTCACTATCTATGGATATTGACTTTCAAATTATGAAATCACTTTTTTATATTTTCGTGTCAGTTGTGAACATGTGTTAACATTGTAATCCCCAGAAAGTTTACTTAAAACAATATAGTTCTATTATCACTTTGGCATGAAGTATGTGCATAGTAGGGAATATGCTTTTCTATAGATTTTAAGAGGAGGGAGGAAGGAAAGAAGGGAGTGAGGAGAAAAAATAGCAGAATTTGTAGTTGCTTGTGCAAAAGGAGATTTAGTTAGAAAGGACACTGGCAAGGAGCCATACGATTTCACTGATGATGCTTTCATATAAAATTTTCATTTTCTGCTGGGCAGTGGTGGTGAATGCCTTTAATCCCAGCACTCGGGAGGCAGAGGCAGGCAGATCTCTGTGAGTTCAAGGCCAGCCTGGTCTACATAGTGAGTTCCAAGACAGCTGGGGCTACAGGGAGACCCTGTCTCAAAAAGACCAAAAAATTTTTTCATTTTCTTCTATTCCTTTTGTTAAAAATGTATTCTTTAACTATAGGTATGTGGGAGTGGGGTAAGGCGTATACACATGTGAGTATAAGTGCCTGCAGAGGCCAGAAGAGGGCATCAGATCCCCGGAGCTGAAGTTACAGTGACCACAGTGCTGGGAACCTAATTTGGGTCCTCTGCGATAGCTGTATGCATTCTTATCTGCTAAACCAGAAGAGAGGCGAGGAGGGGAGGGGAGGGGAGGGGAGGAGAGGGAGGAGAGAGGAGAGAAAGAGATTAAGGGAGATTACACTTGATACAAGTCTATTTGGCAGTGGTCTGTCAAAATAGATCTGTTCTAGTTTTGTTTCACCAAGATGGCACTGAAAGTGAAGAAGGAAACTCCTACCCCTCCCAAAACTGAAGCCAAAAGGAAAGCACTGAAAGCCAAGAATGCAGTGTTGAAATTTATTCACAACCACAGAAAGATCTGTACATCACCCACCTTCCAGCATCCCAACACCCTCCTGAGGAAGCTCAAATATCCTTGCAAGAGCACCCTCAGGAGAAACAAGCCTGACCACCATGTGGTTTTCCAGTTGCCCCTGAGTGCTGAGTTGGCCATGAGGAAGATAAATGGCAACCCACTTGTGTTCATTGTGGATGTCAAGGCCAACAAGCACCAGATCAAACTCAATGATGGAGAGAGGGCCTATGTTCAACTGGTTCCTGACAGTGATGCTTGGGATGTTGTCAACAAAATTGTAATCATCTAAACTGAGTCCAGCTTCTAAATATACATTTTTTCCACCATTAAAAAAATAGATCTGTTCTAAACAACCCCCTTCCAGAAGCAGTCCCATCAAACACTTATCCCAACCTTTCATCTTCAGTAATTACCCATAATTTCATTAATCTTTTAATAAAAGCAAATGGTATTGGCCTGTGATGGTTAATCTTTCATGTCAACTTTACTAGATTTGGAATCGCCATGGAAGCACACCTCTGGATAACTCTATGAGTGCATTCTCTGAGAAGTTAAACTCTGGGAAGGTTTAACTGAGGAGGGACAATTCACCTTGAATTTGGACAGTATCATCCCATGGGCTGGGCTCCAGGACTGAATACAAAGGAGAAAGAATGATGAACACTGGCATTTACTGGTCTCCACTTCCAACTACACATGCAATGTGACCAGACACCCCACACTCCTGCCGCCACTACCTGCACCATCCCTTCAAGCTGTGAGCCAGGCACCTCTCCCTTGAGGAGCCCATATGCACACTTGGGTATCTTACTTTCTTCTGATCACCTCTTTTTCTCTTACTCCTCCTGCTTAAGCTTATACTATAATATCTTCAACAAAAATCTCAAACTCTGCTTCATAAAACAAACAAAAAACCTGTGAATCATAATTAACTCTTCCTTAAGTTGTTTTTGTTGGGTATTTTATCACAGCAACAAGAAAAGTAACTAATGCCTAGCCTAAAATAAAATACATGTGGCTCTATAAATCAAGATGACGCCAGATATTAAATAGTAACAACAGAGTTATCAAATGTATATTTTATTTCATGGCTTTACAAATACAATCAATTGACATGTCCCATAAAGTATACGAGTGCCTTATTTCACAACCAAAACAGAGATGTGAAACTGACAATGAGTTGTAGGATTTTCTTTTTTAAGAACTGTGTCTGTATTATGGAAAATATACTTTTAAAATATAATGTTAAAAATAGTCAAGTACTGAATAAATCATCTTTACTGAAAAGGAGAAAAAGATCATTCCCAAATACCCTACAAGAAAATATTGTTGGTTTGAAACCTGGAATTCCCCTTTTCACACAAAGGAGCACAAAGCTTTCTTTCTCTTTCATCACTTTCTTCAGCCTGGTGTTTATTACCTTGTAATATTTCCAGCATGCCTCTCCCTTTGCTCTCAGGAGTAAGTCTCTAAAGGGATGTTTATTTCTCTTCTAGGTTCTGCTAGTCTTCACTGATATAATGAGAAAAATGGTCTTTAAGCCACACACCGATACAGTACAACCTCTCAAGGACTTCAAGAGTTAAAATAATTAGTACATGCTTCTTTTCTCTAGTTTAGATACAGAAAACCTAAAGGGCAAGAAATGTAAACCTTTTAATCATCACAAATCAACAGAGAAAAAATAATTAGCCTTAGCCATACGTAAGTGCTAAATTAACAATTATTTAATTGGTTTTCATTTCTTCACTGTGTTTCATGTATAAGGTAGGTGCAAACGCTATTAAATTTGCATTAATATTTAGAATGGAAAAATGGCACAGGGGATTTAAAGTCCCTTGGAAATAACATCTTTGTGTTGTGATAAATTCAAGCTAGAAAAAATCAACTATACAAAAATGCAAAACAAGTTTTGACTATTTCTTGTGGTAGAATAATTTACACAAAACATTGTGACATGACCTATAAGCAAAATAGGGCTGAGGATGAAGCTCATTATAGGTACTTGCCTAACATGCACCAGATCATAAACTCTTAAGGAGCTTCCTTTTACATTTCTTATGTGTTTGTTTTGTTTTACTTCTCTAGAAGCAAGCTCTCACTTTGCAGCTCAGGTTGGACTCCAACTCAAGATCTCCTGACCTCAGTGTCCCCAGTACTGGGATGGCAGATGTGCACCACCACACCCCCAACATGTTTGTGTCACCATGTGGACAATTTTAGCATCAGAAGATCGTTTAGACAATCTTCTGTGGACACAAAATGGAGGTGATTGGGTGGAAGAGATATTGAAATTGCATAAGGAGAATATATGTGGCCTACCGATTCTAAAATACTACCTGGCCCTTCACAGAAAAAAAATTAGTTAACTCTTGCTTTAGAGTATAAATGCTCAGCTTGAGAGTCCTGACCTAAGTTTTCAAACTGTAAGTAATCAAATCCAAGTGATATGACCAAGGTCTTCTCATCATAGGTCTGGATACTAAGGAGAAAGACAGTGCACTTGCCATTTGCTTCTCTCCTTTCGTCCTTTCTCCCACTTGGATTACTGTAAGGGAAAATATTGGTTTTGTGGCAGAATTGCCATTCAGTCAGATTCATGCATTCTGTCACTGGGACTGAAACTGAGAACAGGAACAGTAATGAATGTTCCTAACACCACAGGCCTCTGTATTACACAGAGCAGGGCTTTTTTACCCTGAGAGGTCACTCCAACCAAAAACAAAGATCTGCAAACTGAGTTTTTCATGCTTCTGCACCAAATCTCTCTTTAAAAACAAACAAAACAAAACACCCGCCCGAATGCAAGTATGTGGGCTGCTTGTTGCCTCTGGCCAGGGGTGTGTCTCTTCATACAGTGCGGGCATTCGAAATTGGGGCACTGCCCTTGAGTCTGCTGAGTGTGTCATGAATGAGTGTTCACATACAAATCTCAGCTCTGAACACAGCTGGCCCCAAGGTTTTCAATAAGACACTGGGCCCCTGAGTTCTAATTCCTACGCTGATGAAGAGTGCAGGCAAAGGGACTGTGCAAGGTGGCATGACTTTAAGGACAGAAAATTCATTCTCTTAATACTCCCATTTAATACTCCCCTTCGATGTTTTCATGTTTTTAAACAGTATAAGCCTAACTCTTGCTCCAGTAAGCACTGTGAATAAACTAGAACACAGCTTATGAATAGGCCTCTCTTTTAAGAGGGATTGTATACAAGTGGTGATGTCAGAATTACAAGTACTATGTACATAAATAAGTTAAAACTACACACATTCTTCTCCCTCCATTGTCATCGAATCCAATGTGAATGAATCTAATTTTAAAAAGCATGAAGCTCCTGCTCTGTGCTAGGCAGTCAGATGGGTCTATTGGTAAATAGACTAGGCATCTTTTCTAAGAAAACAATGCTTTTTAAAAAAAATATTTCATTTATTATTTGTATTTTATGTGTATGAGTGCATTGCCTGCACCTGTGCTGTGCAACTCCCAAGGAGGTCAGAAGGCATTGAGTTCCCCTGGAACTGGAGCTATAGACAGTTGTTAGCCACCATGTGCGTGCTGGGAATCAAACCTAGGTCCTCTGCAAGACAACCAGTGCTCTTAAGTGCTGAGCCATCTCTCCAGCCCCCGAAAACAATGCTTTGAAAGTGCCTGTAAACTGTGTCTGGAGACTCAGAGCTGTATCCCAGCACTCTGGAAGCTGAAGCAAGAGGATTGCTGTGAGTTTGAAGCCATCCTGGATTACATTATGAGTTCCAAGACAGCCTGAGCTAACAGAGGGAGACAATCTCTCCGAGACAGAGACAGAACTTCTGTTGGTATATAGAACAGAAAAAACCCACTATGATCACAAAGTTCACATTTTAGTGGAAGGAAATAAATAATAAAGAAGAAAATAGGGAGTGGTAGACTGAAGGGATGCCATGTTAAATGAGTGCCATCACTAAGATGGTATCTGAGAAAACTGATAGAAATGAGAGTGAGCTGTGTAAGTACTGAGGAGGAGGGTTTCAGAGAGAGAGAGAACAGCAAAGTCCTTGAGTGGGAAAATTCACTGCACCCTGGAGAAAAGCTGTCCAAAGGTGCTGAAGAGAGTAAAAGAGGGGAAACAAAGTAAAAAATGCAAGAGGGCTGGTGAAGGAAAGATGGAGTTTGGTCTGAATGAGTGTCCGAAGAATTCTGAGCATTGAGGTGACTAATACTTTGCTCCTCTCACCTCTGAAAGCACTAAGTATAGAAGAGCACATGTGAAGAGATGTTCCTAGCCCTCCCTGAAGAAATGCCACCAGGTGAGAAGAACCTGGTAACAGTGTGGAGAATGAGCTCTAAGAAAAAGGGAAGAGCATGCACCGAACAGGAGGACCAAACAACGAGGAGACTAGTCCGGAGGTCCAAAAGCCCCAGTAATCACCTGTGTCTTTTCTACCAAGACAGTTGAGTAGAATATTATTGAAGGATTTTAAGCAAGAGCGTGGCACGATCTACTCAAACTTTCATAAAGATTATTCTTACTTGGCTGTTGTTTATTATTGTTGTTGTTGAGGCAGGGTCTTACTATGTGGCTCTGACTGGCCTGGAACTTTCTATAAAGACCAGGCTGGCCTTGAATTCACAGCAATCCTCCTGCTTTGGCCTCCCAAGTGCTGGTCTTACATGTGTGAGCCATCACATCCAGCTTCTCTTTTCACTTTTGTTTGTGAGATGGGATCTCCCTGTTTCCTGGGCTGGTCTCAAATTCACAGGCTGATTTGATGCTCCTGAGCACCTGGGACTGTTACCAGATGAAGGTTTCTCCTCAGTTCTTATCTTCTCATAGGAAAGAATTCCATCAAGAGATACAGACAGTTTAAACAAGCTTTTATTTAGCAAAGCAAAACAAAACAAAACAGACACCAGAGACTGGAGTGGGCTGACCCAAAGTGGGGTTATCAGCCCGAGTTATACATTGTAGATGTTTTGAGATTTTATGAGTATTCATGGATGGATGGTATATTCACGGGGTGAGGTGATGCTTTTCCTAGAATTATGGTGGATCTGATCTCTCTTAATGTATTTCATACCACAATCCTCTTAAAAGCTCACAAGTTGGGGGCGGGGGTGTCAAATGATATTTAAATGAAAGCAGAGTCTTTCAAGGATGAAGACTTTTTGTTAGTGCATATACGTACAGTTGTGAAGTTCCTGAAAGCCTTAGTTTCTGATTTAGCAAGAAGAGCCTGACTTCAACTTCAAGGAAGTTTAACCACCAAGGGAAATTCTGACCACCAAGAGACACAGCTGCCAAGACACAGCTGCAGTCCCCCTGGCTCCCTCACGTCTAACTCCTTGCTTAAGCAGGAGACTCAGCTACCCAAACACAGATGCAGTTTCTTTGGCTCCTTCCATCTAACTCCCTGCCTAACCAGAAGAACATAGCTACAAAGATACAGCTACAGTTTCCCTTGGTTACCTCATACCTGACTTCTAGCTTATCTGGTTTAACGCCTACAGGAACATGCCACCACAACCAGATCATGTTGTTTGTAAAACAAAACAGGCAGTATTTTATTTACTTTTTATGTATTTTATGTTTTATAGAGCAAGCAAGGTCTCACTATGTAGTCCAGGCTGGCCTTGAATTTGAGATCTTCCTGTTTCAGGTTCTCAAATGCTGGGATTACAGGAGTCACCAATACATTCATGTTAGGCACTGTTTTTAAGCCACAAACTATCCATAACTCATTGATTCAGGGCTCTCAACCAGTTTTAAAGGGCCTGGCATGGTGGTGCACATCTTTAATTCCAGCACTGGGGAGGCAGAGCCAGGTAGATCTCTGTGAGTTCAAAGTCAGCCTTGTCTACATAATAAATTCCATTCCAGCCAGGTCTACCTAGTAAGACTCTATCTCAAAATAAAAACCAAAACCAAAAAAAGGATGTGCTTATAAAAGTGGAGTGTACTTATTACAGATATTGCTGGCTGTGAGGCCTAAAAAGGGTGGGAAAAGCACAGAGGTCAGGAGCCTAAAAGGATGTGGGGCAAAAGAATGGTTGGGGGCAGTTTCAGAAATTGGTTCAATGGTATCTGCAGAGAAGATGGGCTGCCTACAAGAGATCACAAGGCAGAGTTTCAGTTTAGAAATATGATAAGGCTAGATATTGGTATTAAAAAGAATTTTTGAAGAATTTCATGACAACTCCATAATATGCTATAGTCATTCCACATAATATTTTGGGACACTTTTTTTTTTAAAGGCCAGGGGCTGGAGAGATGGCTCAGTAGTTAAGAGCACTGACTGCTCTTGCAGAGGACCCAGGTTCAATTCCCAGCACCTACATGGTCGTTAACAACCAACCGGATCTCCAGTTCCAGGGGATCCAATGCCCCCTTTTGACTTCCTCAGACATTGTAGGACACAGGTACACTTACAGACATGCAGGCAATATACTCATAAATGTAAAATAAAAATAATAAAAAAATTTTTAAAGGCCAAAACTCACATACAACACAAAATAATGCTGTTTATTTGGAATTCACTTTTTTTTTTTTTTTTTTTTTTTTGAGGCAAAGTCTCACCAAGGAAGCCAAAGCTGGCCTTGAACTCACTACATAGATTAGGTTGATCTCAAACTAATGATCCTCTTGCCTCAGTCTCCAGTGCTGGAATTTCAAGAGTGTACACATTACCACCCTGGCTCTGGAATTCACATCTTGCAGAGAATCCTATGTTTCATCTGTCAATTTTGTAAATGATATTTATTTATTTATGGAAGGGGACACACGTGCCGCCAGAGGACATGTGGAGTTCAGAGGACAACTTGCAGGAGTCTCATTTCTCTCCTTCTACTATATGGATTCAGGAGATTGAACTCAGGTCATCAGGTTTGGTGGCAAGTGCCTTTACCCACCAAGCTATCTCCTCCACCCCTCTTTACATTTCTTACTTTAATACGATCTGCTGACAGCATTGAACTTGGTATAAAAATATTGAATGGTGTCATCATTGATACCATACACCCAAACCACATACATTTTCAGTATGTAGATCCATGATCTGAGCAATGTAACTTGAAAAAGAAGGCACTAAAAAATAAGTAAGTGCACTATATCAAAACTATTTCAAAACATATGATATTTTCTTCTTTCAAGCAGCTGTGCTCCCACCATTCTAAGTGCCATATAATACTGTAAACAGAATTCTTTGCCCTTGATCTTTCAGTAAACACTAAAGATCTCACTGTCCCTGGGCTCTGACTCCAGAGGGCTCCTGGGAAAAGAAAGAGCAAACAGTTTTATACACTTGTATGTATTCTCAAAGTGGATGAGCACATCCAAAATGACTGTTTCTTGGATTTTTGCAGGCCTAGGTCACATGAGCAGAAATATCCATAGTAGCAGAGGCCATTTTAAAACCTGTAAGGAGGTATATAATAGAAATATAATTGAAAGAATGTGAGTGCACTTGTCAGTTGATCATATGGCATCATTAATACTCAGGTTGAAGTCACCCTTCAGTGAGAGTGTGGTGTTACTTTGTACTGTGTGCCAATGCAGTTTTCAAGATGAAAGGTTCAAGACAGTCAGTCTGTGTATTGATAGGAATCTGAAAATACTCAAAGCTTTTCATTTTCAAGCTTGTCAAGAGCAACTCAGTGACCAAAGGCAGCCATTTCCATTTATGCAGTGTCATCTGTGAACCAAAAAAGTGCCAAGCACTGTGCTTCGTTCTGTGCTTAACAAATGGAAAAGGCCATACATATATACATACATAAACTATTCTATCATCCACCCATTAAAGAAAAGATAAGACTGGGGGTGTAGCACAGTGGAAGACTTTTTAAAAATGTGCATAAAGCCCTGGGTTCAAGCTTGACCACAAACAAAACAGACGAAAGATGTGACCCTATAAATATGATTGAAACATATTACATGTAAATATAAAAAATGTCTTAAAGAAAGTATTATGTATAATTGATATATGTTAATTAAAACAATTAAATTTTTAGCTGCTATTAAACAAAATTTATGAGTGTCTTATCATTGTGGACTGACCTCTTTTACTGTGGTTCAACAGAAGATACCAAAATGGAAACACTAAAGTCTACTAAACCAAAATTAAGTGGCTTATCTGACCCTGACTTTCAGAGAAATAAGGAGAGAGAGAAGGAGGAATAGGGGAAATGAGGAAAGAGCAAAGCTAGAAAGCAAGAGAGAGAGAGAGAATATAATGGGCCAGTTTTAGCCTATTATTCTGCTTTAACTCTTATATGAAAACTAACATTGGCTAGTCTCCTTTAAGAAATTTTTAGTTTATTTTATGACTATTTGGACTACATGTATGTAAGTGCGCTCATGTTATGCAACACCCGAGGAGCCCAGAAGAGGGTGTCAGATCCCTTGGTATTGGATTTACAGTTGTTAGCCACTCTGTGGGTGCCAGGACCCAAACCTGGGTTTTCTGTCAGAGCAGCTAATCTGCTCAGCTAAGCTCAGCTTAACTGCTGAGCCCCACATCTCTCCAGCCCCACTAACTAGTCCCCTTTTTCTATTTCTTTGTTTCCTGTTGCTGCTCAACTATGTTATACAACTCATTGCTCTGTCTCACCCAGCATTGCACCTCTATTTTAAGAGGAGGATACTGATTCATGAATTCCAAGTAAGTCTAATTCCCATCATTTGACTAAATTTGTTGATTTTTTGTATTCTGACAATACATTTAAAAGCTAGTATATAAGCAAAACCACTGAATTGAAGCCAGGCGTGGTGGCACAGGCCTTTAATCCCAGCACTCAGGAGGCAGAGATAGGTAGATCTTTGTGAGACTGAGGCCAGCCTGAGTTCCAGGCCTGCTGCAGCTACAGAGAGACCCTGTCTCAAAACAGAAACAAAAACAAAAACAACAAAACCACTGAACTGTACCTGTTTTATTTTTTACATTTTTTTAGGTTTCAGGGGGACACACCACAGCATACACATGGAGATCAGATGACAGCTTTTGGGAGGCAGTTCTCCATTTCTACCTTATGTGTCCTGGGGATCGAACTCAGGTCATCAAATTTGGTGGCAAGTGCCTTTTCTGGCTGAGCCAGTTCACTGGGCCCAGAATTTTTACCTGTTTTTGTTGTGTTTTGTTTTGTTTTGAAACAGGTTCTCATATGTAGCCAAGGATGATATTGAACTCCTAATCCTTCTGCCTTGGGATTAGAAGCCTGTGCCACTATATTTAGGTTTTATATAGTGCTAGAAATTGAACCCAGGGCTTCTTGCATACTAGGTAAGCACTCTACCAACCGAGCTACATTCCCCAATCCTGAAATGTGTATTTTAAAAGTCACTGGTACCTCACTCTGGCCTCTCCTCAGCTTCTTGGTCCTTGTAGTCTCTGTAGATGAAGCAAGACATACAGAGGATAGTATAGCTGACAGGCAGAGTTTATTGCAGAGTGATGGGGCATTCTCAACAGTGAGAGTGAACAGAAGCCAGAAACCTTTATCCCAGTGATTCATAGTTTAGGCAAATTTTATTCTGTTTTCTAATGTCTCAAACAGACAGCTTCCCTGAGGGCATTTTCCTGCCCACATGATTCGCAGGCCCCATGTGGACTGACTCTTCTGGGATGAGACAATGGTGTGCCCTTTTTATCAGAAAACCTCCTGTTGACTGTAATCTTACAGGTTTCAGGGCTCCTGGAACCATCCTGAGATAATCATCAATGAATGGCCTCCCAGGCAGTTCAGAATGTCATCTCCCAGGGCCAGAGATGTGACCCAGGTCCAAGTCTTCAAACAGTAATTAAAGTCCCAGTTTCAGCTCATGGTTTTCAGAGCAGTTGATTATGAGGGAGGGGGTCCAGCCCTAAAGTCCTTGGAGCCTGCTGATAGTTAGCTAGCCACCTAGCAGAAGTTTTAATCCTATGTGATTTATTTATCAGGCTTTTTTCAGGGTTCGTTACTCTTAACAGTTCTTAGCATTGACTAGACTCAAGCAGTCTGCTTTAGTAAGGAAAGCCTGTGCCCCTTAGCAGTCCATTCCTTGCTTTTTTTCTAAGATTAGCATTTTCTGCAGTCTCCCATTTTCATTAGAGTGCCTTTTCTTCAGAGCTTTTCTCCATTGCTGGCCTTTGTGCTGCAGTACAGTCACACGGAAACAAGATGTTGCGTGTTCAGTACTTTGGTTCCCGGCATCTTACTTTATTTAAGTGCTTTCTGATACCATTTTAGCAGAGGTGGCCTTTAGAGAGACTGAAAATTTTGTGGGTTCTGCTAGCTCTTCTGGGGCCAGATGTAGAGGCACAATAGTATCTGTCAGTCCAGGAATCTCTCTCAACAATAACATGCTGAGAACATCAACCATAATGCATCTCCAGCAGGTTTGTTTTCCCTCAGTTCTCCTTGGTCTGTAGTAGGAGGGACCCTTACTCAACAGCAGGCACCCATGGCCAAGGGTCAAGACACTCAGCTTTATGAGGAAACCTTGTTTGCCATTCTGACACTGATCAGATCACGTAGCCCTTTCATTCTTCATCCAGAGTATCAGGAACAGCCTCTGTAGTCATGGGCTTCACATACAAAGTCTGAAATTTGTGTTTATTGTCCAGTGAGGTTCCTACAGCCAGTGACTGGGAAGACGCTCAACTCCATCCTGACGCAGGAGATGCCATGAAATAAAGGTTGGTTGTTTTATTTGTTTGTTTTGTTTTACTTTGTTTTGAGTTCATTTTTGTTTATTTGGGGTTTTTTGTTGTTGTTTGGTTGGCTGGTTGGTTGGTTGGTTGATTTTGTTTTGTTTTGGGATTTTTTGTTTTATTTTTGAAATGGGGTCTCCCTGTAGCCCTAGCTGGCCTGGAACTCACTATGTAGACCAGGCTGGCCTTGATCTCACAGAGATCCCCCTGCCTCTGTCTTCCAAGTGCTGGGATTAAGACATGTGCCACCACACCCTGTTTGGCCATCTATTTTTAAAGGGAAATGTTTTTTAAATATTTAAGAGTAATTTGTAGGTAAATGATTTCTTTGTTTGAGACAGGGTCTCATGTAGTGCAGGCTGAACTTGAACTCCTGATCTTTCTGCTTCCTTTTCTCAAGTGCTGGGATTACAGGTATGCACCACTACATGAAGCTCAAATGATCTCTTTTTCAAAATAAGTTCTATTTAAGAAATCTTTACAAAAGATCAATAAAAAATATTTTTTTAAAAAAGAAATCTTGAGGCTAGCAAAATGGCTCAGCAGGTAAATGTACTTACTGCCAAGGATGAAAACCTGAATTCAATTCCCAGAACCCACTTGGTGGAAGAAGAGAAAAGAGAATGAACTCCCACAAGCTGTCCTCTGACCTCGGCATGCATGCCCCCATCCCCCCACACAAAATAAATAAATAGCTATAAAAATTATTTTAATGTTGAATTTTTAGTATCACTACATAGAAAATTTCAAGGAAAAACTCTAGACAATTGTTTTGTGAATCTAATATTATTTTACACACAAACATATATAAATATATGCATATATGTGTAATGAAGACCTAAGTAGATCAAAACTCTTAGAAGTTTTCTAAAGTCCTACTGACGTGCTGAAGCAGAAAATTATTCATGAATCTTGTTAATAACAGTAAAAGTAGATTCGTCAGGAAGGGCTACTACAATGGGGTTTCCTAGGAGAGAAGAGAGATTGGACTTAACTCCAAATGTAAAGAAAAAGTGAGAATTTACAGTCAAAATGGGGGACTCGGGTCCAGGTTAGGTAGACAGAAAATGTCTAAGAGGAAGCATCCAAAGTAAGTGGGTGTTCTGGCTAAACCAGCCTAGCTGGATTCCTGCTAAAGGAACCCCAGGATGGTTAGATATTAGATAGTAGAAGAGGAAGACTTTGATCAGATTTTGAGGGTGACTAGATACTAAGGTGAGGGTTCTTGACACAGTTTTAGCAGGATTCCTCCTTGGGGAACATACCCAAGAAAGAGTTCTACCAAGCTCAATAGAGCTGGACTAACGTTTGGCCACATAGAGACATGGTCAGTAGATAAGGCTCTGGAAAAGGCTCTATAGTGTTTCCCACCATGAAGTTGGGAACCACAAATAGGAAATAATCTACAAAGGCTACAGTTTCCTTTGAAACCCCTCCCTTAATTCATAACCCTGCTGACCATGTTTCTGCAACTAAGGAAGCCCTTTTAGCAGTGGGAAGAAAGCTGGCATAGGCACTATGAATACTTCAATCTGGCTCCTGAGTCCGCTGATACATGAGTTTGAATGATAATCTGTGAAAATGAGACAAGCAAGATAAGGGCTAGCTTAGCAACCTGTAACTCCACTTGGTTTGGGCTATACACACATCCCTCTTCTAACAATACATCTAGCAATCTAGGGCCCCCTCCTGTATCGAACTGCACAAACAACCCACTCTAAACAATGTAAACATTTTCCCTGTCTTTAACAACTATCAATAACTCCCATTTGATGGACAGTTTCTATACAGATATAGTCTGGGATCTGTATGGTACAGGTGTGAGGGGGGCCAATCTAGCCTAAACTTGTTTTAGGTACATGAGCAGTAAGGTAAACTTTGTCTTCTCAGTAGACTTTTAGGGAGAATTTTTTATTTACCATATGCCTATGCATAACTTGGCTACATATGATTAAAATCAGATGTATCACGGGAAGGAACACGTGCAGTAGAAAAAAGTCTATATAACCAAACCCATCAATCAAAATATAGACTGATCCAAACTATGCCCCTGTAGTGACCAGCCCCTCCTACTCCTAAAACTCCATAAAAGAAGCCCCAGGCGGTAACCTTGGGCCCTTAAGTGCTCTCACTTGGTAGGCCACTGACAGTCTTGATATTGTATCTGATCCATACTATCACTTCCCTTCTGAATGAAATTTCTTACTACTTTGAAATCTATGTGCACTTTTATTTCAAAGTTATAATTAACACATCAAGAACCTGGAAACACCTCATCCAGACAGCAAACCACTAGTAACAAAAGGGTCTTCAGGAAGACAAATTTATATAGTACAAAAGTGCCTGCTACATTGTAAATTTTCAACCAACTCACGGAGCTAAGCTAAAAGCAGCAATCAAACCTGCTTGGGCATGTCTCAGAGTCAACTTGGGTGACTGAGGGGGTTAAAGACAATGGTCTTCAAACTGTGATACTGGTAACCCAAGATGTTCTTGGGGTTCAAAGGCATGGAACCAGAGAATCATCTCTGGTAACATTGCTCCCCTGAGGAGAACGCTGCAGTGGCCATGCCTCCCTGATCCACGGAAAAGCAAAGGCTGGGCCCTGAGCTTTTTGGGTGCCTGCTCCAAAGGTAACCACCTCTGAGGTACTGCATGGGAAACAAGGAAATGTAGGTCTGCTGAGAAGGGTTAGGAAAGGGAGAGCAAGAAAAGAAAAGCTTCAGCTCTACTCCATATCTGTTTTCTGTTGCTCTCTCACAGACTTTAACCTTTTCCCAACAGGAAAAGACAATCTCATCTGAACTAGTGTTTTGCTACTTTCTTTGCCAACAATGATCTGAATGAGGCAAGACTAGAACCCTGTGCTTTGGAGGATAAGGTACTCAAAGCATGAACATAGATCCTTTATAACACATGTTCACTGGTTGATTTATGAATGTGCAAACAGTTTAAAGTTGAATAAAATCCTTAAAGTTTATGAGAGCAAGAAGCAGGAAGACCATCATTCTAAGTAACTTAACCCAATGAAAGGTCTGTTTGCTTAGTCACATGATTTAGTTACAAGCTCAAGCCCTGTGAAGAAAAAAGGTGGTTTTTGAATGTAACTGGCTTATACCCAGCTTGATTCTTAAGAACTTTTGTCTATTCCTAGATAAGAGGTCTAATATTGTGAGGTGACATGGTGCCACACCACCCTGACATCTGTGGGGCCAAAAGAAAAATTATAGCAGTTTAAAAGTATTTTTAAAAACATTTTATTATTTTTATTTTATGTGTATGAGTGTATTGCCTGCATGTGAGTGTGCCCATGACATGCCCTGCCCTCGGGGTTCAGAAGAGGGTGTCAGATCCCCTGGAACTGAAGTTATGGATAGCTGTTAGCCACCATGTGGGTGCTGGGACTCGAACCCTGGTCCTCTGCAGAAAACAGCCAGTGTTCTCAACTGCTGAGGTATGTCTCCAACTCACAATTTAAAAATCCTAATTAGCTTTATTTCAGTTCTTGAATAGGGAACATTTCATTCCATAAAACAGAAGTGCTTAACCTGCCTTGGAATGTGGGGGAGCAAGGTTCATGCCTTTAAAGGAAACAGCCTCTCCTCCCAGCAGCAACCATATAAACAGCTCCTCAGGTAGGAGCTCCTTATCTTCCCAGCTCCAGGGTAAAATTTTGTCTAACTTGAGCTTTAGTAGTTTTGTGCATACTGTCACAATTGCTGTGAGTTCATATGTGCAACTGCCCTACTGTCTGGAAACCAGTTTCCTTGTAGTTGTCCAGCACCCCTGACTCTTACAATCTTTCTGCCTTCCTCTTCCAAAGTGATCCCTGAGCCTCAAGGAGAAGGTGTGGTATAGTTGACTCTTCTGGGACTGAACACTCCACAGTTTCTTATTCTCTGCATGTCCACAAGTTGTGAATATTTGGGCAACACATATTGGACTCAATAGCGGGGAAGAAACCCACTAAATTGGGTGGGGGTGGATCTTGGAGTAGTTGGGGAAAGGAGAAGTATGACCAAAATACATTGTATGAAGTTCTCAAAGAATTAATAAAAGTATTTATTTAGATTAAAAAAGAAAAAGAAAAATGAAATAAAGTTTTTTTTTCTGTAAACAAATAGAATAAGTGTTCAAATACACAGGCCAAACAGAAGATGTTGGTTTTATAGACAGAAAGCAGCTTGAAGAAAGAAGACACAAAAGTCAAAATCAGATTGGTCATTTCAAAGTTACTTTCCCTAAAGGTAGGGACAAGGTGACAAAAACATAGGGAAACTACTGATTAGTTAACATTGCTTTACTTCAAGTTACCTTTGTATGTAAGGATTAATGCAAAGCATGTTTATTATCATGTCAATTGAAACTGACTTATTTGAGAAATTTAGCTGTCATCTATCCTGATTTCTTAGTTCAGATAAATTAATTGCAGCTTGGTGATATAAAAATGTTAGCTAAAGAGATGAGTCAGCAGTTAAGAGTGCTGGTTGCACTTGCAGAAGACCTGGGTTTGGTTCTCAGCATGGTTCCCAGCACCCACATGATGGTTAACAACCATTGGTAACTTCAGTTCCAAGGGATATGACACCCTCTTTTGTCCTTCACAGGGATCACACAACATGGGTGTACTTACATATACACAGGCAAAATTATGTGTGTGTGTGTGTGTGTGTGTGTGTGTGTGTGTGTTCTGCTTATATGTATGTAGGTGCACTGTGTGTGCAATGCCCTCAGAGGTCAGAGAGGATGTTGGATCCCCAGAACTGGAGTTATGAATACTTCTTAGCTTCCACGTGGGTGCTGGGAAATAAACCTGGGTTCTCTGCAAGAGTAGTCAGTGTTCTTAACCACTGAGCCATCTCTCCAGTCCTCAGAAAACTTTAACTCTTTAAATTGAGAACTTCATTAAATATTTCCATTCCTGCTTGGTGCCAATATTAATGTGAATTCAAAGTATTCACAGCAAGGATGAATGATACAGTCTCCAGCAGAAATTATCATATATCTACACAAAATTTGAAGATTTATACTTCACATGCTAAGAAACATGCAGGCTTCTCTGTCAGGACTGTTTTCTATAAGCCCAGTGTTTCTTTGCCCCAGTTCACATTACCAGCTTCCTCATGTATATCCAAGTATAATTCAGAAAGGATGTGGAAATCACAAATATAAGCATCATTCTCAGGTTCCTTCATAAAGCAGATAACACTCATTAATGACAGTACTTGTGCACCTAACTGGTACTCAGCCTAACTCTTCCCAACCTGATATTGTAAGCAATCTGGACAGCCAATCAGAATTGGCATCAATATTGAAAACTTTTTGCAGTTCTAAGGTTAGAGTCAATCACTAAAAACAAATCTAGCTCTTGTTTCTGTTTTTGTTCTTAGTTGTTTGTGGATTTTTTTTTTTTTTTTTTTTTGTTTGTTTTTTTTTTTTTTTTTTTTTGGTCTTTTTGAGACAGGGTCTCCCTGTAGCCCCAACTGTCCTGGAACTCACTATGTAGACCAGGCTGGCCTTGAACTCACAGAGATCCATTTGCCTCTGCCCCCCGAGTTCTGGGATTAAAGGTGTGCGCCTCCACAGCCGGCAACTGTTTGTGGATTTGTGTGTGTGTGTGTGTGTGTGTGTGTGTGTGTGTGTGTGTCTGTGTGTGTCTCTGTGTGTGTGATGGTGGCTATGTGAGTGTGTACATGTTGTACACATCTGTAGGAAATATACATGTACATGTGTGCATGTGCTTATGGAGGTCAAGGGTTAACATCAGGTGACTTTGCCAATAGCTCTTCACCTTAAATTTTAAAACAGGGTCTCTCACTGAACGTGGAGCTCACTGATTCTGATAGACTGGCTGACCAGTAAGCCTAAGAGATCCTCCTGCCTCTGCCTCCCCAGTGCTGGGATTACAGGCAGACTTTGCTAGACCCACAGTTTTATGTGGGTACTGGAGATTCAAATTCAGCAAGCACTTTATTGAGTCATATCACCAGCCCTTCATTTTGGTGGTACTGGCAGGGGCCTCAAGCATGCAAAAATCTGGTTTAAGGGAAAGTTTTTGGCTGTTTCTTTCTTTGTCTATTTCTTTTAAGGTAAGGTTTCAAATAGCCCAAGCTGACCTCAAAGTCTATCTATAGTCAAGGATAATCTTAAATTTCTGATCCTGCTGCCTCCACCTGCCAAGTGCTAGGACTCCAGGTGTGTGTCACTACACCCTGCTTTGTATGGCACTGGATATTGAGCCCAGGACCCCCTGCAGACTAAGCAAACATTTTATCAATTGAGCTATAGTTCTTGCTCTGTGTGGAAGTTTTTTAAAGCATTCTAAATCTTCTTCTTGGTCCCTTAAAGTTACAGTGGTAACATCTTTAGATGGCTCTAAAATTCCATCTTCCTTTTATTTAAACCATACATCATAATTCGAATTCCATTTATAATGTTTTGACTTGAATTAGGAAATAAATTCAGGTGGAGGATAAGGGACAGCTGATCTATGATTATTTTTAAAAAATTCTCTGAATTAAAAAGGAAAATGTTTTCCCAAATGATGGCCCTTAAGATCTCAGTTTGCCTTGGGAGGCAGAGGCAGGTGGATCTCTGTGAGTTCGAGGCCAGCCTGGTCTACATAGCTAGTTCCAGCTCAATTGGGACTAAAGGGGGACCCTATCTCAAAAAGACAAAAAAAAAAATTTAGTTTGTTTTGTATTTAAGGCAAGCAATAAATTTGTTCACAATTTGTTGGACTTAATCCTTGAGAGCTATAAAAAGTAATCATTGACTAGGAATTATTAAATATTGGCAGGTATACTGAAAAACTGTTGGGTTACTCATTCGTAATAGAGAAGTACTTTGGGAAAGCAATTCCAAATCTTGCTTGTAGGATTTCAGAACTGAGTGAAGATTCTTTTTTTAAAAAAATATTTTATTTTATTTACTATTTTAATTTTATGTGTGAGTGTATTAACTGCATGTGTGTAAGTACACCTGTGTCCTGCAATGCCTGCAAAGGTCAGAAGAGGGTATTGAATTCCCCTGGAACTGGAGTCATGGCCAGTTGTTAGTTGCCACGTGGGTGCTGGGAATCAAACCCAGGTCCTCTGCAAGAGCAGTCAGTGCTCTTAACTGCTGAGCCATCTCTCTAGCCCCCTGAGTGAATATTCTTAAGTGCTGGTAATGATCAATGTACCTAGTTCTGCTTGTAGCTTCTCTGTAAAAATGAGTCTATGATCAATAAGGTTTAAGACCCTGAATCCAAATAATGTTTCACTCAAATGTTTGCAGGAAACATTACCATGTTTTCATTTTGTTGTTTATTCATTTTCTTTTCAGTACTGGGGATTGAACCTAGCACCTCATGTATGTGAGGTAAATTCTCTACCACTGAGCTATAGCCCCAGCTTTCACATTACAATGTTGGAGGTTGAAAGCCCTATAGGAAATAGATCTAGTCAATTCTAGCATGGGCAAACTTTTTAGAAAGCTTTCGAATGTCATCTGTTAATAAATGGAACAACCCCTAAAGAACATACTTTGGGAAATGTGAATACATCTAAACTTTGTCTCCACCTGAGACATAATGTAAAATGTGAAAGGAGACGTGACCATTCAATACACAGCTTCAGTTCTGGAGAGTACCAACTCTTCAGAGCCTCTGTCTATTCATTCACAGGTTCAAGGTCATTGTCTTATCAAACTGTCTTTTGCAGTGATTCTAATCTCAGATTTTCCCTCCTATTCTCTTCCTTGTAGACAGGGACTAAAGAGATGGCTCAGCAGGTAAAGGTACTTACTGACACGCCTGACAACCCAGATTCAATCCCTGTAACACACATGGTGGAAGGGATCCAAGTTCAAGCCCTAGGACACATGTGGTAGAAGAAACCTGAAATCCTCAGAACACACACAGTGGAAGCAGTGGAAGGAGAGAATCAACTCTAACAAGTAATTTATTATGGGTTTTTTTTTTTTTTTTTGGTTTGGTTTTATTATGTTTTTAAAGGTTTTATTTTGGGGGTATGAACTATTTTTAATATACATCTCTTATTAATTGACACATTAAACTGTATTTATGAGATACTATATATATTTTTTAAATTTTAACTTCCAAGACCATGATTTTTTTTGGGGGGGGGGTTGTATTTGAGACAAGGTCTCCCTATAGCCCTATCTGGCCTAGCATTCTCTATGGTAGACCAGGATGACCTTGGACTCACAGAGCTCCACCTGCCTCTGCCTCCCAAGTGCTGAGATTAAAGGTGTGTGCCATCATGCTGGCTCCAAGACCATGATTTTTATTTCTAGAAGTTCAGTTATGTGATTTACATTTTCTATAGGGTATAAGTGAGTACACTGGGGCTTAGAAGAGTAATACAAAAATTATAGAAAACCTATTCATGCCTGGGAATGAGAAAAGTCCAGTGCCAAGGCCTAGGAGTCCAGGACCTCATAGAGTCAAGGCCATAGCTGGCCACCAAGGTGGGGGGGGGGGAGTCCATTCTTGAGAATCAGTCCTCCCAAGACTAGAATCTGAAAATGACAGAAACTTCTCCTGTCCCTAGCATATGCCCAACACTGAGGCAAAGCCACTGCCATGTACAACTTGGGACCTCAGGGAAGGGGTTTTTGGGGAATGCAGCCACTCAGAGAAGGCCAAAACTGCTGCCAACATCAGGAAGTCCTTCATCCTCCTCTCTGCTCCACCATCAGCCTGAAACCAGAGAAATGTGAAACAGTGGCTCACAGCTGGGAACCACAGCTCCATAAAGATTTTATTTTTATTTGTGTGTGTGTGGGGGGGGTGACTGAGGAGGGCAGAAGAGGGTGTTGGGTACCTTGGGACTGGAGTTATAGGCAGTTGTGGGCCACCCAAAGGGGGTGCTGGGAACCAAATTTGGGTCCCCTGCAAGAGCAGCAAATGCTCTTAATGACTGAGCCCTGATTTTTTTATTACATTATATTTATTTATTTTGTGTACATGTGTATATCTGTGTGGGTGTCTGGGTGCCACAGTGTACACATGTAAATCAGAGGACAACTTACAGGAGCCAGTTCTCTCCTTCCACTATGTGGTTCCCAGGGCTTGAACTCAGATCATCAGACTTAATGGCAAGCACCCTTTGCCCATGTAGCCATCCTGATGGTCCTAAAAATGTAATTTTTAATAATTAAAAAAAGTGACTATCATAATGTTCCTCCTAGGTTAATGTTCTTCAAACAATAGCAAACAAAGCACCTACTCCCCTGCCCTCCTTCCTTACTTTTGTTGGCCAACCATCCTCCTGGGATTACTGGGAATGCACCAGCACACCCAGCAGGAATTCAGAATTTCAGCAGTGATTTAAAGGCATTCAGAGTGGCATTAAGCAAAAGCAACTACATAACACAGATATGTCTCTTTAGGTTCATAAAAACTGCTTCTGGGGTGGGAGAGATGGCTTAGCAATTAAGAACACTTATTGCTCTTCCACAGCACCAGAATTCAGTTTCCAGCATCCACACCAGGTAGCTGGCTCACAACTGCCTGTAACTCCAGCTCCAGGGGATCTGACACTTCTTTTGGCTTCTGAGGGTACCTGTACTCAAATGCACATTACCCCCCACCCCATCCCCACATACACACAAATACACACAATTAAAAGTAAAACAAACCTTTAAAAAAAAACTGTTGCTATTTGTTTAGAGAGGGTCTCACTCTGTACTCCAGGCTGGACTCAAACCTGCGATCCTCCTACCATAACCTCCCAAGTAGTGTGACTACATGAATGTGTACCACATCCAGTTTTGTAGAAGGTTTCTACTCTAGTAGAAAACCTAAGAGGCTCTTTAGGCATAAGTAGTGAAGCATTACCACCACCACCAAATTTACATGTCGGTACAGCATGAACAAAGCAGAGTAGATAAGGAAATAGCCCTGACTGACCAACGCCTACTAGAAACATATTAAAAGTCAGTGTTCTCAGCTGGGCATGGTGGCGCTGGCCTTAAATCCTAGCACTTGGGAGGCAAAGGCAGGTGGATCTCTGTGAGTTCAAGGCCAGCCCAGTCTGTATAGTGAGTTCCAGGCCAGCCCAGTCTATATAGTGAGTTCCAGGCCAGCAGGGGCTACAGGGATACAGGGAGACCCTGTCTCAAAAAGACCAATAAATAAATAAACAAATAAATAAATAACCAAGAAAAAAAAAGGTCAATATTTTTATAGCTCTAGGAAGCTCGTTTGTTTTGTTCTCTAGACATCTGCAGAAAAACATCACTGCTCAACTGAAACTTGGAATAATTTAAACCAGATCAATTTTTGGTCTGGTTTCTTAAAAGACCTCCAAAGAAAAAAATGGGCATTTCTTATTTCAATTTTTCTCTGCTCTTAGAGCTCAAACTAGTGCTTGCTTGCTTGGTTTTTCATTTGTTTTTTGGTTTTCTTTTTTTAATTTTATTATTATTTTATGCTTATGTGTATTGCCTACATGTGTGTAAATGCACCTGTATCGTGCAGTGCCTAAGGAGGTCAGATGAGGGTGTTGGATCCCCTGAAACTGGAGTTATGGACGGCTGTTAGGCACCATGTGGGTGCTGGGAATTGAACCCAGGTCTTCTGCAAGAGCAGCCAGTGCTCTTAACTTCTGAGCCATCTCTCCAGCTCAGAGTATATTTCCTACATGTGTGTAAGTGCCTCTGTGTCATGCAGTACCTATGGAGGTCAGAAGAGGGTGTCAGATACCCTGGAACTGGAGTTGTAGATCTGCCTGCCTCTGGCTCCTGAGTGCTGTGATTAAAGGCATATACCATCATGCCTGGCCGTTATTTGGTTTTTTTAACTCAGGAGCTTGCTACATAGCCCAGGCCTCTAACTCCAGATGCTCCTGCTTAGCCTCCTCAGTGCTGGGATTACAAGCATGCAGTGGCACACCTGTGGTCCCAGCAGCTGAGGGGCTGAGATAGGAACACTGAACTGTGAGTTCAAGATCAGCCCAGCGTACATCATTTGTACAGCAGAGATTTTATCCATCCAACCAACTGGTTAATTTCTAAAAGAAAAAAAGATTGACAACCTACCTCTAAGTCTCAATTTGGCTGACTTCTTTACACATAGTAGATACCTGGTAAATATCTCTCATTCCCCATTGAGGAGGAGGCTAATATGTCATTTAGGAGAATCAAAATGATTACATCCTTGGTAAGAGGAAAGTGAGGAAGGACTTCACTTTCTAAATTGCATATTTCAAAATGTGACTTTACATGTGGCTTCTTTTGTCACTGTCACCTACAAACAACTTGCTGTGAATCTGTTAAACAGACTCAATAACCAAACAGTGCACAGGGTAGAAATAAGTTGTTTATTATTAGTTTCACACATGTGTTGTGGGCGTCAGGAAATACAAACAGCTGTGGTATGTGATCAATAAAACAGAATAATATGCAGAAGGCCCACTTACCTGTCTGTTCCTATTCCAATTTGGGTTTCACAGGATGAAGGTTTGTTTCTTTCTGACAGAGAGAAGGTCTGTAGTCTGAGAGTCCAAAGGTCTCCAAGGTCGCAGGGAGCTAGACAGGTGTCCTGCTTATCCTTGTGTGTGAATTCCAGGTCAAAAATAGTGACTTAAGGGGGCTCAGCAGTTAAGAACACTGGTTGTTCTTACAGAAGACCCAGGTTCAAATCCCAGCACCCACATGGCAGCTAACAACTGTCTGTGACTCCAGTTTCAGGGGATCTGACGGCCTCTTCTGTCCTCCGTGGGCACTGCACCACATGGGTGCACTTACCTAATGTAGGCAATATACTCATAAAATAAAAATAAAAAATAATAAAATAAAAATAATAAATAAAATATTTTTTTAAAAAGTGACTTAACAAAAAGGGTGGTAGCTCATGCCTGTAATTCCAATACCCGGGAGGCTGAGGCATGAGAATCACTGTGAATTTGAGGCCAGACTGTGCTACAAAATGAGTTCAAGTCCAGCCTGAGCCACAGAGTGAGTCCGTATCTCAAAAAAAAAAAAAAAAAAAAAAAAAAAAAAAAAGAATTTGAGTCATCACATCTATACCTGAAGCAGCAGGAAAGGTGTTCTGAAGGACACTTCTACTAAGTCCTCACACAACACCTCAGCTTACGAAAACTAGCTACAAGGGAGGATTCAAACTGTAGCCTTCAGTAAAGAAAAGAGGAAGAATGGATGGAAGATAGTAGCAACTATCCATTTTAGCAGGATATATGGCTACATAGACATATAGATAAATACATATATATACATATACATATATATATACATATATATATATATATATATACAGTAATTTTTTCCTTCTTTTTTGAGACAGGGTCTCATGTAGCCCAGGCTGGCCTCAAATTTAAGGATGACCTTGAATTCCTGATCATCCTACTTCCACCTCTTAGGTGTTGAAATCACAGTGTGTGGCACCTACTTTTTGTCTATTGAGGTGTTAGGATAATTGGGATAAAACACATTTCACTTGATAATTCTGTCCCCAAGGACATCAGTTTTAGAAAGGCAGAGAGGTATGTGGAACTGGAACCTTTAGGTTACAATGTTGTGACTTTCTATCTTCAGTAGTTAGAAACTCGGTTAACTGGAATCGTTAAGATTTTTGTTTTGCTGAGACAAGATCTGGGTACTAGCCCTGGCTGGCCTAGAACTTGAGGCAATCCTCCTGCTCTGTCTTCTGAGTGCCAGGATTACAGGTGTTAGCCACTGAACCTGGTTCTAATCTTGTGAAATGCTCTAATTTTCTCATTGTACTTCCTCTGGTTGTCTTCAGATGATAGGAAACATGACAGAATAAGGAAGAAGGATGTTGCAACCCAACTGCTCTGTCCTTTCTGCTGTTTGCTTTGGCACAGTCTCAACTTCCATGCTGAGTGATCAGTTTACACTAGCACCAGCTGGCTGCCTAGTGCAATTGAATTATATTGTGCAACTTTCATTCATTGAGATTTAGATATGATCATAGCATAGGATCTCTCCAGATTGAACTGTAAAGATCATGCTATATGTTAACACACTTTTGCTGTTACACTTGATTTTAGTGATGACATAAAGTAGCTCATATGAAGGCTTCTTGTTCCAAGTTGTTCTCATTCTCAGGAATCAAGCTGATTTTAAAGATTTTTTTTTTTATGCATATGCCTGTAATCCCAGCTTTTAGAAGGTGGTGGCAAGAAGATCAGGAGTTCAAGATCATCCTCAGCTACACAAGTTTGAGGCCAGTCTGAGCTACAAGAGACTTTTTCTCAAACAAACAAGGTTTTTGTTGTTGTTGTTGTTGCTGTTTGGTTTTGATTTTTGCTTTAGAGGGCCTAGGCTGCATATCAGAGTTGAAAGCTGAAACAATACTTGTGGCCACATGTCAAAGAAGCAGTGGGCTTGAACGTTATATCATAGGGAGATCATGAAAATTTTTATTTTGAGAAACAAGGATGGCCTCTTAAAGTCACTATGCAGCCAAGATGACCTTGAATTTGTGATCTTCCTCCACCTCCCAAACCCAGAGTTTTGTGTATGCCAGGTGAGCATTCTTCCAATTAAGCTACATCTCCAGCCCCAACATAAAGTTTTAATTCCCAAGATTGCAGTAGGAGGCTTGAGTGGATCTCAAAAGTTTTATCAGTAATGACTTTAGAAAACAAGCACAATGTCACCACTAAGATTGTCTCCTTGGATAATGTAACAATCAGTGAGGATAATTTAGTGCTAAAGTATTCTAAGATACATATTTGAAGAATTTTCTAATCATCAGATTTAAAATAAATAAATGGAACAGTTTGCTTTACTTTGGTGAAAAATCTATGGAGGTCTTACTGGGAAAATGGAAGTTTTGTCCCACCAGGGAATACTTATTAAGAAAACAATATTTTAGACCTCTTAATTTTTTTTTTTTTTTTTTTTTTTTTTTTTTTTTTTGGTCCTGGAACTCACTATGTAGACCAGGCTGGCCTCGAACTCACAAAGATCTGCCTGCCTGCCTCTGCCTCCCAAGTGCTGGTATTAAAGGCGTGTGCTACCACACCCAGCAGAGCTGTTAATTTTTTATGCATTATAATACATAACAATTTCCAGTGACCTACTTTAGTGGGAGTATGGAAGCTGGAAAATTTTTCTCTAGGCTTCTTGTGCCTTTCAGGATACCACTGTTTTCTAGTTCTCCTCTTAAGACTCCACTACTGTGCCCTGAAAATACCTTCAAGGGCCAAAAGGGAAGAAGAAAAAGAAACTGAAGAAATTGCAACATTAACTACAAGGAATGAAACACTTGAAACAGAAGTTAGTCACTCAATACAGGAGAAAACAGTGGGTTGGAAGATACAAAGGAGTCCCTGGCAAGTGGTGCCCCGGCTGGCATCAGCTTTCATTAGGCACAGGGCATGCAGAAAATGATCAAAAGATAATGTCACATGGCTCAGTAGTCTGAAGATGTAAAAAAATTTTCCAATTTAATATTTATGGCAAGACTATGATTTAGTAATCATCAGAATTGCCAAGTGGTAATATTTAAGTAAATCAATCTACCATAATTAGCAAGGCTTCTAAATAAGAGACAGGCAAACATCTGAGAGAAATGCAGCATGCGCATCTGCTTAGAGCAGACACAAAGGGATCTGTAGTGGTTTTTCCAATTTGAGTGTGGGGAAAAGCTGCTGGGTCCCTTTCCCAGAGACTGAAACTTAATGGTTCTAAGGCAGGGTTTCTAATTTGGCACTATTGACATTTTGGGGGGAGGGGATCACTTTTGTGCTGAGCCAGTGTGGGACGTTTAGTAACATTCTAGGCCCATTAGATATCAATAGTAAGTACTCACTTCCTAGTTTCCAGGCATTACCAAATGTCCCTTGGGGCAAAATAACTCTAGGGTAAAGCCTTGGGACATGTCTGTCTCCTAAGGACAGACAGGTGATTCTTACAAATGTGGTCACTGACCACAGTTGAGAGACATTGAACCAAAGTGTTATGAGTTGAATACTGTCCTCTAGCCTCCCAAATTCATGTTGAAGTCATAACTCTCTGTACCTCAAAACATGAACTCATTTGGGAACAGAGTAGTTGCTGATTTAGTTAAAATACAATCCTCCTGGAATACTTTAACATGACTGATAATCTCTTAAAAAGAGAAAATGGGAGGGGGCGCTGGAGAGATGGCTCAGCACCTAAGACCTGGGTTCAGTTCCCAGCACCCATATAAGGCCTAACAACCATCTATAACTCCAGTTCCCAGGGATCCAATGTCCTCTTCTGGCTTCCATGGGCATTGCATACATGTGGCAGACATATAGACACACAGGCCAAACACTCATACACATAAAATAATTTTTTTTTTGTCTTTTTGAGACAGGGTCTCCCTGTAGCCCCAGCTGTCCTGGAACTCACTATGTAGACCAGGCTGGCCTTGAACTCACAGAGATCTGCCTGCCTCTGCCTCCTGAGCACTGGGATAAAAGGCGTGCACTACCACACCCAGCTAAAAATAATTTCAAAAAAATTTTTTTGTTCTTTTTGAAGCAGGGTCTCCCTGTAGCCCCAGCTGTCCTAGAACTCACTATGTAGACCAGGCTGGCCTTGAACTCACAGAGATCCGCCTGCCTCTGCCTATTTTTTTTTTTTTTTTAAAGGAAAATTTTTTTTTTTTTTTTTTTTTAGTCTTGTTGAGACAGGATCTCCATGTAGCCCCAGCTGGTCTGGAACTCATTACATATACCAGGCTGGCAACTCACAGAGATCCACATGCCTCTGCCTTCCAGGGATTAAAGGTATATGCCACAATATGCCTGGCCTTAAAAAGGAAAATTTGAAGACCAGGTATGCAAACAGAAAATATTACAAAGATTAGAATTATAGCTGGGTATTGGTGGTATGTTTCCATGACTCCAGCACTTGGGAGGTTGAAGCAGGAAGATCACAAGTTCAAGCGCACTCAGTGCTATATAATGAAACACTGTCTCAAAACACCCCCAAAACAAAGCAAGATTGATGTTATGCAGGAACCAGCAAAAGCTAGTTTATAGCCAGGAATGATTTTTCTCCCACAGCACCTAGAGGAAGCATGGACTGCCAGCACCTTGATCTCTGACTTGTAGCCTCCTGCACTGTGACACAAATTTTGTCCTTGAAGAAAGTATGTGATACTTTGTTACAGTAGCCCTAGGAAATAAGCAAGTTGAGACTAAACAAATCACAAGTCAGAATCAAGAAGAAAAATGAAAAATGGTGACTGATACCAATTCTTAATTTATCTTCTTCAGAGACTGACACAAAATACACATTCAATGAATATTTAAAAAATTACATTTATTTATCATATATGTGTGTGTTCATGTGCCACAGTGTGTTGGGGAGCAGGTAAGAGGACAATTTGTGGGAGTCAGTTGTCTTCTTCCACCATATGGGACCCAGGGATTACATTCAGACCATCAGCCAGTTCACAGGTCCAAATTAATAATTTTTTAAAATATTTTATTTTTATGTGTATGAGTGTATTGTCTGCATGTATGTGAGTGCACCCGTGTCATGCAATGCCGTGGAGGTCAGAAGAGAGCTTCAGATTCCCCTGGAATTGGAGTTAAAAATGGTTTGTAGCTGCCATGTGGGGGCTGGGAATCGAACCCGGGTCCTCTGCAAGAGCAGTCAGTGCTCTTAATGGCTGAGCCATCTCTCCAGGCCCCAAATTAATATTTCTTAAGTACTTTTACATAATCTGTTACTCTGTGTGTGTGTGTGTGTGTGTGTTTATGTGCATGTGTGCTTGCTTTTGCAGTGTTAGAGATGGAAACCAGGGCCTTGAATATTTAGGCAAGTGCTCTACCACTGAGCTATGTCCCCAGTTCTGAGAGTAAAATTGTATAATTTGTTGCTATTAAAGACATAAAGAAAATAATCATCTCTAGCTCATTTTCAAGTTTTAGTGAGAATTATATAGTAATTGAATAGCCTTAATTGCCTATAAAACAAATACAGTATGTCAATTATGCCATTATTCATAGAGAAGGGAACATACAAAGACAAAAATGCATTGACTCTACTTTAAGAGAAGCGTTGACTGTTCAGATCACAAAGGCACTATTTAGAGTAGAGCAAGTAGGACCAGGCATCCAGCAGACTAGTCAAGTGCCTGACCCAAGTGGGCTGTTCATAGTCTCTCACTTCAAGGATGAAATCCATGGCATTGAAAGAGCTAAGGAATTATGTACCCTAACAGTTTCATCTGCAATTCAAGTAATTGCTGTGTTATCAGCAAGATGAAACAAGTCAGGTAATAAATGCCGGTCTTTCTCTTTAAGTACAAAAATCATCTTGGTTCCTACTTCCTCCTCTCGTTGAAACAACAAAAAAAGGAAACACGTCTCCTTGCCTCAAGATCTTAAAATATAAAAGTTGTAAAGGGTCTATTAGTTTCCGAAGGCCTCCCAAATTTATATTTCTTGTCCCAGAAGCACAAGTTAAAGGTGGGAAGCACTGACAAAGAACTCTGAGAAATGTCTACAAATTAAGCCAGGTGATACAAAGACAACAGTGTAGAGTTACACTACACAGTGTAAGTGGCCCCCACAAGTCAGCATAAGCTAACAAGACGTTAATCAAAAAGCCTTTACCAAACTTTACCAATATGTGCATAATTTGCACATGTTTGGATATAATCTCACCAAATCCCTTCAGCTTCATCAAGGAAACTTCCCCGAGTGCCCTTCAGTGTTCTATGAAGTCGCTGCAGAGTCCAGTTTAAATCACATTTCAGCTAAACATACTTGCCTCCAGCGGACAAGGCGGTGGGTGGATAATTGGGTCTGGCTGCTGGGCCAGGAGGTTGAGATAGAGACTACCAATCTCAAGGCTATTTCTTTGACCTAAAAAAGGCAAGACTTAGAAAGGGACTGACTTGTCTCCAGAGAACTTGGGGTAAAGAGAAGGGAACAGGTCTTTATGGTATGCTTACAGGATCATCTGTTTTCACCCACTCACTGAAGCCTCACCCACACCAGGGCAAATCAGGGGTTGGTGGTTCAGGCCCTCCTCTAGCACTGCCTCTCTTCCTCCATTCCTCATCCTCCACCTCCAAGGTAAGGGCTACAAACTACTGCCTGTCCCCAGAGCAGGCAGCTCCAGTCTCGGGTGGTTGCCTAGAAGTCAGTGTGAC
The DNA here is from genome assembly GCF_000622305.1 of Nannospalax galili. NCBI lineage: Eukaryota > Metazoa > Chordata > Mammalia > Rodentia > Spalacidae > Nannospalax > Nannospalax galili. The sequence continues at coordinate 8,682,364 of NW_008360303.1, forward strand.
GCTGAGAAACCTAATCGCCACGTCGGATCTCTCGCGCAATGGTGCCTGGAGAATGCAGAACAGGTGAAGATGGCAGGAGGGAACCAGTTCAGGACAGAGGGAAAGGGCGAAGCCAGGTGCGGGGCGCGGGCGGGAGCGGCCGTCAGGATCACCTTGCGCTGACCTAGTTGAGGCCGGGAGTAGCCGTATGACCAAGGAGGAGGGCGGGGTGCGTATGGGCGGGGCCTGGGCTATGGGTGGGGTCTTCGAGCAGGATCTTCCCGGGAGCTCGCCTCCAATTCGCTGAGGCTTCAGAGCCGGAAGCGAGCCGGGAGGCGGCGGCGGCGCACGTGGTGACGTGCGAGGGAGTGCGGCGCGAGCGCGCGCGACGGCGGCAGTGTGTCCTGGACGAGCGTGGAGGTCGGTCGCTAGCTCGGAGCTGCTGTGCGCGTCGGAGTTCCCGCGAGTGTCCCGTGGCGCGGCCCGCCGCCCTCCAGCTTCCGCCGCGTCTCTGCGCTCTCGCTGGGCCCCTTCCCCGCCTTCCTCCTGCACCTCGGGGAAGCTCTGGAGATGAATTTCGCCATCTCTTCAGAGATGATCCAGGTAACGCGGGCGGGAAAGAGCGCGGCTGGGGATGGAGTTGAGGGCACGCCGGGTGGGAAGATGCTGGGCGTCTCCGGCTCCCGGTGGGGGAGTCCCGGCGCCGCGCTCCCGAGGTTGACGGCTCGTGATGCCGAGGGCTGGCGCCCGCTGTGAAGACACGGCGGCCTCAGACCTTCGCTCAGCCCGGGCAGGGATCGAGAGGCTTCCGCGCAGGGTGGTGGAGGCCCTCCGGGCGCTCGGCGGGGAAGGCTGACCCGCCGGAAGAGCGCGCGGCGCGGGATTTGCTTCCCGCCGGCAGGGTCGGGCGCCCGGCTTTGGGTCGAGGCTGTCCCGGCTACGACCGCCCGGCGCGTGGGGACGGGAGCCGGCCTCGGAGCACGTGGCTTCCCGGGCTTGGCGTGGGGTGGCACAGAGTCCCCGATCGCCGTGGGCTGTGGGGTCCTTTGTTCCCGTTCCACGTTGCCCGCTCTTCTTGCCAAGCGCGGGGAGAAGGGGGCGGGCGGAGCGAGGGAGCGGCTGCCCTGACGTGTAGGCTCTGAGTGACTGCGGAGCCGGCCAATCGCGGCCGGGGGTGTGCGGGCGCCGGCGCCTCTCCTAACCCACCAGGCGCGCGCCCGAGGCCTGCAGCACGAGGTCCCTGGGCGCTAGCGGAGAGATGGGTGGAGAAGGCTGCTGTCGGGGCTGCAGCGCTTTCTGCGGAGGAGCTCTGGTTGTAAATTCTTGATAAGAAGACATCAGAAAATATTAACCTGAAAGTTGAACGTAAGGAAATCGGAGCGCCTCCTCCCTCAAAAAAACTTGAGAAATACATTTGCTTCCCCTCCCCCATACTAGTACAGATTATTTCAGAAAACTGACTTTTCAAACAAGATATCAGGTGACCTAAAGGGAAGGTTTTGGTTTTTTAATGTTTCTTGTCAGTGGTGAAGGTTGGAACGCTCCAACATCAAGTTCTTGGAGTTCTTACGTGTTGTCTCTTGTTTTCGTGTCATACATGATAGTTCTGGAAGCCTAGTAGATGTGTGCAGGACGGACCTGACCACCTTGGCCATATTTTCTTTTAATAATTTTGGAAATTCTCGCACCCGCAGTTGATTTAGGGAAAATATTAACGAATAAATAGTTTCAGGTTAAATCCTGCTAAAAACTTAGGTCTTAAAGATGTTGAAGGAGTAGCTGTGTTGGTAAGCCTGGTTGTAAACACTGACTGGATAGAACTGGGTTGAAACCCGCATGTTGTAATGCCCCCTAGCAGGCTGCTTATTAAACCTCTATACTTTGGTAGGTGGGTACATTGGGGGGAGAGAGGTGGGGTGGTTTTCTTCTGTAGTTTACTAATATATGAAATCTCAGATTAATTAGTAAATACCCGATTCTGTAGCTTTTGTCTTAATTTGTTGTTGTCTTTTTTCCTCACATTGTCCTTTCCAAAGACAAAGCAGTCCAGGTTTTATTTTAGTCTTAGTTTTAAATTAGTGGGTTTTGGTCTACTTGCTCTTAAATGGAGAGATTTTTCATAGGTGACGTCCAAATGTGATTTTGCATATAAGTTTCTGTAAATGTCTTGATCATTGATACTAATGTGAAGTACCTAAAATCATTAGCTTTTTTTTTTTTTTTTTTTTCTTTTTGAGACAGGGGCTCCCTGTAGCCCCAGCTGTCCTGATGGTATAGTAAAATACTGCAGGAAGGAATTCTTTTTTCTTTTTTCTTTTTCCTTTTTTTTTAAGGAAGTAATTCTTAAAAGGTTCAGGCTCCTATCTTGTGTTGGTGTTAAATTGAAGTATTAGTAGAGTGATTTGGGGGGTCTTGGTTCATCTTACTGTGTAAATATCCATTACCACCTTGTTAATATTTCTAAACCTCCAACGGACAATATTCTTAACAGTTTGAATATCAACCTGGATGTCCAGCAGGCACCTCAGCAGCCGAACATCCCAAACCAGGTTCTTTTGTCTATTTTTCTCCATGCAGTAGCTCAAAATGACTGTTATGGTTTCTGGAATTTTTTTAAAAAAATTGATTTTGGTCATAATAGCATAGCATACAAGCTAAAATAACTTCTAGTCTTCCTTACCTTAGTTAAGGACAAAGTAAGCATGGGTGGACAGAACCATCATTTAAATGTCTTATGTCCATGTTTTTCCTACTTCTCCCCGCACTCCCCCATTCCCTTCTCAGATACCCTGTGCTTCCTTCATCTGGTCTCCATAGTTAGGGTTGTTAAAAACCCTAGAATAAGTCACTTACCTCCTCTCCCACAGTTTGCCATGTGCATCCTACAATTTACCATCTATTGAAACCAAAATAGCTACAGTTTCTGGAATATGTGTTCTGTCATACCTTCCTTTACCTTTTGCTTCAGCTATTTTCTCTGTGGGTTTACCTTCTTGGCCTGTGAAATATTCAAACCTGGGGGATTAATGCATTTCATTCCAGTTTGTGTCTGCCATCTTTGATGTCACAAATATGTGAGTTGTAATGAAAGCATTCTGAGACCATCAAGGTAAAGAAAGGTGTAAAGCAAATGAGTTGTTACTTTTGATTTAGATGACTGGTGATAGTGCTTTTAGGGATGACATTGGAAGCTAGCTATCTGTCTATCATCTATCTATCATCTATCCACCTTCTGATTTTAAGTGGTAGGTTGAGTGTAGCTTAGTGGTTGAGTGCTTGCCTGGCATGCATGAGGCCCTGGATTTAGTCCAGCACTTGAGAAAGGGGGTTCTTGAGTTACTTTGTAGTTGACTGCCTTCAAACAATTGCCTTTAAGCTTAAATATTTTTAGTTTACCTTGAGCTTTTAAGAATGCTCTGAAAATGCTAAGTTTCATCTTGCCCTTACTGAAGGCCAGAAAAGAAGGGGTGGGGAGTGGGGAGGTAGGGCTCTATAGGACTTGTTGGATTGTATTTCACTTCAGCTAATCTAGGCTGTGGTAACATGTGAATTCTGAGTGATATAAGCAAGTCTTCTGTCTTCCATTTCTGATACTGACCATATTACTGTGCATGAATTTGATAAGCCAAATAAAAATGTGAAATTTGGGGATACTTTAAACACTTGATTTGCCCAAGCTTAGTTTAATGAAAGTAAACACAAACTTTTGAAAACAAGTTTGCATTAAACATTAGCTGAACTTGGACTGTCTTTTTTTAATTATATAAGGTTTTAATGATCTGTAGGTAATAAAAAAGGTGAGGTTCATATTAAGATTTTTTTTTTTTTCTTGAGACAGTCTCAAGTAGCCAAGGCCTTGAACTCATTCTGTAAGGCAAGCTGGCCTTGAGCTCCTGTTGTTTCCTACACCTCACAAGTGCTGGGATGGGTGTGTGGTACCATACCCATCTCATTAAGATCTTGATGTACAAAATGTTAAGTACTAAATATAAATAAGACCCATTCTTTCATAAACTCATAACAATGGTGTACAAATTCATATGTCAAGAACTGCTCCCAAGCTTTCTCCTAAAAGACTAGTAATTTTAACCATCTTTTTCTTTCCAAAATAAGGTAGAGCAACAAGTTGTCAGAGAACATGTTAAAATTATTATCTTAAGGAAAGTATGATGCAGAAGAAATCAACATCATATAATATGATAGAGTTGGTGTTTTGTTTTTTGAGAGTCTCATGTATTCCAGACTGGCTTCAAACTGAATATATCGGAGGATGGCCTTGAATTTTTATTATTACATGTATTTTGTGTTGGGGGTGTATGTGGGCATGTGCCATGGTGAACTTGTGGAGGCCAGAGGACAACTTGTGGGAGTCAGTTCTCTTTCTGCCATATGGGTCCTGGGAATCAAAATCAGGCTCTCAGGCTTGTTTGCAAGTGCCATTATCCACCAAGCCCTTCTCAGTCTCCTGGCTCTACCTTTCAAATGCTGGGATCACAGGGCTTCTTCATACATGCTAAGCAAGCATTTTACCAACTGAGCTACATCCGTAGCCTATAGAATTTTAATGAAGAGGCAGCTTTGACAGCAATCCCAGTCTGTGGGCAGTTCCTTTGAATTAAAACCCAAGTTATAGAGATACCAGTTAGGGCATATAGATTCCAGCATTCTTACAGGTAGTACACGTCTTACCTAACACAGAAAGTTTGTTAACTAGAACTGGACTAGCTTTGGGTGGCGTCTAGGGCAAGTAATTATTCAGCTGGCACAACCAATAGAACTAATAGGTTGAGTTTGATGTATGAAACAAATCAAGGTAATGTTTGAAACAGTTGGGGTTAGTAAAGGCATTTTAAAAGCGGTTTTAAGCATTAGGATTAAAAGAAAGAGAGGCATTCAGGAAGAAAGCCACTCAGAGCATGGGCTTGGGCTTCTCAAAGAAGAATCACAAAATCTAGGTAATAGGTTTTTTTGGGTCTTTTTGGATAGGGTCTCCCTGTAGCCCCAGTTTACCTGGAACTCAGAAATCCGCCTACCTCTGCCCACCAAGTGCTGGGATTAAAGGCATGCATTACTACGCCTGGCAAGAGTCTGTTTTTGTTATTTTTTTTTAAAGTTCCTGTGTCTTCTTTTTTTTTTTACATATTTTATTATTTTTATGTTATGTGTATGCATGTATTTCCTGCATGCATGGGTGTAGGTAAGTGCACCCATGTCGGGCAGTGCCCGCGGAGGACAGAAGAGGCTGTCGGAGCCCCTGGAACTGGAGTTACAGACCGTTGTTAGCTGCCATGGGGGTGCTGGGATTCGAACCCAAGTCTTCTGCAATAACAGTGTTCTTAACTGCTGAGCCATCTCTCCAGCCCCAAGAGTCTATTTTTTAAAGTTTGTGTGCATACTTTAAGATTTGGTTTGACCAGCACTTGGGATGTATAGGCAGGCAGATCTCTTGAGTTCCAGGTAAACTGGGGCTACAGGGAGACCCTGTCTCAAAAAGAAAAAAATTTTTTAAAAAAGATTTGGTTTGAACCAGACCTGTTCTATTGGTATTTTTCTACTCTGCATGACAAAAATCACATAAAACAGGCTTTGGCTTCTTGAGGCCTGGAGTTGAATATAAACAGGTATATGGAGGCGGAACACAGAACAGACAATCATACATACCTTCAGAAAGAGCTCTAAATTGGAGTTGGGGGCTTGCAGGACTGTTTCCTAGCTCTGGGAATTTGGCAGAGATTCCATTTCATGGGTTGGATTAAGGGTTTTCCAGGTAGAGAGGCATGGAAATGCAGAGCACACTTTGGGGAGCAGGATATCTGGGTTTTAACAGTATAAAAATGTTCGGCTAATAGTGCCCAAAGGTAGCTTGCTGGCTCCTAAAAGCAGACATCTCATGTTGGCCTATTAGTTGGAATTTAATAGTAAAGAATTTTAGAGTTAATACTTACATTTCTCCTTTAATTCTTAGGCTGACACACTGCTAGTCATTAGCTCCTGCTAATGGGGAAAGATTTTTATATTTTTATATTTATTTATTTTTTTATGTGTTGAGGGAAGTGTCATGTATGTGGGTGCCTGAAAACCAGAAGAAGGTGAGTGAGCTCTTCAAAGCTGGGATTATAGGCAGTTGTGAGCCATCTTGATATGGGTGCTGGGAACCTGGGTACTCTGTAGTAACCGTACGCACTCAACCTCAGAGCCAGCTCTCCAGCCTGGATTTTTTTTTTTTTTTTTTTTATCACTTGAGTATATTTGCACGTTAAGTGAAAGGTGTTTGTGTATAATTGTTATTAAGTTCGTTTTTTTTATGTAGTATGAATGTTTTTGCCATTTACCTCGAAGATTAAGACTTTCTGGTCTGTTCTACCTAGATGAATGACAGACTGATAGTTCTGAATATCTAACTTAAATTTGTTATTGTTACAGAGTATGATGCATGACTATCACAGAAGAAATTCATGTCTATAGCTTTTAAGGACTTGATTACATCATTTTCAAGCCTGATAGTTTTGGAACCACCATTAAAGCTTAAGACATCTCCCTTCACTTCAGCCACGTATCTTCATACCCTAAGGAAGTGCTTTGCTTCAACACTCCTTTGTCTTTGGATCATTTGGGTTCTCAGTAGTACATTTCTCATCATTATAATCGGTAAGTGCCAAGTGAACACTAAATGCCCATCTGTCATTAAGACTTTTTTGAGGGCCGGTGAAATGGTTTCAGCAGGTAAAGGCACTTGCTATGCAAGCCTGATATCCTTAGTTTGGTCCCTGAAAACCATGTAAAGGTGAGAGAATCAACTCCACAAAGTTATCTTCTGACCTCCACACACATGACAGGGTATGCAAGTGCAGTCTCTGTCTTTCTCTCTAATAATAATGAATAATTCTTTTTTTTTAAGACAGTGTTTTTCTAAAAGCTGTATAGAAATAATCCCTTAGTATTTAAAAAGGCAGCGATGTTCCTAAATCATTTGAATATGCAAAGCATTTTAAAAATTGTTTGTTTACTTACTGTATACATACATGGGAGTATGTGCATACCAGGGTAAGAATGTCAAAGGTCAAAGGACCACTTAAGAGACTCATTTCCCTCCTTCCACCTTGTGGGTCCCAGAGATTAAATGCAAGGCTTGATGGTAAGTGCCTTAATTGTTAAGCCATCTTACCAACCCTTCTAAAGCATTTTTACATTTCTCCTTTCTGTTAGCTGTTTTTATTTTAAGTTGCTTCAAATTGAAGTCTACTACTGCTTTTTAATGGTCTATTTTATGTAGTAATTAGTTTTATAAGTAAAGGTAAGTTGAAAAAAAAATCTTTAAGGGCATTAGACTGCAGGTATAGCTCAGTGGTAGCATTTGCCTAGCATTCCTGAGGCAGTTCAATCCCTAATACTGGGTGTGGGGACAGTGTCTTTATAAAGAAAGTTAGTTTTGCTAGGTATAGGGGCCTGTGCCTATAATCCCAGCATGGAGGTGAAGGAAGGAATGAAGGCCAAGGAGTTCAGAGCCAGTCTGAGCTACATACTGAGTTTGACAGTAGATTTGTTTTATATAAAAAAGAACATTGTTTTTATTTGTGAGTAAAGGAATGGCAGTAACCCAATCCAAGAAGATCTGTATGTTATTCACATTCTTACCAACTTTTTAAGTGGCTTCTTATGTAGGTTTGGGCAGGACTGCATTTTATTCCTCTCCAGAATATGTGTTAGTCATGGAAACCTTGTTTGAGTTGTTTGTCTGTACACTACTTTGATTTCTTGAAAAGACCCAGGATCAAAGTATGGGGGATACAAACACTTGTGTCCTGTATTGGTGTTGTTTCAACCAACTTTCTGTGTGATTGATTTTTTTGTATGTGTGTTGATTGAGTGGAATTTAAGTATAAAGGTACTATATTGTATTTTAAAATACATTTTAAAAACTATTTGTAAGTACAATAACTTATCTCTCTTCTATTTAGCCAAATTTATAAGAAAAAATGATTCCCAATGGTTATTTGATGTTTGAAGATGAAAATTTTATTGAATCTTCTGTTGCCAAATTAAATGCCCTGAGGAAAAGTGGTCAGTTCTGTGATGTTCGACTTCAGGTATTTAAAGCTTTTCAATTAGAAACTTAAAAGAATTGATTTTTTTCACTAATGTTAATAAAAGCCCTAAGTTGTTGGATTTTTTCTCTTCCCCCTCTTTAAAAACTGCTTTAACTAGAAATAAGAGATAAGGGAGGTGGGTATATTAGAGAATACCTACATAGTCCATGACTGATTTTAGTTTTCATAATTTCAGGTCTGTGGCCATGAGATGTTGGCACACAGGGCAGTACTGGCTTGCTGCAGCCCCTATTTATTTGAAATTTTTAATAGTGACAGTGATCCTCATGGAGTTTCTCATGTGAAATTTGATGATCTCAATCCAGAAGCTGTTGAAGTCTTGTTGAATTACGCATACACTGCTCAGTAAGTACTTTAAACTATAAAATTAGAGATTATCTTCAGGGAATTCCAAGTCTCTAAAATTATTTAAATCAAGTGTCTATTTTAAGACCTTGCTATTAAAGTATAAAGAACTTTTTTTTTTAATAGGTTGAAAGCTGATAAGGAATTAGTGAAAGATGTTTATTCTGCAGCAAAGAAGCTGAAGATGGACCGAGTAAAGCAGGTAGAGTATTAGAAGTAATATAAAAGGATTGTACTAGTAGTGTGCTTTGTGGGACCAGAATGTAGAAATGATCATGAAACATTTTATTAGTTCTAAGAATTGAAAGTTCTGCCTAACAGTATGTTGTTTTGACTGTTGGGCTTTAATAATGTAGCAAGATCACATATCCTTGCTCTTCAGACAAACTTTGTGGCACAATGACTATATCAGAATCTCAGTGAATTTCCATCAGATTTACTTTTTGTTTATACTGCTAGTATATTTTTCTGTGGAGATGACAATAGTATTGGGAAATCAAGTTATACAAAATACTACATTTAGTCTAGGGTTAAATACATTTTTGGAAATATGTTAAATAGCATTAATTACAACTATATGGTTACTAACATAAATCCACAAAATTTGCCTTAACTTGAACCTCTTTGGCTTGAACATAGACTGAATTGAGTTTCAAAACATGAGATAAATGTTGGCCCCAGTGCAGTGCCAAAGAAATCTGTTAAGGAATTGAAGTCTTTGATAGCATAAATTAAAATATTTCATCTGCCCAAGAGTTAGCAATTTATGAACTCAGTTGTTCTCCTGTACTTTGGGTTCTACTTTAAAAGATTCTGCCTAGCCATACATGGTGGTGCACACCTTTAACTCCAGTACTGGGGAGGCAGAGGCAGATGGATCTTGTGAGTTCCAGGTTCCTCTCTTCTACAAAGTGAGTTAGAGGCCAGCAACAACAAAAAAAAACCCAAAAGTATTCTGCCTAGAATTTAATGCCAGTGTATGTATTTTGTATGTGTGCATATGTGTGTGTGTGTGTGTTTTCCATGTATGTTTGTGAACATATGTAGGTGTTTTCTGTGGCCAGAAGAGGGCATTGTATGCCCTGGAGCTGTAGTTACAGGCTGTTGTGAGCTGATACGGGTGCTGAGAATAGAGCTCATAGAGTTTTATGGCACTGGAGAGGGCTCAGCAATTAAAGAGCAGTGACTGTTTTTGCAGTAGACCTGGGTTCAATTCCCAGCACCCACATGGCAGCTAACACGCCCTTAACTCCAGTTCCAGGAGTCTAATACCCTCTTCTTTCCCCGCTTGGGCATTACATGACACAGGTGTACTTCTATCTGTAGGCAATACACTCATACATGTAAAAATAATAAAATTTTATGGAAAACAGCCATGTGGATTCTATGGATGATCCATGGCTGCTTTCTAGTTACAATGACAGAGTTAAACAAAATATGGCCCACATATCAAATATTGCTGAGTTTCACATTCTGGCTTCTTCTGTTATAGATACTATTTTTCCAAAATCATTTCCCTTTGCTATACATCCTTTATGCCCACTGCACTCATTCTCCGCTGTAGATCCCTATTTGGAGCCTTGCTTGTTACTGTTGAAAATACCTACCAGAACCTATACTACATTTCAGTTTGTCACATCTGTGGTTAAACAGCTTATGTGTTTATGTAGCATTCTTTGTTTCTTTCGCTCTTTGGTTTATTCGGTTTGTTTTGAGACATGATCTTGTCATTTAGGTCTGGCTGGGTTTGGATTTAAAATCTTCTTGGCTCAGCCTCCTAAATACTGAGGTTCTAGGTATCTGTACCACCATGTCCAGCTGATGGTTTTCATATGTAATGGTTGCGATGTACATGTGCTGTTCCATTGCTGTTTGTCGTATCAAGACAGTTATTTAGGGCTCATCTTTATTATTTTCATGTGGTATTTACATAGTGAACATTAAACATTGAATAAAATTCTGTATTATATAAAAGTTAGCACATCTGTATTTCTTTCCCAAGGTTTGTGGAGATTATTTGCTATCTAGAATGGATGTTACTAGCTGCATCTCTTACCGAAATTTTGCAAGTTGTATGGGAGACTCCCGTTTGTTGAATAAAGTTGATGCTTATATTCAGGAGCATTTGTTACAAATTTCAGAAGAGGAGGAATTTCTTAAGCTTCCACGACTAAAGGTAAGGGGTGGGTCATACAAACAGACACATCCAGTCTAGCTCCAGGCACAGATTCTTTGTGTTTCAGGCCAGTGAATAATAATTTATTGAAATGATTGTTAATCTTAATGTAGTGGGTTTCTGTCTCCTTATTTGCTTGCTTTCTATGTTTAAGCTTACTGATTTCTTTGAAAAATGTATGGAATGCAACTTTGGATACAATATTTTTAGTTGAAAATTCATGCATACAATGTATTTTGATCATACTCACCCTCTGACTCCTTCCAGCCCCCCCCCCCCAAAACACCCCTTCCCAGTTTGTGCTTCCCATATACTCATGGGTCTGGGGCCATCCACTGGAGCCTGGTGAACCTACAAGGAGCTGCACATTTAAAGAAAACTGATCCCTGCCCCAGAAGCCATCAGTTGTCACTAGCTCCTCAGCTAGGATTGGGGACTCATGAGCCCCTCCATGCAAATTACATGAAATGAGAATGAAAATAAGAACTAGGATTTTAGCTCTGATATTGTATATCACTGTGTATTTATTTATTTATTTACCAATTCTAGTTGGAGGTAATGCTTGAAGATAATGTTTGCTTACCCAGCAATGGAAAATTGTATACAAAGGTAATCAACTGGGTGCAGCGTAGCATCTGGGAGAATGGAGACAGTCTGGAAGAGCTGATGGAAGAGGTTAGTTTTAAAGTAAATGGGATTCAACAGTTCTTACAGATTATTTTGCTATAACATGAAGGATTCCCTTTCACTTTTATTTTATTATAACCATGACCCTAAAGAATTTAAATTTTGCTATAGGTACCCCTAAGCTGAGAAACAGGGGGGGTGTCCAGGTGAGCTGAATGAACTGTTCAGTTTGGTCTTCTGCTTTTCTTTTTTCCCCTTTTTTTCTTTGCTTATTATGTGCTGTTAACTTTCTTTAAAGTAGCATGTAATTTGCTTTAGAAATGGGAGGTGGTACTGATATTTTCTGTAGATTCTTAATTTTTCTTCACAGGTTTTTGCTTTAAATTTGACAAGTAGGTAAAGCTTCTAATGGTTGTTCCTCCCCATTGGTTTATCTCCCCATAGGTTTATTAACAAATAGGATACCCAAGACTGAAGAAACAAGAAGAAACCTCAAGTGTATTGACACGTAAAGAAGCAGCAGTCCTGCCCCAGTTCTCCTAAGAAAAAATCCGCTGTGGGCAGAGAACGATGATGATTTAATGGTGTTTACTCCTTTACAGGATTCTTCTCTTTAAAGCTTTGTGTTTTCAATGGTGTTGTTCATACATATAGTCAGTTAACTTGAACTATTTTTTAAAAAATACACAAGAAGAACAAAAATCAATGGAAAAACTGGTGACAGTCAATATGGAGGTTAGAGCAGTGGAGTAACTTTGCATATATCATTCCATATAAGCCTTTTCATTCTTATTCAAGGCTTACCAAATCTGTTAGTCCTATGCTTACTGTCATTACTACATACTATAAAGGCTAACAGATGATCTTTAAATTCTGTGGTTTCCCACTTGAGAATCAGATGCACCTGTCATGTATTTGCATCTGTCAATGAAGAGTAGAGCTTGCCCGAGTTTTAGCATTTTTTTATTTTTTATTTTTTTCCTTTATCTGTTTTTCTTGATATAACCTACAGGGAGAAATATGTTTATGCAAACCGTGCCGTTTATCTTCAGAGGTGTAAACTATTCAGTGTTTTGTTGTAAATAATGTATATTTAAGAATCTATGTTGTACTATGCATTTTTTTCTTAATGTTATATAAGAGAAGCCATGAAATCAATGAAGATTTCTTTCAAGCCAATCAAGCCAAGGACTCTTCAGCCAGTATTAGAAGATTTTGTATTTGATCTTGATTTTTTTTTTTTGTTTTTTTTTGTTTTCGCTTTTGCTTTTTAAATTTTTACCACCATGACATGTATTTTTCTTTACTTCGGGATCCTGCCAGAGTAAGGTGTCAAGAAGCACACTGGAGGTTTCCTTGAGGCGGTTGTGTAATCTGCATTCTAGCGGAGTAGCCATGGTGACAGTAGCCACATGGGTGTTCTGTTGCTGTTTTGCAGGTTCAAACCTTGTACTACTCAGCTGATCACAAGCTGCTTGATGGGAACCTACTAGATGGACAGGCTGAGGTCTTTGGCAGTGATGATGACCACATTCAGTTTGTGCAGGTACACATTGCACAGTCTGAGGTAACCTCAGGTTAAAATTTAACTGGAGACTTTATAGCATACTTAAATTTTCCTTTAATAAAGGAAAGTGGACGAATTTCATTGGTGTAACTGGACAGAAACATTTTTTGGGAGAAAGCAAGCATATTTCAGAACTATTAGTATTTTTGCCACATGAATAAAAATTAACCCAGCAAATTAGAAAAACCCCATTTATATTTTTTCCTCCAAGTATGATTCACCTAAAGCAGTATATTTTTGTTATTTTGGTTAGATTATGAAAAAGTTATTTGTAACAAGCACGACTAACCATTTTTTTTAAAAAGATGCAGTTGACTTAGATTGCTGATGGCTATGAAAGAAATTTTGGCTATTTAATTACTTGAAATAGAAATGGTTGAGTACCATGTTGACATGATTTAGAATGTTAAGGTTATATGCTGTTGAACTAGAAATGCTTTGATCATATGTTAGAATGTGATCTGGAAATTTCTTGAGCAAAATGAATTAAAGCTATAATTTCATTGTACTGATGGAGTTACTTTGAAAGCCTTTTATTAAACACATACTTAATTTAGACATTCTCAACAGTAGAGAACAAGCATCTGAGGTATATAACCACTTTTTCTGCTTATGGACAAATGAGGCAATGTCATAGAGAAAAGTAACACTTGTTTTTTGTGGTGTTGGAGATTAAATCTAGGGCCTTCATGAATTACTCACATACTTTATCACTAAACTACATTCCTAACCCCACAAATCTTGAATGCACAGTGAGTCAATCAATATAAACAACGTTCTTCTTGGAGAAGAAAAGACTTCGCGTACCCTAGAAGCTTTCTTCTTGACCCTTCACGATCACTGCCTTATGCTGTCCAAAAAAGACACTGTTCTTACTTAGGGAACATTTTGCCTGTTTTTAGAACTTTTATAAATGGTTTATGCAATATGCATTCTTTTTATCTGACTTTTTGCTCAACATTGTACTTATAAAGGATATGTAATAGAATAAACCTAGATTAAGGAGTGTTTGCTTTAAAAGTTAGAAAGTAAATGTTAGTAATGAATTGCGTGGTAAAGTATCTTTTCAACTGACAAGAGATTGATTGCTCAGTAATCCGTTTAGGCCATGATGGTTGACATGAGAATACAAAAATGTGCAGAAAGTAGTTGCTGTGTTTGTAGGATATTATCATAGTGGTAAAACATTGTAGACTTAGAAAAGCCATCTACAAAGGGAGGGAGCCCAGAAGCAAGCAGGCTTAGGATTTAAAGATTTATCATAGAGGAGATATGTTAGATGATTATCTGGGCAAGAATGCTGTTGTGTTTGGAAGTTATAGTCTGGAAAAGTAGGCACGTGGGAACATTTTTAAATTTTCCTTGGTGTGGAGCTGGGGATCAAACCTAGGGCCTTTGCACATGCCAGGCAAGTGCCCTACTGTAGCTACATGTTCAGCCTTTAGCAAGAATTCAGATGAGAGTACACTAAGTGATAATACGTTCAATTTAAAAAAAAAAAAAAAAGAAAAGAAAAACAGCAGTTAGGGGGGATATGGTAAATTATACCTCTATTTGCCATTCATTAATTGTATTTTAAGTAGACGGCCAGTGGTCAGGTAGTAGTCTCTGGACCATATGATTGACAATATATGGGTGGGGTTTTTTTTGTTTTTTTTTTTTCAACTTTGCACAGTTGTTGCCTTAGGCTCTTCTGTTTTTGTGGCCAGGCACTGGGGGTAGGTTAAAACTTGTAAGAATGATTTGTATATTGCAAGTAGTATTTAGGCTTAAAGAATAGTAAAGGCTTAATCTAGGAATCCATTAATAATGGAAAAAGGATGAACTCCACCTATTTATACCTATACATAGACATACAAAGGTTGATTAGGTTGTTTAGGAAGGTTTGAGGGAAGAATATGAGAATTGGTGGGATTCTGACCTTTATATCCTCTTAAAAATGTCATGAACAGAGGAGGTCTTAGAGTAGAAAAGGTGAGGGATCCTATAATAGTCTTCAGAAATAGGAAAAGACAGTTGAGAAGAAGCCACTGGAAAGATAGAAATGTGATTAGAATGTACTGAAGTTATAAAAGCCACCTAATGTAGAAGAAAATGTGGCCGTATAAAATAAGATTGGGGTAGATACTGGATGTGTGGAAAAGTTAACAAGGACTTTTATATTAGGCCTGTTAGTTAAATAATTCTAGTCATCTTTAGTGGTATATTGCCTCTTTTTCATACTCATTTTCTCTCAGTTACAGTCCATACGTTAGAGCATTGTACTGCTCCAAAACCTCTTTAATGTTAACCTCTATTTGTGATTTTTGTGATACTTGGGACCCCTTTCCACAAATTGAGATGGGTTTTTATGTACCTTGTAATCTTTAAATACAGCCTTAAATATCTATCAGAATCTTTTATCTCTTCTACTCTATTTCTCTGTTGCTTTTTGTTTCCATGAGCAATACAAGTTCCCATTAGAAATTATACCTGCCCGTGTGGTCTGTCCCTGTCCCTAGCGACCAGGATAGATGTCTGAGCAGAATTTGCTAGGCACTAAAGATACCTGTTCTTGGGATAGTCTTTTTAAAATGGGGTATCATGTGTAGCTCAGGCTGGCTGCAGACTCAATTCTACATCAGCTTCCCGAGTGCTGGGATTACAGGTGTGCAGTACTATGCCCAGCACTTTCAGGATTCTATATGACCTATCTCTTGGAAGTTGCAAGAGCTAAAAATAGTTGAAAACAAGCTGCCAAAGAAGCTCATACGTGAGAATACACGTATATAGTTCTCTTAGAATCATTTGTTCCTTTGTTACTGTTATGGTATTGTAATTGTGTATGTGGTTCTTTTAGTATTTCATTTCTAATGTGTATATAGAGTTTGGTTTTGTCTGTGATACCACTCTACAATACCTTATTAAGACAGCCCTAAATAATTGCGCTTGGGTGCATTCCTAATATTACTGCTTTTCCCCTGTCAAATGCTTCCAGGGATTAGCAGAATCTGTATGTACTCTTTTGCTGGTGTCATATGAAGGGTACTAGTGTAGACAGTTCAATTAGGTTGACATTTCATGGAGACAATGAATTAAAGCTATTGTCTCATTTTAAATAAACTTTTTGGAGATTCTAGACTTAGTCTTTGAGATTATGTAGATTGTATGTTATTTTGCCTTTCTCTCCCTGTATTGAGATAATTGTTCTGGTGCTTGATCTGCAACATGATTTTTGAATTGTTGAAATTGATCTTTTCTGAGCAGACTGTTAGCTTTGTAGACATAGTTGTTTTTAAGTGGAGGTGGAGGTACATCAGGAATCTGTCAGTTGGAAAGTGTTAGTTTGTGTTCCGTTTAGTGTGCTATGTCGTGAGTAGGTGGAAGATGCTCAGTGTTTTGGCAGTGTTGTGGAGTAGCTCAGGAACAAAGGTACACCAGGTACGGTCTTTGGCTAGGTTTCTGTAGCTGCCTTTTGATTTTGCAGAAAAAGCCACCACGTGAGAATGGCCATAAGCAGATAAGTAGCAGTTCCACTGGATGTCTGTCTTCTCCAAATGCTTCAGTGCAAAGTCCTAAGCATGAGTGGAAAATCGTTGCTTCAGAAAAAACTTCAAGTAAGTTTGTCTTCTGTATATCTGTATTTAAGGATAGCTGTCAGTTAATACAGATTGACTAAGGAAAAATTCTGAACAATCACATTTGGGAAGTAATAGCAGAATGCTCCGATCTGGGATCTGGAGACTGGAATCCAATTCAGAATCATCCAACCACCCAAAGTATTAACTACACCATAAACCTGGAGCTCTTATGTTTGCAGATAACACTTACTTGTGCCTGGCCGTGCTGGATGGTATATTCTGTGTAATATTCCTTCATGGGCGAAACAGTCCACAGAGTTCACCAACAAGTACTCCAAAACTAATCAAGAGTTTAAGCTTTGAGATGCAGCCAGATGAGCTCATCGAAAAGCCCATGTCCCCCATGCAGTATGCACGATCTGGTCTGGGGACTGCAGAGATGAATGGCAAACTCATAGCTGCAGGTAAGAGCAGAAAAATTGATCTGTCATAAGAGTTTAACAGATAGATCTATAAATAAGGATTTCTATTTGCTTTTGTGGCATGACAATTTTATGCTTTCTTCCGCTTGTTCCAAGATGGTACAAATAACACTGCTATTGAATATGCCTAACTTTTATTAAAAGTAGCTGTTTGAATTTGGGGGCGGGGGGAGCAGGTGCTAGGGATTTAATCCAGGGCTTCAGTGCGTGCTGAGCCAAGTGCTGTAGTACTGAGCCACATCTCTTAAGTCTAATTTTTTTTTTTTTTTGTCTTTTTGAGACAGGGTCTCCTTGCAGCCCCAGCTGTCCTGAAACTCGCTATGTAGACCAGGCTGGCCTCGAACTCACAAAGATCTGCCTGCCTCTGCCTCCCAAGTGCTGGGATTAAAGGCATGCACCACCACACCTAGCAAGTCTAATTTTTTAAAAGGAACAACAAAGTACTTTTTCTCAGTGGGCACATTACTGAAAGTTGGGGCTGGTAGCATATGCTTTTTAATCAGATTTGGCAAGAGGATCATGATTTTAAGATTGGTCTGAGGCCAAGTGAGCTGGGTCAGTGGGTTAAAGTATTTGCTGCCAATCCTAATGACCTGAGTTCAATCTCTGGGACCCACATGATAGAAGGAGAGAACTGACTCCAGAAAATTGACCACACATATGCAGGAGCTTGTGCCCGGTCATGTGCCCCCCACCCCCAATAAATAAATGTTTTAAAAAAGAAAGAAAAAAAAAAACAGTCAAAAACTCTACCATGAGCCAGGCCTGGTAATGTAGGCTTGTGATCTAGCTACTAGGGAGACTTAAGTCAGGAGGATCACAATTGTAAAACCTTCCTGAAGATACCCCCCCCACACACACAAATCCAGCCATTTTAGTCCAGTTTCATATTTCAAACATAAAAATTTATGATTTTTATACCAGGTGGTTATAACAGAGAGGAATGTCTTCGAACTGTTGAATGCTATGATCCACATACAGATCATTGGTCCTTTCTTGCTCCCATGAGAACACCAAGAGCCAGATTTCAGATGGCTGTACTGATGGTAAGCATGGTGCTGCAGAAATGATCCATATGTAACTCCCACCCAACCCCCAATAACTTTACAATGGTGGGAGTTTCTTACATCTCACTTTTGACATAGGGCCAGCTATACGTGGTAGGTGGGTCAAATGGGCACTCGGATGACCTGAGTTGTGGAGAGACGTATGATCCAAGCATTGATGACTGGACTCCTGTTCCAGAATTGAGAACTAACCGCTGTAATGCAGGTAATATGCTCTTCCCTTGGGACAGCCACTGTTTAAACATGGTAATTAAATTATTAACATTTTACACTTTCATAGGAGTATGTGCTCTCAATGGGAAATTATACATTGTTGGTGGCTCAGATCCATATGGTCAGAAAGGCCTGAAAAATTGTGATGTATTTGATCCTGTAACAAAGTCATGGACAAGTTGTGCTCCTCTTAACATTCGTAAGTTGATAGTCATCTTTTTTTATTGTGTTTTTGAGATAAAGACTTGCTATGTATCCCTGGCTAGCTTGGAACTTGCTACATAGACCAAACTGGCTGGCTTTGAACTTGAGGCTACCTTCCTACCTCAAGTGCTTGGATTACAAATATTTTTTTAAGGACCCGTAAATTAATAGAATGTAGTACACATTAATTTTGATAGCTGTAGTAAAAATCTTGGTTTGCCTTGCTTTTCATAGGTAGACACCAGTCTGCAGTTTGTGAACTTGGTGGTTATTTGTATATAATCGGAGGTGCAGAATCTTGGAATTGTCTGAATACAGTAGAACGTTACAATCCTGAAAATAACACCTGGACTTTAATTGCACCCATGAATGTGGCTAGGCGAGGAGCTGGAGTAGCTGTTCTTGATGGTGAGTGAATCGTACATGGTGACAAGAATTAGCTCGAAATTTCAAGAAAGGGTATCATACCTTAGAAGAAGTAAAGCATCTTCCACACAAGCATGACAACCTGAGTTCAATCTCTAGAACCCAGGTAAAGGACGTCTAGCCTCCACACTTGTGCTTGCCCTGTGCATACCCAGGCACACACACATTATATGCACACAACAACAATAAATTTTTAAAATAATTCAGATGCAGCTCACATGTTTTGATGCAGTGAGATTGAAGGTTTTTCCCAAAAGTGTGTGTGTTTAAAATACTTGATAAAAAATAACATTTATTCATCCATGTTTTGGTGAGTATATATAATAAAGTTCTAAGTCACTTTCCTCCTAAAGTATACCCATATTCAAAGTCTCGGATTTTGAGCCATCTGGCTTCTTTGTGCCTCTCTTTCTTTCTTTTTTTTTGGTGGTGGTAGTGGAGGGGGACAGGGTCTCCCTGCAGGCTGGCCTTGAACTTACAGAGGTCCACCTGCCTCTGCCTCCCGAGTGCTGGGACTAAATGTGTGCACCACCACACCTAGTTCTTTACTGTTTTGTGTGTGTGCACCTCTTATTTTTTCATCTGTGAGATGATCTGTAGGAAATGCCACAAAGAATTGTGAGAAATGTATTCTAGGTGCTGCTGCTTCTTTCTTTCCCTTTAGTCACCAGAGTTGCTATAGGAATGGATTTTTGTTCGTTTTTCGCATCTTATAGACCTGATTTCCAATGCCCTTGACAAACTACATAGACATTTTCTTTCCTTTCTTTCCCCCTTCTTTTTTTAGGTAAGGTCTCACTGTGTAGCCTGGACTGGCCTCAAACTGGCTGTCCTGCAGTACTGGCCTCCTGAATGTTGGCATTAGAGCACAATGCCTTGCCTCATAGGCATTTAATAAAATCTTTTTGGACACGAATAGTCATTTCTATTGAAAAACTACCTATTTCTCCCAACAAAAGAGGGATTTTTTTTTTTTTTCTGTATAATATTTTAGCTTTCTTTAGATTTACTCTGTATCATTTTTCTTTTAGGAAAACTATTTGTAGGTGGTGGCTTTGATGGTTCTCATGCCATCAGTTGTGTGGAGATGTATGATCCAACTAGAAATGAATGGAAGATGATGGGAAATATGACTTCACCAAGGAGCAATGCTGGGATTACAACTGTAGGGAACACCATTTATGCAGTGGGAGGATTTGATGGCAATGAATTTCTAAATACGGTGGAAGTATATAACCTTGACTCAAATGAGTGGAGCCCTTATACAAAGATTTTTCAATTTTAACAAATTTAAGACCCCCCCAAACTAACAGGCTTAGTGATGTAATTGTGTTTAGTAGAGTACACTTGTGAATAAAGAGGGTGGGTGGGAATAGATGTTGCTAACAGCAACACAATGCTTTTGCATATTGCATATTATTAAACATGCTGTACATACTTTTTGTGTTTGGAAAGGAATGCAAAGATGAAGGTCTGTTTTGTGTATTTTTAAGACGCTTTGGTTACTTTACTTTCTGAAGGTTGATACTATAAGAAAAAAATAAACCAAGAATTGATTGGGAACATCATTTCAAGAACTCCCCGCTCTTCCACTTTTTTTTTTTTTTTTTTTTTTTTGCCAATTTGCACATTAAGTGACTCTTTGCTCACTTCTCTCTTATGGGGCAAGAGGGGTAGGGTTTAAACCTAGGCAGTTGGGTTTTTTTTAAGGCCCCTTTTCAATAACTGGAACACTATATAACAAAAGTTACCTATTTAAAGAGATGACAATGACTATTTTTGTTTTTATTAAAAGAAAGCTGACATGCCTACCAATATTTAGTCTTTTATGATTGCCTTTTTATAACTTTTTATATTCTCAGCAGAGTGCTTTATCTGTTGAAGTAAAATATGACAGTTTCAAGTTATCAAAGCAAGTGGCAGTCTAAAGGATGCAGAGTGGGGTGTCTTGTTTTAAATGTTTAGAATGGAAACTTAAGCATTTGCCACAGCTGTACCTTCTTTCTCATTTTTTTAGAATGCAGTATCAATGTTTATTTGAATGGAGTTGCTGAGCAGTAATGTGGCGATTTTTGGTATTTCAAACAGTAGTTTGAATTATTTGACTTGAGAGTAGGACATTTAACCTGTTTTTATTTATCATTAACAAAACAGTTGTAAATGGAAGCCCTTGATTGAAAAGAAACTATATTGGGTTTGTGAATGTAGCCTTTATCAGAACTACTTTGTTCAGTTTTATATTCATCTGGATTAATACTGGTTGGAATGACTTTGTGTCTAATGCATAGCACTACACCCCTAACTTACAGTGCCCAAATGAGCAAATCATGCTTGCTGCAGATGCAAACACATTAAAGGTACTTAGCAGGAAATAACTTGCACTGTGAGATTAATGTCCAAGTCTTGTTTCTGTATTCACTTCATTACTACCAGTTTGGAGAATTGTTTTTTCCAGTAAGGATGAAATTACAGTATTTGTGAAATATACTCACCTGACACATCTGAAATAAGGGATGATGTGAGGTTTATGTTTTACAGAAGATCAAGCACACAGAAACCTAAAAAGCCAGTTGCCATAAGATGACTATTAAACGGCTAATGGGTTGGGAAGAGGGGAAGATATTTTCTTCAACTGTTTTGCTGATCCTTTGCTACCTACTTCTTAATCTGTTTCACAGCCACCACAAAAGAAAGTTTATCTAGTTATTGTATAGTTTATTGACTAACTGTTTTTTCTGGTTTATTTCTGGAAAAGCTAGTTTGGCTGGTTAGTAGATTTGACTGTGCCTGATATGATTACTGTTCTTTATATGTGGATCTGTGTATGCCCTATTCAGCACAAGGAAATAAAAGTTTTAGTCGAGGATTCAGCACTAAAATTGTTGAAATCACTTCTCATTGCCCAGGTAACATGCTTCATGTAAATGAAGTGTAGCAATATATATGTGAAGGTCTTAACCATTGGTGACAAACCAGGAGTGTGGTGGCTAAAAGCTTGCTTTACAAGAAGCTGCTAATAGTCCAACTTAATACATAAAAACAAAAGACAAACTGGTGACCAATTAGTGTTTATGTCTGAAAATTGCATATTCAGAGAAGGAGAAAATGACATATCACATAATTTTTAAAAATTTGGGATTTATTTTGTTTTACTGGTAACAGGTTTTGGGATGGCCTAAAAATACTGTTGGTAGCTGGGCGTGGTGGTGCATGCCTGTAGTCCCAGCACTTGGGAGACAGAGGCAGGCAGATCTCTGTGAGTTCAAGGCCAGCCTGGTCTACATAGTTCCAGGGCAGCTGGCTACAGAGAGCCCCTGTCTCAAAAACACCAAA
>NW_008360303.1:8705625-8724134 GCF_000622305.1 Nannospalax galili
CTGAAAGAGAACCCCCGATTAAAAAACACAAAAAAAAAAAAAAAAAAAGTACTATTGGTAACACCACATTTTTGATCAATCTAATAGCACATAAAACAAGGAAACTCAAACTAGACAAAATCCCAGCATAGAAGAGGGGAAATGGATAAGAAGCCCCAATCTTACCTGAGGAACTCTTGGCAACTGATCACTGCAGGGTGAGGGAGAGTTGGTTGTTTTTCAGGGAGTGTTAGCTAGGCTGAACATGGTCCAGTGGATGAACTCACAGTGAGGGACATTGAGGACAAACTTGACTGGTTAGGCCTTAACATACATGACAGAATGCACGAAATCTGATAATAACCCTGGTATTTAACAAAATAGCTATATTGAGGTATGAGTTTTTTTGTTTTGGGTTTTTTTTTTTCCGGGGGGGGGCTAAGGTCTCACCAGTATTCCCCATACTGGCCTGGGACTTGATATATAGACCACGCTAGCCTCAAACACCCCTATGCCCATCTGAGCTTTGTTTTTTCTTCCCTTTTTTTCACCCCTATGCCCATCTGAGCTTTGTTTTTTCTTCCCTTTTTTTTTTATGGGGGTGGTATTTTTGAGACAGGATCTCCCCTGTAGCCTCTGCTGTCCTGGAACTCACCGTGTAGACCAGGCTGGCATTGATCTCATAGAAGTCTGCCTGCCTTTGCTTCTTGAGTGTTGGAATCAAAGGTGTGCACCACCAGCTTTTTTAAAAAAAATTTATGTGTACAAGTGAGTGTAGATAGATGGACTTGTGCAGTGCCCACGGAGGTCAGAAGAGGGTGTTGGGTCTCCTGGAACTGGCAGTAAGGATGGTTGTTTTAATGACCATGTGGGTGCTAGGAACCAAATCTGAGTCTTCTGCAAGAGCAGCCAGTGCTCTTAACCACTGAACTGTCTCTCTAGCCCCTTGAGCTTGCTTTTATGACTTTTAATATAGTGGTCTGATGTTTCATCTAGTTTACCATTACTCAGAATGTTTTAGAATTTCCTGTATGTAATTATCTTAAGAATATGATATAATGCTAGAATCCTTGAGCAATTAGTGTTTATTTAATCTATTACCTCTCAAGACTTAAGAATTATTAAAATTGAAATAGGCAAAGGAGAAAGGGTCCTGGTAGAATATTCCTATAGTTCCAGAGTTTCCAGTGCTAAGTCAGTTTCTGTAGCATTGGTCATTTCCATTTTTCCCCCACCTCTCCTTTAATAAAAAGGATTTGACGGGTCTAAGTAAGTTGTAACATGATTGAGTAGAAAATAAAAGCAGGTATAAAGTGAATTAACCGAGTCAAAAGGAAAGGAAGCATAAGACCAGCAACAGATTTTAAACATTGAGTTCAGTGGTTGGGCTAAAAAGGAAGGATTGCTGTGGAGCACAAATATTGCACTCAAATATCCTTAATAAGGACAGAAGTTTATCAAAGGTTAAAATGATACATTAACAAGTATTTGTCGGGGGCTGGAGAGATGGCTCAGCAGTTGAGAACACTGACTGTTCTTGCAGAAGACCCAGGTTTGAATCCCAGCACCCAAATAGCAACTAACTGTCCGTAACTGTTCCAAGGGATCCTACAGCCTCTTCTGTCCTCCGCGGGCATTGCACGACATACATGCACTTACCTACATGCAGGCAATACAAGCATACACATAAAATATTTTTAAAAAGTATTTGCATAATGGCCTGTAAAATACTGAATGTGGTGGAACAGACCTTTAATCACACCACTCAGGAGGCAGAGGTGGGCAGATGTTTTTGTGATTTCCAGCCTAGTTGTCTTAGTTTGTTCTTCACTGCTGTGACAAAACACTCTGACCAGTACCAACTTGGGGAGGAAAGGGTTTATTTGTCTTACATCTCCCAGGTCCCACGCAGTTCATCAGGGAGCCCAAGGTAGGAACTCAGGGCAGGAACCTGGAGGCAGGAGCTGGAGCACAGGCCATGGAGGAACGCTGTTTACAGGCTTGCCCCCCTGGCCTCTGCTCAGACTGCTTTCTTATACAATACAGGCCCACCTGCCCAGGGGTGGCACCACCCACGGTGAGCTGGGTTCTCCCACATCACTCATCAAGAAGATGCCCTTCAGACATGGCCACAGGCCAGTCCAATAAAGGCAATTCCGATTGAGGCTCCCTCAACCCAGGTGTGTCGACACTAAAGCTATCCAGCACACTAGTCTACTGAGTGAGACTCTTGTCTCAAACAAAACTGAACTTTTTGCTAGTGCTAGGAAATAAGGGTTCTGCCTCATCCCTGGACTCTTCACAGTTCCTTGCCTTGCCTCTGGGAACAGAAAAAAGGTAAAAAACAAAAGCTGTTTTTGAGTATGTATAGATAGGATTGATGCCTGAAAATAGAAGATCCTAAAGGGATATATGTCTAATTAGATGGCTGCATATTTATTTGGTGTAGGTAAGCAAACAAATTTTAGACTGGAGAAGGCACACAGGGACTTGGAACAATAAGTTAATGTGAATGCAAGAATGTACTGGGTCACTACTCAATGGGTAGCCTATCCATCAAGGTTACTCTTATACCTGATGAAGGATTTATATTTGGAACTCAAAGCTCAAGTAATCCTATTTTACTTTGTGTGCTGAGAATTTAAAAACCCACATCTGTGTGTTAGGTAAGGGTTCTACTGAGCTCTATTGCCAGCCCCAACATTTAATAAGTAAAAATAGTGGGAAAAAAATAATTTCACCAAAGATGAGTGGGTGTCAGAACAAAAGTTACTGAGAAACCATAAAGCCAAAATGATACTCATGTATTAAGTGATAACCAAGTTCTGGTTAAGACACAGCAGCTAGAATTAATGAGGTGCTGGAGGAACTACAAGATTTTACAGGCACTTTGAATAGTTTGCTATGACAAACAGCTATTTATAACAGCTGTGACAATGCAACATTTCTATGGGGTTTTGTTATGTAAAATATACAATTTGTTAACAGAAACTTGTATGCAATTAGCCTCTACTGGTAATCATTGAAATCAAATCCAGAGTAGACTTTCAGCTGGTTAATTAGTATGCAATAACATGCTTTAGGGAAAACAGAAAGAATGAACTAATGATAATGTGTGGCTCTCAAGCAACATGAAGTAAAAACCTGAGAAAAGATTAAAACAAAAATAGGATGTGGAGATTGGGCTTGTGGGGCTGGAGATGGAGTTAAGTTGGTAGAATGCTTGCCTAGCATGCAGGAAACCTTGGGTTCCATCCTCACCACCCCACAAATTCAGTGGTAGTATAAACCTACTGTAATCCCATCCCAGTCAGGGAGAGAGGGAAGAAGCAAGGAGAAAAGTTTGCAGTTGGGAATATTGACAAACTGGTGAGCTTGAAGTGTCTTCTATGAGCTGGTCTTGCTATGTAGCCTGGACTGGCCTTGAACTCAGCAATCCTGTTTTAGTCCTGAGTGCCGGGATTACAAGTGTGTCACACCCAGCCCCATGGGTTATTTTATTCTTGTTTCTTGGGACACTGTCATGCTATGTATCCTTGGCAGGCATGGAATTCATTGGGTAGACCAGATTGGTCTCAACCTTGTGTGGCAATCCTCCTACCTCTTCTGAGCGTGGGATTTACAGATGTGAGCCACCATGCTTGGGCTCTGGATATTTTTTTGTATGTTTATGGGGGGAGAGTGCCCATGTACGTGTGTGTGTGTGCGTGTGTGTGTGTCTGTGTGTGTGTGTGTGTGTGTGTGGTGACAAGAGGTCAACACTGAGTGCATTCCACAGTACTTCTTGAGAATCTCTCACAGTGAGCCTGAAGCTCACTAATTGTGGCTAAACGGCAAGCCCCAGGGATCCTCTTGTCTTCCCCTGCACTGGGATTATAGGCATGCACCACCATGCTGGGCTTCTTTACATGGGAGCTGGGGATCAAATTCAAGCCCTCATTATTAATGAGTCCTCTTGGACTGAGCTCCATGTCCTCGTTCTGCCCCTTTCCCAGATAGTTTTAAATGCATGTTTATATAATACTAAATATTTTAGGAAAGGCAACTTTTGAGGGTACTCTGATTCCACATATTTTTGTGGGGCACATTTCAAGATCTAATACAAATGTAATTGAGTTTACTTAGTGGTTTTACCCAATGCATATCCACAGAGCTTTCAAGTCAAATTTTTGTAAGCAAAG
The DNA here is from genome assembly GCF_000622305.1 of Nannospalax galili. Lineage (NCBI taxonomy): Eukaryota > Metazoa > Chordata > Mammalia > Rodentia > Spalacidae > Nannospalax > Nannospalax galili. The sequence goes on from NW_008360303.1 coordinate 8,709,786, forward strand.
GTAGAGCCCACTAGTCAACGATTGACCACAATGTTAAATACCAGGAACCATGTAGTTCCTGCCCGCATGGAGTTAAGTTCACTCAAATGGGTTTATTAGCTGAATGTAATGGCACATTAGCTGGTAATCCCAGCACTTCGGAAGCAGAGGCATAACTGAGATGAAGCCAGCCTTGGGATGGTCTACATACCAAGTCCCAGGCTAGCTGGGGCTACATAGTGAGACCTTGTCTCAAAAAACAAAGGGTTTACTAACAAAAGAACCAAGAGCAAATGAAAATATAAGATGACTGCATTTTCTAGTTTGTCTAAGAGCTATGAGAAGCATCACTTCTTAAGGTCAGGAATGTAAGCAGTAGGACCAGGATAAGACAACATCTGAATAAACATGGATTGACCCTGAAAAGAACTTGTGTTCTCCATTAACATAGCATTTAAAATATCAAGGAAGAGGCACTTCAATTCCATTACGTGGTCTTTCATAAGACAGGAGACCTACATTGTGAAAGTGAAACTGACCTGTTTATAAAAGTTGTGTATCTTGAGTATAACATACTTTAGATTCTTTAGTCATTTTTTCTTGGCCCTAAATATGGAGAGAGCTGGGGACTCACCAAACCCACCGTATCCTCTCCTAGGAAGGAAATAATCATTTTTTTGTAAAATTAAGTCAGAAAAAAATAATACAATGGGATCAAAGCATGGATTTTGGGATTTTGTTTTTTTTTTTGGGGGGGGGGGGTCTGCCTGTAGCCCCAGCTGGCCTGGAATTTAACAAGGCTGTCCTTGATCTCATAGAGATCCGCTTGTCTTTGCCTCTCAGTGCTGGGATTAAAGGCATGCCACCATGCCCCTGCATGAAATTTTTTATTATTTTGGAGATGAAGAGTTTAATGTAGCCAGGCTGGCCTCAAACTATATAGCTGAGAATGACTTTGAACTCCTGATCCTCCTGCCTCTACCCGCCAAGTGCTGGGATTATAGATGTGTGTGCTACCACACTAGCTCTAGATGCTCTTCACAAATTTAATAATGTGTTCCTTAGTACAGCAAGGCCAAGGGTATGATGTAGAAAGTCCCTCTGGTGAGGCTTCCCCCATCAGTCTCTTATGGTATATGACATTCTTTTAAAAATATTTTTATTTTACATGTATGAGTGTATTGCCTGCATGTATGTAAGTATACCTGTGTCTTGTGGTGCCTGTGGAGGTCCGAAGGTGGCATCAGATTCCCCTGCAACTGGAGTTACAGATGGTTGTTAGCCACCATGTGGGTGCTGGGAATTGAACCCAGGTCCTCTGCAACAGCAGTCAGTGCTCTTAACCACTGAGCTATTCTCTCCAGCCCTGGTGCATGGCATTCTTATGATGGCTTCTGCTTAAAATACACTTGTTATCCCTATTGAAGACTAAAAAATTGTGTGTGAGATGTGTCTAAGTACAGGTGCACACATCACGGTGTGGAGGTCAGAAGACAACTCTTCAGAATTGGTTCTCACCTTCTGCCTTTTTGAGGCAGAGTGGCTTTTGCCATGCTTTGTACTCCAGACTAGCTGGTCCACAAACTTCCAAGCATTTTTCCCATGTCTCACTCCAAGAGTACTGGGATTACAGATGTGCACTACTGCATCTGTCTTTTTTTAAAAATACGGGTTCTGAAGATTGAACTCAGGCTTGCACAGCAAGCATTTTTGCTGAGTCCAAATGGAGCCTTTAAAGCCTGGCGTTCTTTAAAGGATCAGATCTTTTTTTCCCATAAAAGCAAATAATGATTCTATGGCAATGGTGTCAGCATACACAAGTCCCATGCAAGCTCAGGCAGACAGTAACCCACCATAGAACTGGGGAAATGAACAGCAGACCCCCAATCTCAGCTGAAGAAGTATTTGCAACTGATTACTGTTAGGTGAGGAAGAACTGATTTTCCTAAAACAAGGTACTCTAGATAGGCTGACTAGACCTCAGTGGATGGACTTGTACTGGGGAACAGCTGGGGTCACTGACTTGACACAGTGGGCCTTAACATGATGACAGAGTATATTGGTTCCAATGGGGGGCTATGGGAGTGTACCAGTGGGGACAGGGTATAAAGATGATTGTTTAAGATATTTTGTATGAAATACACAAAAAATTCAATAAAAACATTTAAAACAAAGCAAATATGAGTTCTACATGGTGGGGCTTAATGATCCAAAAGTCAAGTGAGTTATTCCAACCCAGAGTGGGAAGCCAGAGAAAGAGGAACAAGGAATCCATAAGTCCTGTGTTAGAGAATAAAAACTAATGAAATAGTAACAAGGCAGTAAAGAGAAAAGGAAAAGCAAAGCTGGGTATGTATGGTGGTATATGCCTGTAATCTTAGCATTCTAGACACTGAAGCCAGAGGATGGCCACAAGTTCAAGGCCAACCTGGTCTATACAGTACCAGATCAGCCAGGGCTATATAATAGTATCTTGCCTCAAAAAAAACAAAAAGGGAGACCTGACATTGCTGAAGCTTCTGGTCACCCAGAGACTCATGTCCCTGCTAGAACACTGAGCTGTCCATCCACATATTGGCCATGTGGTTTCTTACCCAGCAAACATACAGCTAGTCATACCTTTACCAACTACTGAACATCCAGAAGTACTTCTTATAGGAAAGGCTCACTTTTATAATCATACCTTATATTTATTTCAGAAACAGTTTGGAAGTAAAATGAAAAGCAAAATTTTACTAAAATAAGTTTATTGTTCTTTTAAAAAATAACATTTATTGTAGAACATCAGACTTGATGTTTCATATACTAACAAAAGCATAATACATTTTAGTAAACAAGGATTTCCAACTTAATGTATAACTAAGAAATCAAATACTTGAGTTTCAGATACGGGCAAACAGCAGCCACTGCCACCTAATTCCAAAAATTTGCTTCACATTTAAGAGGAAACTACAGAAAGGCTCTTCCCCATTAGAAATTCATGGAAAAGTGGCATGTCCAGAGAAGAAGAAAACTGTATAGGATGTAGGAACTAAGTTAAAAGACTCATTTCCCTGAAGGAGGTGGTGGTTTTTCTACCAGGTTTATATAAATGACAGTTTGATCTTGAGAATAGCCCAAGATGGGTTCATTCATGGAATGTGGTGAGTATGGTCATGTCTTAATTCTTAGGGTTTGGCAGTGTCTGGTCATGTGCCACATTCAGGATTGGGAGAGATGCTAATGCTGTGCCCTGGGATGCCATCATGCCACAGTGATTCCTGCCTCAGGATCACTGAGAAGATGGGTCTCCTCTTAGAGACACTAGACACTGGCTCAGTATCAGAAGTAGAGGTATGGAAGTACTGTCAACTCCAGAAAAGTTGAGTCCACAGTTTATTCGACAGCGGATGCAAGGAGATGGCCAATAAAACACATTTTTTTTTTTTTTTTTTTTTTTTTTTTTTTTTTTTTTAATTTTTTTTTTTTTTTTTTTGTATTTTTGAAGGATTTCTTAACAATTCTCTTAGGTTTCGTTCAAAAAAGTGACCAGGTTGAAAGTGACTATGTTATTCATGAAGATAGATGCCAGTCCTCTTAAGAACTTAAGTCCTGTTGTTGAGCATGTCTTCACACCATCCTCTGTTTTTGGCCTCCATATAGACAGATGCATTGCACTGCTGCATGGTATATTCCATCTCAATAAGTTGGCGGCATCCAATGGTTAATTTTTCCCTAAGGGAAAAAGGAATAGTAAATCACTGTGTGACAGATTTTTTTTTTAATTGAAAAATAAGATAGGAATTGAAATATGTATACATATATTATTGAAATAATATAAACCCTTTTTAAAAAAAAAAAAAAAAAAAAAAGACAGGGCCTCCCTGTAGCTCCAGCTGGCCTGGAACTTACTATGTAGACCACACTGTCCTTGATGTCACAGAGATCTGCCTGTCTCCCAAGTGTTGGGATTAAAGGCATGTGCCACCACACTCAGCTTTCACACACTGTTCTCAGCTGAAGTTACCACCTTATACAACAGCTTTTTCTCCTTTGTCTTTCCCCCCACCGCCCATGAATTAGGATTTCACAGTGTACCCTTAGGGTGGCCTCAAACTCATTATGTAACCCAGACTAGCCCTGAAATTGTGCCTAAATATGGAGAGCCTCCTGCCTCCTTAGATAGGTAAACCTTAATGCTGGAGTTACAGGTATATACAACCATGCACAGCTTACAAATTTCTTTCGTTTCTCATAACTGACATTTTGTGTCCTTTAACCAACATCTACTTAATCTTTCTACCACTACCTCTAACCCTAGTGACCACCATTCTGTTTCTGGGTTCAGCTTTTTTGGATCTCATCTACAAGCAAGATCATACAGTTGTTTTTGTTTTTCTCAATATAATGGCCTTTGGGGGATGGAGAGATGGCCCATCAGTTAAGAGTGCTGGCTGATCTTGCAGAGGACCTGGGATTCCCAGCACCCATATGGCAGCTAACAACTGTCTGTAACTCCAGTTTCAGGGAAATCCAATGCTCTCTTCTGACTCTGAGGGAATTGCACAACATGGGTGCAATACACTCATGCAGGCAATATACTCATACATGTAAAATTTTAAAAAATGTATACATTATACATATATATGAATACGGCCTCCAGGCTCATCCATATGTCTGAAATAGCAGGACTTCCTTCTTTTTGAAGGAGAAATAGTATCTAATAGTATACAAATAGAATATTTTTATTCATTGATCAGCTGATAGACCTTTAGATTGATTTATCTTAGCCATTATAATTCTATACTGTGCAAGTGAAGAAATCTTCAACATACTAATTCCATTTCCCTTGGATATATTAAAAATTGACCTTTGTACATCCCATGTTTGCTACTGCTCTTTTTACAAGAGCTGAAAGCAACCTAAGTGTCCTTCAACTAATGAGTGGCTAATGAAAATGTGATACATTTACACAACGGAGTTCTACTCAGCAGTAAAGAAAGACTAAATCATGAATTTTGCAAGTAAATGGATGGAACTAGAAACTTACACTAAGTGAAGTAACAGACTCAGAAAAACACAACGTATGTTCTCCCTCATATGTGGATCCTAGCGCCTTGTGAATATGTATCCAGACATAACTAAGGGAGAAATGGATAAAAATGGGAGGGTTGTTATACAAGGAACCTTGGGCATAAAGGGAAAAGTGGAGTTCAAGAGAGGTAGGACTACGGTGACAGGTACTATCAAGGGAGAAATGGGGAAAATAGTGGCATTTTAAATAGGGAAACCATGGTGGAAGGGCAAGAGAGAGAGAGAGGAAAATACTGCCTAGTTTTAAAACACCCAGAGGGAACCATATTAGTTCAACAACCTACTGACAAAGTATACATAATCTCTACATGAGTCCAGGTGTATAGCTAAAGGTTACATAACAAGAACAGTGCCAGACAGGAAATACCTTCCTTTGAGTTGTTGGCCAGGGTGGCCTAAGAGACTGAAAATTACTTAGCCTATTGCCACAGCCCTTGATGGCCTCCTAGAACTTGAAGGTAAGACCCTACTGCCAAAGACAGAACATACTTTGGACACAGGATTTGGAGCAACAGAGCTGCAACTGACCTGCAAACTACTTCCCCTGAAGGCGAGCTCTCATAGTTTTGGAGAGCTCTAATGAAGGTGCCAAGGGAAAACTTCAAGTGTGGTACTGTAAACATAACATAATACACCTGCTAGAGTGGCTACAGATCTTAAGAGAAAACCCCAAGCCTGTCACATTGTTAGACTAACGTGATTTCTTATTATGTGCAAAATATTTATCCTTATATTTACAGACAAATATCCCAGTCACCACTCATGAAAGCTGCTCGTTTTGCATCAGTCAGAGACTATTACCAAGTATAACAACTACACATGGACATTGTCTTTGAATTGCCTAGGCCTAAGTGAAACATCTACAATACAACCTCTACACCTAAGGCTTATGGAGCATAAAACAGGGATAAAGAAGAGGACACTAATGAATCTTTCAGTTCTCAATAATGAAGTTTCCTCATGCAGCGGAGGACCAGGAACACAAATGGTCACAAATAGCCAAAGTGTAGAGATTGTCTGCTGAATGCTGGTGCTTGGACAGGATCCCTTTATTAAACTTCTCCCACCCAAGGCTCAGGGACCATCCCAGAAGAGGGGGCAGAAAGATTGTAAGAGCCAGGGAGGAGGTGCATGACCATACAGAAACAGAGTCCTACAAGCTCCTGGGAACCTGCTCATATGATTCTATGGAAATGGTGTCAGCATACACAAATCCCATGCAAACTCAGGCAGACAATAACGCAGCATAGAACTAGGAAAATGAACAGCAGACCTCAATCTTAACTGAAGGAATGTTGGCAACTGATTGTTGCTAGATGAAGAAGAGATGATCTTCCTAAAACAAGGGACTCTAGATAGGCTGACTAGACTTAGTGGACAGACTTGCACTAGGGAACAGCTGGGGACACTGACAACCCAGTGGGCCTTAACAGGGATGACCAAGTATATGGGCTCCAGTCCGGGGGTGGGGTATAAAGATGATTATGATTAAGATTGTTTGAGCTGTTCTGTATAAATACACAAAAAATTCAATTAAAAATTAATTTTGGGGGACAGAACTAAAGATTGCACCTAAGGCCTCATGCATGTGAGACAGTGCTCTGCCATCAGCCAGAATTCTTAATATGAGATAATACATTCTTTAGTATTTGAGAGAGAAAATACCAACAATTATAGTTTCTTAGCAAAGCCAAACAGGAGATAAGCACAGATTCTTAGATACCCAACATTGCGAAGACTCTGATGTAATTTCTGGAATTCAGGAATAAGGCTTCCCATGGCAGACCTCTGCAAACAAGTTACATGTTTAAACAATACTTTATGTAATGGGCTGAGTTTTAACAGCCTGGTTCTACTTTACGCTCTGAAAGACCTCTCATAAAAGGAGGTAGGTTTTGTTTAGTGCTAAGTGGCACTGTAGGACAGTTGGTAGTTATTAACTGGTGGACTGTAGAGCTCACCTGCTGAGGGAACAGACACGAGAAAAATCAAGCACATAAGCTGCCACTATTAGAAAGGACTGCTGGTGAGCCATCGAGATGGTTTGGTGGGTAAAAGTACTTGCTGCCAAGCCTGATGACCAGAGTTCAGTCTCCAGAACCAACAGATAGAAGGAGAGAACTGACTTCTGCAAGTTGTCTGCTGACCTACATGTGCCCACCCCTACACAAACCAAACAAAGGACTGCTGGCATAAGTTGCCTTCCAGTTAACAAATAAGTATTAGGAATTCTAAACTGAAGGTGAAGAAGCGGGAAGTCATGCCTAACATATCCCATTTTTAAATTACTAGTTAAAAAAAAGATTTATATGTGTATGTGTATGCCATGTATCACACACACATGCAGGAGCCTGCAGAGGCCAGAAGAAGGTATCTGATACCCCTGGAACTGGAGTTACAGATGGTTGTGAGTTGCCATATGTAGATGCTAGAAACCAAACCCAGGTCCTCTGGAAAAGAAGCAAGCACCCTTAACCACTGGCTATTCTTGCAGAGGACTTGGGTTCAGTTCTCCGCACCCACATGGTAGCTAAAAACCATCCATAACTCCGGTTCCAGGTGATCTGACACCTTCTTCTGGACTCTGGGGGCATTGTATCCATGGATGCACTTACACACATGCATACAATACACTCATACACTTAAAAACAAAATTTTTAAAAATTTTACAAACCTAAGATGATGCCAGTTGACTATCAAAAGCTAACAAATTATGAGATCCCAAATTGTAATTTAAAGTATTTATATCTATTGAGAGGAAACAATCTTTGCAAGTTCAGGAAGAATACTCAATATCTAGTACAACCTCTGGCATGTTAGGTATTTATAAAATGATAGTCATTTTTATCACACTTAGGATGTCATTACTTCCTTGGCTTCAAGGATAGCTCAGAGCCATATTCTCAGTGTTGAAGAGGACTGTATCTCTCCCACATGATGGATCCCTTGATTTACATACAACAAAAGGAAAAGAAGCCAGTCAACTCAGAATAGTATGAGAGGAAGGAGAGACAACAAAAGTAAATATATATTTTGAACAGACTCACTTCCTGAGGATTTATGGTTTCTCTGAGACTAATTAAAACCTGACTTTTGGCTTTGAGTTACTTCCTATTTAAACTCAAAATTTGTGTGATACTGCTGCCAATTCTTCACAACTACTCAACAATGATTTTCAGAATAGCATTACAAAATTCAAAACAGCAAGATAAAAATGTTTTTTCATAAATTTAAAAACAAAACAAAGGACAGGCCCCTATTCATCTCCTCATTCTATTCCATAGTTGAAAAAAATCCCACATCTTTCAGTAACTAGTTTCTGAATCTATTTCTGTGTGTCCCCTACTTCCCTCCCCTACCACCCCTCCCTCCCCTGCCCCATTTTCTGAGAGGAGATCATCTTCTTCAGCTCAGTGGCAATGTGTTCCTTCACTTCATATAAGTCAGTATTCTGGCAATGGGTGATCACTCTCAGATACTATTTTCTGAAGCAAGATAGTGCTGATGGAGTCAAGTACTGGCTGTTTATGATAGTGTCTGTATGGTGGTAGGAATGCCCAAATTCCTTTCCTTGTTACTTACCCACTGCAAGAGAGAATCTACTTCTGCCTGCTGTTCTCCTGAATCCTGGTAAGCCATCTCCCCTGGGTCCTGACTTTGTGGTAATGGCCACTCACAACATATACACAAATACAACACTACTCACACACACAGAATTATAAAAACAAGGCTTCACATCCTCTACACGATTGATACAAAACAAGGTAAAAGCTTTCTATAATGATATCTCATTATCTACACACAGATATGACTTACCGATACTCAGTCTGAGAAACACAATCATAAAGTTCCTGGGCAGTAAATTTGACATTTTTATTTACCTGAAAAGAACCAGAATATAGTTATTAATGAGTGATATGAATACAATTGAACAGGGCAATTCTGGAGGGGCAGAAGCTCAAACTTTTAGTCACTGTATAAAAAAAGACTAACCAATAATAACAGGAAGTTCAGTGACCATAATGTTAACACTGAACCATGTGTAAAAATTTTAGTTTTATGATTACAATGTAATTTATAGAACTAGAACTATAGAACTAGTAGAAGTAAGATGGACTTGGATATACTGGGAATCTAACAAAGCAGATAATCACTTTGGAGTTCAAATGAACAGAAAAAGAAAAAACAGATTATAAACTGTGTGGAAAGGTCTGATTCAGGGAAGTGACTGACTTACAGGCATTTCTATCTCTCACACACCCTTAACCCTCAGCCCTCCCTCTTTTGCCTTCCTCCTTCCTTTCCTTCCTTATGGTGCTAGGGATCAAACTCAGAGCTTCACACATGCTAAGCAAATGTTCTACTCCCCAACCCATGGACATTTCCAAAGAAATTTTCAGAATCTTAACTCAGAGACATAAGTTATAAAACCATAAATATAAAAGTCCATCATTCTAATACTAGTTGTTACACATATGAAACAGTGAGGGAATCTTTTCTTTTTTAAATTTAATTTTATCACTTTTTATGTGTGGGTGGGTGTCTGAGTACCAGGTGCACAAAGTGCCACAGTACATGTGTGGTGGTCAAAGGACAACTTTTGAGAGTCAGATCTCTCCTTCCAATGTAAGTTCCAGAAATCAAACTCATATCATCAGATTTTTTACCTGTAGAGCCACCTTTCTGGCCAAGAATCTTTTATTTGTTGAAGCTTACCACTGCTGATGTAGACCATGTTCTGTTTATGTATAAGGAAGAATCTCCAAATACGTTTTTTTCTTTTAGGTGTTAGAAATTGACCCAGAGCCTTGCTAGGAGCGTGCTCCCACGGAGCTGCATCCCAGCCCTCTACCTTTTATTTTAAAAGGTATATCTAGACTGTTCTCCAGCTTGTGATCCTCCTGCTTCATCCTCTTCAGCATTTGTTGACCAGCTCATGTCACCATGGTTGGGTGGTAAATTCTTTTTATTTTTAATCAGACAACTCAAAAAACAGCATAGTAATGCTTAAGTTTTCAGAAATTTGGAGCTAGTGGAAGAAAACTCAATAAAACTGTCTTTTATTCATTTTAATTTCAAAAATATTTAAAAGGCTTGGGATACAGCTCACTGGGAGAGTGCTTGCCTAGAACGTAACATGTGAGGCCCTGGAAGCAATACCCAATATTAAAAAATAAATTGAAGTATTACTAGCTGATAGGATGTCATTTTTTGGTGGGGAAAAATGTTCCTACTCTAATTTAGTTAATATTAAAGAGTCATTTCATAAAAACCTTCTATAGAGGAGCTGGAGAGATGGCTCAGTGGTTAAGAACACTGACTGTTCTTGCAGAAGACTTGGGTTCGAATCCCAGCACCCACATGGCAGCTAACAACTGTCCGTAACTCCAGTTCCAGGCAATCCAACAGCCTCTTCTATCCTCCGTGGGCATTGCACAACACGGATGTACTTACTTCACACAGGCATAATGCTCATACACATAAAATAAAAATAATAAAATATTTAAGAACAAAACAAAAACAAACCTCTATAGAGGGGCCAGAGAACTGGCTCAGAGGTTAAGAGCACTGGCAACTAACAACCATTAGTTCCAGGGGACCTTCTGGCCTCAGTGGGCATGCATGCACGTGGTACACTCACACACATTCAGGTAAAACAGTGATAACACATAAAATAAATAATTTCCCCCCACCACCAAAATAATTTAAAAGTTTTTTCAAGGTATTGCTTATTTATAAAAATCCCACGACTTTCTTAACTGTATTCATAAGAAGCTAACCATACTTGTGAAGGAAAATATTTCATTTACTCAAAGTATATATAGTTTTTAAATACAATTATTTTAGGGCTGGGGGTGTAGCTCAACAATATAATGTTTGCCCAGCATGCATAAGGCCCTGGGTTTGATCCCAAATACTGCTAAAACATTAGAGAGAAGCCAGGCCTACAGTCCCAGCACGCAGGACATAGAGGCACATGGATCTCTGTGAGATCGAGGCCAGCCGGGTCTACATAGTGAATTCCATTCCAGCTGGGGCTCTAGGGAGACCCTGTCTCAAAAAGATGAGAGAGAGATTGATTTCTGTTTTGTTCTGTTGTTGCTAGATGATTTTATTTGTGTGCGTGGGATCCAAACTCCAGGCTTTATGCTTGCATGGCAAGTACCTTTGCCCGCTAAGCCATCTCAGACCTCTTTTGAGACAGGGTCTCCACTATGTAGCCCTGGCTGGCCTGGGAATTGCTATGTAGACCAGGCTAGACTTGAAATCACAGAGATCCACCTGTCTCTGCCTCCTGAGTCCTGGAATTAATGGCATGAGTCTAGCTCCAGGCCTACAATTTTTATTAAAAACTGTTTTTTAAATGTTCTAAACATAGAGTTAAACTATCATGAGTCTAGTTCTACTATCATGAGTCTAGTTCTTATTTCTTTACAGGTTCTGCCCTTGTCCCAAGGGCCTTTGATGTTGTCAGTACTGACCCACATGCTAGAAGTAACAATGTATCAATCCAAACTTAAGCCATCACTGCAGATGTCTGATCTAGGATGAAGGGAAGTCTGCTCTCAGTGAATGGTGGAGAAAAATAAGCTGAATAACTGATTTTTTTAACCTGATATATCAAGAATATAAAATAACTTTGTGTGTGTGTGTTTTGCCTGCATGTATATAAGTGCATGACACACATGCAATGCCCATGAATGCCAGAAGGCACCAGATCCCCTGGAAGTCAAGTTATACATGGTTGTTAGCTGCCATATACGTGCTGGCAACAAAACCCAGGACCTATGCAAGAGCAGCCAGTGCTCTTAACCACTCCTCTGAGCTAGCTTAGCTCTCCAGTCCCTCTAATAGACATTTTTTGTTGTTGTTGTTTTTTTAAAGTATCTAGATTCATGCTTAATTTTTTTTTTACTTTTATCTGTCTTTATTTTATGCTCAATTGATTCCCGTGCCATAAGTTTTTGTTTCTTCAGTTTCTTCTGGGGTATCTTTTTCTTTTGTGCAACTTCCTCTTCAGGCTTAGGAACAATTTGCTCCTTTTCAGTAAGGATCATTTCGATATGGCAGGGGGAGCTCATGTATGGGTTAATGCGACCATGAGATCTGTAAGTTCTGCGTTGCATCTTGGGCGATTTGTTCACCAGGATATGCTCAATGACCAGACAGTCTACATCTAAACCCTTAAGTTCAGCATTACTTTCTGCATTTTTAAGCATGTGCAGCAAAAATTCAGCACTCTTTTTGGGCCACCGACCTTGTGTCCAGCCCCACCACCTATGAACTGCACCCACACTGCTTCTTTAAAGTGACATCTTTCAGATACTTGGTAGCTTTTCAGATATGCATACCCTTGATGGCCTGGGCAGTTTCATGTGTGTTCTTAAAGTGAACATGAAGATTGGAACCTCCTGATTTGCATGATTTTATAGGGTTTTCTGCGTCAAGAGAGTAGTGAACCATTTTCACAGGTCACCTCGGGAGGCTTACAGGAAGAGGCGATTCATGCTTAATTTCAAAAGCAACCACCCAAATAAACTATGAGATCCTAGAATACAGCTGGCATTTAAAGAAGGCATGATTCTATGTTAAGGCAAACAACTTATAAAGTAGGTAATTAGCTTACTAATAAAGAAAAATTAAGGTGCAAATTCATATAGTCTAGCCTGAAATCTTATTTCATAATATTTATTAATCTTGACTATTAAGACATTTATATTTACTCATTTGGGAATAATTTAAATTACTCTGTTAAATACCGTATCTATGCATGAATGCAGGCTGTGTTTTTGCCCCCCCCCCCTTTTTTTGAGACAGGGTCTTATGTAGAGTGCATTGCTTGCATGTATGTAAGTGTACCCATGTCATGCAATGCCCATGGAGGTCAGTAGAGAGCACTGGATCTCCTGGAATTGGAGTTAATGGACATTTCTTAGCCATGTGGGTCTTAGGAATCAAACCCGGGTCCTCTGTAAGAGCAGACAGTGCTCTTAACCACTGAGCCATCTCTCTAGCCCCCCTCAATATGTTCTTAATGAACAATATGTCATATAAAAAGTTAAAGGAAGATCTAACCAGGAATCAAAGTGAAGGAATATATGTAAAGCAGTTTGATTCCAGAATGTGCCGTACACCTTCATTTAGAGCATTTTAAAAAAATAGAACATTTAAGCTGGGAGTGGTGGCACACCACTGAGTGCTGTAACCTCAGCACTCAGGAACCTGAAGCAGAATTGCCTTGAGTTTAAGATTAGCCTGGGCTACAATGTGAGAATCTGTCTCAAAAACAAGCAAGCAAAACAACCACCACATACACACAAAATTGAGAGGAGGAATATTCATAGAGAATAGAGGTAGAGAGCTTCCAGCAAACAGAAATTAGAAATCAGAATACTTTCCTTGGATCGGCAATGTTGAGGAAAGCTTGTAGGTTAATTTACAAAATGCAGCTTCATTTCAGCTCTAACTCCAGGATCTATGCTGTTACTCAAGAGAGAATTGAATCACAGCTTTCCTTACAGAAGCGGCTTTTTCTCTCTGGGGTTTTTGGACATTTGAGTAGGGTGGGGTTGGTGGACTATATGTGGTCATCACAAGGAGCAGGATAGCTACATACACTTAGAACCTGAGGAGCAGGGATGTTAAATATCCTGCAGTGTTCTACACAATGAAATAATGACCTACCCAAAATACCAACAGGCCCCTAATGAGAAACAGTTCTGAGCTATTCATTAACTTACCATAATAAACATTTATCAAAACATTTTTTGGGCTTAAGATTTATTTTTTTATTTAATCTTGTGTATGTCAGTATGTCTATGTGCAGGTATGTGCATGTGAGTCCAAGTGCCCTCAGAGGCCAGAAGAAGATATCAGATCTGCTACCTGACATAAGTGATAGGAACTGAACTAAGATCCTCTGCAAGAGTGTCAGCAAGTACTCTTACCTGCTGAGACATCCCTCCATTCCCCTTTACCCCACCTCTTTATTTTTTTGTTTTTATATAAGATTTCATTCCATAGCTCAGGCTGACCTGGAACTCACTATATAGCCCAAGCTGGTCTTGAAATCAGTAATAATCCTATCTCAACTTTCTGAGTACTGAGATTACAGGTAAGAGCTATCGTGACCAGCCAAAACATCATTTTCTAGATCTTTTTTAAAAGGGGGATAAACAAATGTCACTGGAGAATTTTTACGATACTCAAAAATTTAATTTAGTCCAGCTTGTATAACATAACTAGAGCCTGTCTCAAAAAATTTATTTAAAGTCAATATCAATCCTATTTATATTC
>NW_008360303.1:8724306-8734862 GCF_000622305.1 Nannospalax galili
TCCTATTTATATTCAAATGATATATAAATATTATATGAATAATAGATAAATATGCCTCATACCTCATACTTGATTAGGAAGTTATAGAGAGTTTCAACATCCTGGTAATTACTGTTGGGAGCCAAAATCCTAAAAATAAATTAATGAATTAATTAAATGATCCATGGAAACTAATGATTAAGAGAATATCAACTTGGATTTTCTCCCCCAAACTTACCTATATCAGTTTACTAGGCCGTTCAAAGGTTTATAACTTTTTTTTTTAATTATTTTTTAAGTTTTATGTGTATGACTGCTTGCATGAATGTACATAAGTGCACCCATACATGCAATGCCCAAAAAGGCTAGAAGAAGGAATTGGATTGCCTGGAACTGGAGTTTCAGACAGTTGTTAGCCACCACACTTGAGTGCTGGGAACTGAGCCTGGGTTCTCTAAACCATTAACTTAATTTAGTCAAAATCAATTTGTTACAATATTTTGGCTAATGTAATACTTACGCCATCAACTAATCAATAATCACAAACATTCTTTTTTTGTTGTTTTGTTTTAGCTTATTGAGACAAGGTCTTATGTAGCCCAGATTGGCCTCAAACTGGAAAGGTAGCCAGGGTTGGCCTTGAACTCCTGATCCTTCTGCCTCTACCTCCCAAGTTCTGGGACCACAGGTATTATGCCTCTGTGCATATGAATTTATAGTTCACAATTTGTGTTACACTAACGCATAGTGCTCAAAAGGTAGATAGAAATGTGAAGTGCATTTAACACTCCATATCTTTTAAGCTATCGACAAAACTTGAAGATTTCCTGTGGTAAGGTTCAACAAATTTAGACAGACAACAAAGAAACTATCAGGCATATAAAGATTTGTGGCCAAATTTAAATAATAATGAACGATCAGCACAGTGCTCTATGAAACTCAGTAGTTATGGTGGCTTGAATGAGAATATCCCCACATAGGCTCAGGTATTTCAACACTTCTTCCCCAGGTAGTAGCCCTTTTTGGGGAGGTCATGGGATCTTCAGGAGGTGCAACCTTGCTGGAGGAAGCACGTCACTAGGGACAGAGAGTTCACAGCATTTCCCTACTTCTAGTTTGCTCTCTCTGCTTCGTGTTTGTGGTTGAAGATGTTATCTCTCAGTTTCTTGTTCCAGCCATCTGCTGCCATGCCTTCCTTACCCATTATGGATTCTAAAGATCCTAAGTCTTTCTTGTTCCTACAAAAGACAACATGGTCACATTCTTAAGAGCAACACCCCACTTCTAGTACCAATTTCTGCATTAGTTACTTTCCTGTTGCTGTGATAAAACACCATGACCAAGGCAACTTAAGGAAGAGTTTACTTGGGCTTACAGTTCCAAAGGGATAAGAACCCACCATGGCAGGGAGGCATGGCAGCAAGAAGCAGCAGCTAAGAGATTACATCTTCAACTGCAAACACTGAGAGAATGAACTAAAAAAGTGGGGTAAGGCTATGAATTCTCAAATTCCACCCCCCAGTGATATACTTCCTCCAGCAAGGCCACATCTCCTAAACCTCCCCAAACAGCATCACCCCCTGGGGACAAATACCTGAGCTTATGGGGCAAATTTCTCATTTAAGCAACTACAACAGTTAATCAGACTATGCCAAACACTAAACACTATGGAGGTAGCACTAAACAAACGTTAGAAACAGAATGAAAATACAGGATTTTCCCCTTCTAATAGAAAAGTATTAATTCCTTTTGTAAACTAAATACTTTTTAACCTTTTCAGTATGAAGAATTGTCTTTTGAAACAAAGAAAAGATAAACCAGTGCTATGATTATCCAAGTGATTCTAAGTTACTGTCTGTCTTAATCTGCCTAGCTGTATGACCTTGTATAAATTATTAACTTTCATATTATTTTATTTTCCTATTTGTTAAATAAGAATAATATTAAGTCTGTTTCATACAGCTATTGTAAGAATAAATGAGTTAATATAAGAAAAACCTTTGCCAGGTGTGGTGACTTATAACCCTAACACTTCAGAAACTAAGGAAGGGAATTATCTCAACTTTAAGGTCAACCTTTGCTTCACAGTGAGTTCCAGGGTACCCTGGGCTATTGACCCTTGTCTCAAAATTAAGTGAATAAATAAATAAATAAAAAGAAAATAAAGACTTCTTTCTTATTTATTGTGGGTATAGTTTAAGAGCTCTTTGAGACAGAGTCTCATGTAGCGAGGCTAGCTTTGGATGCCTCATCCCTGCACCTGGCTCAGAAAAGCCTTTATAATAGTGTCTGGGATACAGCAAATGCTATATATGTAAATTATAACAGTAACAATGACTACCACCGTCATCTTCACCTAGGTTCAAGCTGTCAAAAGAAGTCAATGATACTGAAACTAAAGAGAAATCAAGCCATTTTATTAACTCTTAAATTCCAAGTGGCTTTTTAAAAAATATTTTGTTATTTTTATTTTATGTGTGTATTGCCTGCATGTAGGTAAGTGCACCCATGTCGTGCAATGCCCACGAAGTACAGAAGAGGCTGTCGGATCCCCTAGAACTGGAGTTACGGGCAGTTGCTAGCTGCCATGTGGGTGCTGGGATTTGAACCCGGGTCTGCAAGAACAGCCAGTGTTCTTAACCACTGAGCCATCTCTCTAGCCCCCAGGTGGCTTTTAATTTCAACAATGTCCCTAGAGTCCATATGTCCTTGCCAAACATGATGTAAGAGGAAAGCTAATTGATCTAAAATTTTTTCAATCTACTTTTAAACTATGAGTCCTTATTATACTTATGAGACCCTTTATAAACATTTTAGGCCATAAGCAAAGTTCTTTTTTTTTTTTTGTCTTTTTGAGACAGGATCTCCCTGTAGCCCCAGCTGTCCTGGATTCACTATGGAGACCAGGCTGGCCTTGAACTCACAGAGATCCGCCTACCTCTGCCTCCTGAGTGCTGGGATTAAAGGCGTGCGCCACCATGCCCGGCCCATACTCAAAGTTTTAAAGGTGCTCTGCTCACTTAGAAGGGGCTCATCCAGTATATCTTTAAAATGTACAAAAATCTGAATAGTTCCAGTTTCATGGGAAAGGTTTTCTCCCAATAAGTAACTTTAAATTCTTACTCTCTTCAGCTTCAGGTAATCAGCATTTGAATGAACATCTATGAGATCAATTATATAATTCAAAATACTAGAAGAAAGAATTCTGAATATTTTTACCATAAAGAAATGATAAATGTCCAAGGAGATATTTTTTTTACCTGATTTAAGCATTACACAATACCCCCAAATATGTAATTTATTATGTTTTTGTAGATTAGCTAAAATCTAAAAATGAAAACAAAGCTATCTCAATAAGTTAAACCAACCTTTTAAAAATAAAATGAGAAATAAACTAGTACACTCTTATTTGTAACTCTAACTTTTTTTTTTTCATTTTGTTATTTTCCTTTTATGTGTATGAATGCGCTGCCTGCATGTATGTAAGTGCACCTATGTTGTGCAATGCCTGCAGAGGTCAGAAGAAGGTGTTGGATCCCTGGAACTGGAGTCAGGTTGCTAGTTGCCATGTGGGTGCTGGGAACCAAACCCGGGTCCTCTGCAAGAGCAGCCAGTGCTCTTAACCACTGAGCCATCTTTCCAGTCCTGTAACCCTTACCTTGTAACCCAGCAAAAACTATCAGCGGTGTGGAATACTTTATATCTGGTATACTTTCTGGCTTTAGAAATAACCCAAATTGTCAAAAAGAGTAGAGAAATAAGAGCAAACAAGATGTTTTATATTAAGAGTCTTATTGGGGCTGGAGAGATGGCTCAGTGGTTAAGAACACTGACTGTTCTTGCAGAAGACCCAGGTTCGAATCCCAGCACCAACATGGCAGGTAACAACTGTCTGTAACTCCAGTTCCAGGGGATCCAACAGCCTCTTCTGTCTCCATGGACACTGCACTACACGGATGCACTTACCTACATGCAGGCATAACACTCATGCACATAAAATAAAAATAATAAACTATTAAAAAAAAATCTCATAAGCTCCAAGCTGATATCACAAAAGTACATACATAATTACAGTGTAAAATTACCATTATTTTGCTTTGAAATACTTTGTTTAAAGAAGAACTGGTTAGAACTAACTAGCCATTTGTCTAGAGCAGTAAGCTATATTCCAATAAAAAATAAAATAATTTCTTATTCTTGCTTTCAAATCAGCAAAAAAACAAAATATTTTAACCTAATTTTGATTTTATTTGTTTCAACAATTTTACTGAGATATGCATAGTCACCCTACTATAAATGGTTTTATATACCATAGAACACATTCATTTTAACAATTCAATTATTTGAAACAAATTTACATATCAGTTCCACAATCACCACAACCTAACTTCAGACCATTCCCTTTGCCTCAAAAAGATCCCTCTGGCCTCTTTAGTCTTTGTTCTCACCTTCAAACCCAACTTCCAGGCAACCACTAATCTCTCTGTCTGGACTACATTCATTTCTTCATTTCCAACTCCATTCCATCTTATCTTTACAAAATCATGGGTACAACTGTAAATAACAGCATATTATATGAATTCAGAGGATGATACTCCAGTGGATAATGTCTTTTACAGTATTTGATGAGTAAGAAAAAAAGTAAAACACATATAAAAGATGCCCATAACAGAATTGATCCTTTGATCTCTTACTCAACAAACATTTGGGTCCTACTACGAGCTATATTCTGTTCTAGGCCCTTGGATATAACAGTTAACAAAAAGATGAAGGCTCACAGTAAACCATACCATAACTGTTCTCAGGAGCATATGAAAGAATAAAATTCTAGCACAGGTAAATGAAAGCAGAAATATCTCATTTTATCCATTCAGCAGTTTTTACTCACTCTTTAGTAACTACTTGTAAAAAAATAAACAGAAAATTAAAGTTTGTAAGAAAGAAGCTATTTTGTTCTAAATGAAAACACTTATTTACATAAAGTATATTGGTATGTCAACATTGATAGATTGTATTATTTTTATAATCAGAATAAAACCATACATGCTATTTTTTTGTTATTTCAAAAGAATGGTTTAAGGTAATCGGAGTTTAAAACATGCTAGACTGTCTATTAAAATGAACTCTAAAGAGGGGATTAAAATTAGACTTTATTACATTCTACCTACCCTGAGTTTATGAGAATGGAATTTGTGCTGGTATGAAAAATTACAAACATACTGGAAGTATGGCTTGTGAGAAATGTGTAAAATATAGCTCAGCAGTTAAAAAGTGCTTACTACTCTTCCAGAGGACCTTAGTTAGGTTCCCAGCACCCAAACCGACAGGCTCACAACCACCTTTGACTCTAGTTCCAGGGAATCTAACACCCTCTTCTAGCCTCTGTGGGCACCTGCAAAAACATGGTATACAATTAGAAAAGCAGGCATACACTCATACATATAAAATAAATCTTTTTAAAATGTGTAAAAAATAAAATGGAAAAATATTTTATGTACTGAGTTATTTAAGCAAATAGAATTTGACCTGGTTTATGGACTTTCATGCCTCATAATACCTCCTATAAAAATTCTTGAGAGGTCAGTCTTCTCCAAAGTTCTTTCATTGTTTTTTTCCTTTATAAAATCAAGAACGCAAAAGAGTCTTAGAACGAAAGTCCTCAAATTACCCTTCAATGGCAATTTTAAAAAAAAGATTTGTTTCTTAATGTGTGTAAGTGCCCTTGGTGGCCAGAGGTGATGGTGAGTCACTCAACATAGGTGCTAGAAATCAAACTTAGGTCCTCTGCAAGAGCAGTATGTACTTTAAACTTCTAAACCATCTCTCCAGCCCTCAAAAGCATATTTTAAAATGAAGAATAAGGGTCTGGGGAGATGGCTCAGGGATTAGGAGTGCTTAATGTTCTTGCAGAAGACCCAGGTTTGGTGCCCAGCCCTCATATCAGGTGGCTCACAACAACCTATAACTTCAGTTCCAGGAGATCTGATGCCTTCTGGCCTCCTTGGGCACCTGCCCACACATACATGGTGCACATAAACTCATAGAAGCACACATACACATGCATAAATAAAAAACCAAATTTTAAAAAATGTAAGGAGGCAGGACAGAAGACATTGGGGAGACTGCATACTGCTCTTGCAGAGGACCCCAATTTGGTTTCCAGCACCACTGGATACCTCACAACCACCTGCAACTTCAGTTACAGGGATCGGATGTTAGTTTTTGGCCTCTGTGGGCAATGCACTGACATACATACACATACACACTTTTACTAAGAAAAAAAAATTTTTTTTTGTCTTTTTGAAGCAGGGTCTCCCTGTAGCCCCAGCTGCCCTGGAACTTACTATGTAGACCAGGCTGGCCTTGAACTCACAGAGATTTGCCTACCTCTGCCTCCCAAGTGCTGGGACTACAGGCATGAACCACTATGCCATATCTAACTATAGGTTCTTAATAAAGATTATTTTAAGGGTAAAAATTCATTATTCTCGATTATAGGTGAGAATAACAACTAAGATTCATGTCTGAACTTACTGCCTCTAATCCTTTCCTATTCTTTATTGAACCCACTGCTACCTGTATTTTACTCTGTTATTCTACCCAAACAGTGTTTTCAGGATTACCAAAGACATCTTTGATCTGCTAATCCAGTGGCCTAGTCACCATTTGGATACAGTCATCATTTACTTCCCCTTAAAACCATTCTTTATGTGGCTTTTAGGACACATCTCTAGCTAGTTTTTCTCATCCCTCTGATAGCTACTATTTACTATCTTTAAATAAAATTTTTTGGTTCATCATCATGGTGCATGTGAGAAGCAGAGGCAGGCAGATCTCCAAATTTGAGGCTAACCTGGTTTACATAGGAAGTTTCAGCCCAGGCAGGCCTTCATAGTAAGACCCATCTTAAAAAACAAAACAGCTGGGCATGGTGGCGCATGCCTTTAATCCCAGCTTACTTTTCAGAAAATGACATTTTTATTTATGAATATATCTACATTTGTCATCTTAAATCAGTAACATATTAAACTCATGGTATTTGCTAAAATACATATTATATTGAGAATTATAGTCCATAAAGGAAAATTCTAAGGCATACTTCCCCATGTTCAGGTTGCATACAATCTTGAACTTTCATTTTAGAATAAGTTTTGAGACTAAAGTTCATATGTTATTTACAAATCAAGACTGACCTGAATGTACTTTGGTTCTCTATAACAGCATCAGTAACAGTACCTAAGGACTTACTGAACACTTACTCCAAGTCTGAGCTGTTTCACATGTATCATCTCTCTAAATATGGATATGTGCTGGATCAAGTATCTTATTTTTCTCCACCTTAGTTCTCAACTGTGAAATGTGGATAAACAATGTTTATCTCATAAGGGTACTCCATGAATTAACTTCTATAGTGTTTAGCACAATACCTGGCACAGAGCACATGCTCAATAAATATTAGTTGTTATGGAAGCTAGTTTTCAGATGTAGAAACCAAGAGTCAGATTCTTAAAATACTTGCCAAAAATTATACAGTGAATAGTGGTAAATGATTTTACTGGTTTGACTCTAACCCCTGTTCTTTCTACCAACAAAAATAAGTTACCACCAATGTTTGCCTTTAAATGATTTTCACAAAATCAAATTAAAATGGCCATTTAAAAAAATAGTTAAAAGAGATTGATTTTATGTGAAAGCAAGAAACCCTCTTTATGTTTTATCAAATGCTTCTGGTAATTTATTTCATGTTCAAACACTGAATCTTTGTGGCTGTTATCTTTTTCTCAAAGCCACCAAGCAGGTTGGAAACATAAGTAGAGCGTGGTGACTTATGCCTAATGAGCCTTGTCCTTGGGAAGTGGCAGATGGTAGGAAGATCAGGAGTTCAAGGCCATCTTGAGCTCAAGGCAAGCCAAGGCTACATGAAACCCTGGCTCAAAAATTTTTTTAATTAAAAAAAAAAAGACTAAATTTTAAGAACTAATGTATTAAAGTAGACTAAATATTTAGAGTTTTTAAAAATCAAATAAACCTTTTCTCCTATTTAGGAAAACAAAGTAGCAGATTCTAGAGCAGGAAAATAAGTGCAAATATTCAGGTTAATATTTAATTCTAGAAACTTAAAAGAACATGTTCTGAATATTTACAAATCATTACTTTCATTCCAAAAACTGAACAAATTACAGTTTCTTTTGACAACAAAAAAGTTTCACATTAATATAATATTTGAAATAGTCTTTGAGAGTAAAAAAAAATAAATAAATTTTAAGTTACTGTATTACTCAGTGGTAGGGCACTTGCCTACCATGCACAAGGGTCTGGATTCGATAGTGAGCACCCCGAGTAACTGCATGAAATCAAATGAAAGCATCCTATTAAAGATATTTTTATGTTTACAGTTACAAAAATGAATCAAGATTTAAATATTACTATGAACCTTTTATTGTTATTGAACATAGTATTTATTCAGCATTTCCCAAATACCAGAGATTCAATCTATGCTATATCCTTTAATCCCTGCAATGGTTAAAACACTGTAAAATTCAGTTTTACAAATTAGTAAACAAACACAAAAATGTTGAATTCATCTGTCTAGGAGACAGAGCTAGTAAGTGATTAGAACTAGGATCCAAGCCAGGCGTGATGGTGAATGCCTTTAGTCTCAGCAGAGTTAGGCGGAGCTCTGTGAGTTCAAGGCCAGCCTGGTCTACATAGTGAGGTCCAGGCCAGCTGGGGCTACAGGGAGACCGTGTCTCAAAAAAAACAAAAAAAGAAGAAAAAACAAAAAGAACTAGGATTCAGGTTCAGATCTTTATGACCCCCAAATCGCTATCCTAATTTTAATGAAGTAACATGTAGGATAATATATGATGTATTTTAGGAATGATGAATTTGAGATCCTGGGTAAAAACTTACTAACAGTGGCGGGGGCGGGGCAGGGGGAGAACTGGAGAAAATATGTCTTGGCTCTTAAGCACTTTTTTGGTTATTTATTACAAGTAAAAGTAAAATTATGCTTTGTGTACTTGATTTGGTGAAATCAGTCATGTAAATGTGAGAGATCCACTAGCTCCAGGAAAAAAGTTGAAAAAATACTATAAATAATTAAGCGATGTTAAAGAGAAAAATGGATGCTGCTTCCCTGGGCCTGCACCACCCTCCACATGCCTCTCTCCTACCTGCAGGCCTCTCTCTGGGGTAAGTCCATTGCGCCCTCCACGCCTGGATTCCCCCAGCCCCATTCACTCTAGCCTCTCTCCCGCCTTTCTCTCCTCCGAGTTTGGGCCCTGCCCCATTCCTTGTCTTGGGGCCCCAGACACCTGGGGAACCAATACTGCTTCCTGATCCTTTTCATCCAGACCAACATCCTGCCTTCTCTGGGCCCCAGGATCACTGCTTCTGGACCTGGCCCCGCCCTCACCAGCCTCTGATTCCCTGGGCCTGCACCACCTGCCAGCCTCTTTCTGGGACACAGGTGCTGACCTTACTTATTCCTGATCCTTTGCATCCAGACCAACCCAGCTCCTCAGTGCAGTCCCCAGGAGTCCTTGTGGCCTCTTCCCGCCCTATAGGACACTGCATCTCTCTGGGTGGGACAACCACCAGCTGCCCTACACCAGCATCTTTTCTGGGCCAGGCTCCAAGGCCAGTCCAACCCCCAAATTCCTGAGGCCAAAATCGTTCCTGGAGGGATCCAGAACTTAGGAGAAAGCCTGAAATTATCTGACCCTCATCTGAATTGGGCCTCTGTGGGAATTCCTGAAAACAAAATCAATCCAGCCACTCCAATATAAAATCAAAAGAGAGAACCAGAAGCTTAGATGAACCAGCTTTTCATGCCCAAAAAGTAAACCACAAAGGCACATAGAGTTCACAAAAAGAAGTAGATCTAAACTTGAAGGCCTGAGTTTCACACAAGAATCAGAAATTACAAAAGAAATTCACATGTCAAAATCACAGAAAAAAAATAACATGAAAAACCAAAATAACATAGCCCCACCAAATACCAATACTCCTCTAGAGGACTACAATGAGAACCCCCTAGTGATAATGCAAGACATGGAACTCAAAAGAACAATTATAAACACGATAAAATAATTCAGTGAATTTAAAGAGCACGCAAACAAATCAAAGAACTGAAGGAAGATAGGGATAAACTTCTGAATGAATTCAAAAAAAGAAGTAGAAATATTGAAGAATACTCAGGCTGAAATGAAGAAGGTAATGAAACACTCAGTAAGCCAATTAGAAATGAGAGGAGAAAGCCTCACCAATAGGATCAAAGAAATGGAAATCAGAGTATCAAGGCTGGAAGATGAAGTGGACGAACTACACCACTCAAGAAAAGAGTATGAAAAATTTAAGAAATCACAAGAATGAAATATGCAGGAATTGTGTGGCACCATAAAAAGACCAAACGTACGAATCACAGGCATACAGGAAGGAGAAGAATCCCAAGATAATGGCATGGACCAGATCTTCAACAGAATCCTGGAAGAAAATTTCCCAAACTTAAAGACATGCCCATACAAATACAAGAAGCGTATAGAACACCAAACAGACAGGACCAGAAAAGAAAC
>NW_008360303.1:8735200-8736359 GCF_000622305.1 Nannospalax galili
ATAAATAAAAATGACAGGATTCAATACTCATCTTTCATTAATAACTTTAAATATTAACGGAGTGAACTCCCCAGTCAAAAAACACAGAATATGTGAATAGATTAAGAAACAAAACCCATTTTTTTGTTGTCTGCAAGAAACTCATCTCACTTTCAAAGACAGACAATTTCTCATAGTGAAAGGATGGAAAAAAAATATACCAAGTAAATGGCACTAAGAAAAAAGCATGTGTAGCAATTCTAATATCTGACAAAATATACTTTAAAATAAAACTAATAAGAAGAGACAAAGAAGGCCACTTCTTTTTGATCAAAGGAATGATGAATCAGGATTACTACAATCATGAACATATATATTCACCAAACTCTGGTGCACCCAACATCATTAAAACAATAATACAGGACTTTAAGACCTAGATTAACTCCAACTCATTAATAGTACGTGACTTCAATAGCCCACTGTCTCCATTAGATAGGTCAACAGGGCAGAGAGTTAACAGAGAGACATCTGAATTAAACAATACCATATATCAAATGGACTTAACAGACATCTACTGAGTAGTCCACCCAAGCACCAAAGGACATACTTTCTACTCAGCACCACATGGAACCTTCTCCAAAATCGACCATATACTGGGGCACAAAACCTCAACAAATACAAAAAGACTGAAATAATTCCATGTGTTCTATCAGACCACAATGCAATAAAGCTTACAATCAACACCCGAAGAAGCCCTAATCACCACATGAACACATGGAGATTAAACAAAACACACCTGAATGATGAATGGGTCAAAAGAGAAATTAAGAAAGAAATAAAAGTATTCCTGGAATTAAATGAAAGGACAGTACAACATGACAAAACCTCTGGGACACACTGAAAGTCATCCTTAGAGTGAAGTTCATAGCTCTAAATGCCTAGGTCAAAATATCAGAAAGAACACAAATGACTTAACATTGCAACTCAACACACTTGAAAAGCAACAGGAAATGAAACCCAAACCCAGAAGACAAGAAGAAATAACAAAAATCAGGGCAGAAATTAATGAAATTGAAACAACGAAAACAATACAAAGAATCAACAATTCTAAGAGCTGGTTCTTTGAAAAGATAAACAAGATTAACAGACCGCTAGCCCAGTTAACCAAAAGAAAGAAAGA
>NW_008360303.1:8737160-8738338 GCF_000622305.1 Nannospalax galili
CATTTCCATTGAAATCTGGAACCAGATAAGGCTGGCCACTATCTCCACTTCTCTTTAACATAGTGCTTGAACCACTTGCAAGAACAATAAAAACAAGAGCAGAAAATTAAAGGAGAGATCAAGTTATCCCTTTTTGCAGATGATATGATATTATATCTAAGAGACACCAAAAATTCCACCGGAAACTCTTAGAAATTATTAACACGTTCAGTAAAGCGGCAGGTTACAAAATTAACCTACAAAAGTCTATAGGCTTTCTATATACCAATAACAAGCAATCAGAGAAAGAGCACATAGAAAGACTCCCCTTCACAATAGCTGCAAAAAAAATAAAATATCTCGGAGTGAACCTGACGAAAGACACTAAAGAGCTCTACAATGGAAATTTTAAATCTTTAAAGAAAGAAGTTGAGGAAGACATCGGAAGAAGGAAGGACCTCCCATGCTCATGGACTGGAAGAATTAATACTGTGAACATGACCATCCTACCAAAAGTCATATATAGATTCAACACAATGCCAATCAAAATCCCCATGACATTTTTCACAGAATTGGAAAAAACCATCCTAAGATTCATATGGAAGCACAAAAGACCCCGGATAGCCAAAACAACCCTGAAGACTAAGAGAATGCCGGGGGGATTACTATACCAGATTTCAAGCTGTATTACAAAGCTATAGTCATAAAAGCAACATGGTACTGGCACAAAAATAAACCCAAAGACCAATGGAACAAAATTGAAGACCCAAATATGAATAAATACAATTTCAGCCACCTGATATTTGACAAAGGGGCCAAGAACATTAACTGGAGGAAAGATAGCATGCTCAGCAAATGGTGCAGGCAAACTGAATCTCCACTTGTAGAAGAATGAAACTAAACCCCTATCTTTCGCCCTCCACAAAAGTCAATTCCAAATGGCTCAAAGACCTCAATATAAAGCCTGAAACTCTGAAACTATGAGAAGAAAACATTGGGGAAAACCTACAAGATATAGACGTAGGAAAGGATTTTCTAAACTGGACATCAATTGCTCAGGAAACAAGGGGAAGAATTAACAAGTGGGACCTCATTAAACTAAAAAGCTTCTGTACATCAAAGGAGACAACCAAGGAAACAAACAGAAAACCCACAGAATGGGAGAAAATCTTCACCAGCGACACATCTGATAGAGGTTT
>NW_008360303.1:8738813-8740540 GCF_000622305.1 Nannospalax galili
TTGATGAGTGGATAATGAAAATGTGGTTCATTTATACGATGCAGTTTTACTCAGCAGTAAAGAAAGATGAAATCATGAAATTTGCAGGTAAATGGATGGAACTAGAAACTGTTATACTAAGTGAAGTAACACAGACTCAGAGAAAAAAATCGACATATGTTCTCCCTCATATGTGGATCCTAGAACCAAACCTGGATAAGTTAGTATGTATCCAGACATAAGTATAGGAACCAGGATAATGGGAAGGAAACAAGGAAGTAAAGGAAAAGAAATAACCTGAAAGCGAAGAACAGTAGGAAACAGGCCTTAATAAGGGTGATATGGATAAAAATTGGGTTAGTTTAAGGGAGAGGGGAGGGAAGGGTATACAAGGAACCTAGGGGATAAAGGGAAAGAAGGAGCTCAAGAGAGGTAGGACCATAGGAGAAGGGTATTAGTAAGGGAGAAAGGGGGGAAATGGGGGCACCTTAAGTGGGAAAACCATGATGGAGGGGTGAGACAATGTGAGAGATAAACAATGTCCAGCTAGTTTTGAAAACCAGAGAAAACCATATTACTCCTACAACCTACTGATAAATTATACATAGCAGATCAAGAAATATATGTCTAAGTAAGGTTTATCTGAGAACAACTGGTCTTTGCCCAAGATTTATCCACATGACACATAGTAATTAAAAATACCAGACAGGTGGAACCAACCTTCTTGGGTGTTTAAGAGACATACTTTGAGGTCTATAATAATTTGGTCAGAGGGACATAAAGGACAGTTTTTGCTCCTTGCCCTCCTAGGTCGACTAGTTCCACGGGACTATGAACATCTCTCATAATGTCCTATAATGTGGTGGTGGGTCACCTGTCCTCTTGATCAAGGAGGCTGAGGAGACTTCACCAGATGGACTTGAACCAGTGTCCAGTCTATAAAGAGAAGGGTCAACACAGAGGAATCATTTCCTCCATGCTTCCAAGTGAAGCTAACCATGGTCAGGCAGGAACTTTGACTTATCTTCACATAGGCAGAACTGGTAAAAGAAAGGAGCCAGGGGCTCCTCCCAAGCCCATGCAACCCGAGGAACAGATCCTCAAATGACCTTAAGAGTAAAAATAAATCGGTTTATCTGGACCAACTGTAAGGCCTTAAACACACAAAAAGAAAGTATAACCAAAGATTAAATGGGCCAACATAATTTCATAAGAGTCCATATGTATAGCTAAAGGCTACACAACAAGCAACAATGCCAGACAAGCGATACCTTCTTTTGAGTTGTTGGCCAGGGTGGCCAAGGGGATTCCCAGATAGTAACCCAGCATAGAACTGAGAAAATGTACAGCAGACCCCAATCTTATCCAAAGGAATATAGACAACTGATAACCACTAGATGAGGAACAGCTGACCCTCCTAAAACAAAGCCCTATAGATAGGCTGACTAGATTCACCAGAAGGGCAAGTAGGGAATGGCTGGGGGTGCCAACAACACAGCAAACAGTAGCTGGGATATCAGAGTATAAGGGCTCTAGTAGGGGAAGGGAGGCTATGGGAGGGTGCTACCTGGGAAGTAGGTGTATAAATTAAAAAAAAAAAAAAAAAAGGAAAAAAAAATTCTTCAGACAGTGACTCTGTCTGAAGTGATATGTAGCCATGAGCAACTCCCCTCCCCTTACCTCAGTTTCTCCACTTGCACAATAGAAAGGGCAGTCCTCCAGGGATACTGAGAACAAATGCCATTAAC
>NW_008360303.1:8740773-8766171 GCF_000622305.1 Nannospalax galili
TTTAAAATAAAAATTATATTGTTTTCAAACCCTCAGAGAAACAGAAATTTACAAGCTCATTGTAATAATACATATAGGTATTAGACATAAAAACTTCTGAGTAGTTTAGGCAAAATTAAAATTTGATTTCATAATACTGTTTTTTCTTTTTGTTTTTTTTTTTTTCTTTTTTGGTCTTTTTGAGACAGGGGGCCCTTTTGCACCAGCTGGCCTGGAACTCACTATGTAGACCAGGCTGGCCTTGAACTCACAGAGATCCACCTGCCTCTGCCTCCCAAGAGTGATGGCACTAAAGGCATGCACTACCATGCCTGGCTGATTTTTTTTTTTTTTTTTCGTTTTTTTAAAAGCAGACTGAATTTCACTCCAGTTAAGGCTGTCCTGGAGGTACTATGTATCCAGGCTGACCTCAAACCCATACCAATCTTCCTGAAGCCTTAACTGCCCATCTAGAATCCCAGGTATGAGCCACTGGGCCCAGCTCTGAAACTCTTTAAGAAGGTGATGGTGAGAATACAAAAAATTCACAGCTAGTTTTAATGACCATATTTGAGCTTTCATTATAAAACAATTCCATTCAGGTGTTGGGGTGCATCCCTGTATCTCAGTACTTGAGAAGTAGAGGCTGGAAGATTACTGCAAATTAGAGGTCTTGTAGAAATCCTGTCTCAAAACAAAAAGCAAGACCCCAAAACTAAACCAAACTAACTAACCAACCAGAAAACAAAAACAGACTTAGAGTGGTAAATCAATTGGTAGAATGCTTGCCCTGGGATCAAATCATACAAATCGGGCATGGTGTTGCATGCCTGTAAGCTTTGTACTTGGGAGGCAAAAGCAGAAGATCAGAAGTTCAAGGCCAGTTTAGGATATATGAGACCAAGGAAAGAGGAAAGAGAGAGAAGGAAGACTATCATTAAGTAATAAAAAAAATTTTCATTATTTTACTTGTCTTGACTCAACAAGTTGAGGAAATATATTTTGACATGTTATCCAAGAACCTAATTACATAAATCAAAAACATTAGTAAACTAACTTAATGTTAGTAAAAAAAAGATTAAGTTAAAAATTTATAATTCAAGGTTGGAGAGAGAAGTTGGCAGTTAAGAGCACTGGTTGCTCTTCCAGAGGACCCAGGGTTTGGGTCCCAGCACCAACATGGTGACTAACAACTGTCTCTAATGCCTGTTCCAGGGGATCTGATGCCATCTTCTGGCTTCTGTGGGCATTACACATATGGGTTCACTTACACACATGCAGGTAAAACACTCATACACATAAAATACAATCAATCAATAAAAATTTTAAAATTATCATTCAGATTACCATTTTAGCAAGAGACATTGACTATTAAAAAAATTTTTTTAAATGGATTTTTTTTGTGGGGCGGGGAGAGGAGGTGGAGTCTTCCTGCAGCCCCAGCTGACCTGGAACTTACTATGTAGACCAGGCTGGCCTTGCTGTCTGTTCACAAAGATCAATCTGCCTCTGCCTCCCAATTGCTGGGATTAAAGGAAAGGCATGTTCCATTATACCCAGCTTTTATTATTTTTTTCTTTTAATTTCATGGATATGAATGTTTTTCCTGCATGTAAATGCAACCATGTCATGCAATCCCCTTGGGGGACAGAAGAGGGCATTGGATTCCTTGGAACTAGACTTACAGACTGCCATATGGGTGCTAGGAACTGAACCCAGAGCCTCTGAGAGAGCAAACAGTGCCCTTAATCTCTCTAGCTGTTTAAAGTTTTTGGTTAGCATACAGAAAATGGTTTCCCCGGTGAAATTATCCAACATATCTTTATACTTTGTTCTTATTTGCCTCTCTCCCTGTACTGGTTCTAAAGTTTCATGATACTTTGTTCACAGGGATTGGCACACCAAAATGCAAGCTATATCCAGAGATTTCTGATCTATGAAGTTTACTGAATGTCTTCTATGTGGAAGGTACCATCTTGAGCTGGCCTCAACCTTTCACACTACTAGACATACCCTGAGCTGTCTTTTAATTTCTCACTATGGCACACTACAATGCTGAAAGTTCTTTACAGGCACAAGAGCATATTTCTCAAAATAGATTAAACTAATCCTAGAGTTCGGGGTACACTCTAAACTTTTTATGAAACTGCTCTGTAAGAAGGAATCAACTCATCATCTAGCTTTATCCCATATGCTTGGATGCATGCTTACCATCTAAGTATTATGATGGATGGCACTTATTCAGAACCTTTAATTATCTTCCCTTCCCTTGGTTCAATTATTTTGCAAGTATTTAAATGTACTCATTTGTTTATTCTGTTTCAATGAAACATGTAGTGTTTGATGGTTCTAGTGTTTCCAAAATAAAATTTAATAGCAGCAATTTTAATTAAATATCACATCAACAAATCCTTAAGTAGAATTAACTAGTTATAAAACACAAGACAATTTTATTTTACTTTTTAATATTTTATTTATTTTTATTTTTATTTTATGTGTATGAGTGTTTTGCCTGCATATATGAAAGTACACCACATGTGTGCAATGCCCCACAGAGGCCAGAAGAGGGCATTTTATCCCCTGAACTGGAGTTACAGATGGTTGTTAGCCACTCTGGGTGCTAGGAATTGAACCTGGGTCCTCTGGAAGAACAGCAAGTGTTCTTAACTGCTGAGCCATCTCTCCAGCCCCACACAAGTCAAATTTAAATAAAAGAATTCTGATTATAAATAAAAATGATAACATTTGTCTTCTTCAAAGGGTAATCTTCAGATTTTATTGCTCAACTGTATAATATTCAAGGAGTTTATCACGGAAGACAGTGCCATTGAGAACTAGATAATTCTGACTAAAACAAAGAAACACTATGTAGCCCAGAATGACCATGAACTTCTGATTTTCTTGCCTCTACCTCCTAAGTGCTAGGATTATAGGTGTATGTCACCATGCCCAGTTTTATGTGGTACTGGGTATTTAACCCAGGGCCTTGTCCATGAGGGGCAAGCATTATTAGTGACTTTGAGGACAGTCTGGGTCACATGAGACACTATCTCAATATTTATTGACCATGTACTGGTCAAAAATGTGTCATTACCCACACAAAGTTTTAGGTAGTAAAAACTATTTTTGCCCTTAGAGACACTTAAACTCTGAGAGTGCCTGTTATAAAATAAACTATGAAAAAATAAAGTTATGTACAAAATGGGATATGGAAGGTGATGCAACAAAGTCATTTATAGACAATGGGCTCCATTATTTTTCTCTTTTTTATCAAAGCAACTGATATACTTGGTGACAGAAAGGACAAGAAATTTGTGACAAGCCTGCTAAAGAGGCATGGTGATATCTGAGGAACTGTAGGAAATTTAGTTGAAGGCTAGGGAGTGGGAAGAACTAATCATCTAAGAATAAAAAGGTCACACCTTGAAAAGCAAGTTAAACCCCAAATGGCTACCATCCCCCTACTCAAAATAAGAACTTTTAGGGTTAGATGTGGTGGTACATGTCTTTAACCCCAGCACTTGGGAGGCAGAAACAGGAAAATCCCCATGCCTCTGTTGAGTCCAAGGCCAGCCAGCCTGGTCTATATAGCTAGTTCCTGACCAGACAGGACTACATGTACAGTGAGACCCTGTCTCAAACACACACAAAAACAAAACAAAAAAATTATTAATGGTCAAGCATCTTCATCACTACAATTAGTTCAAATGCTCAAAAGTCACTTCTAAACCTCAAAGTTGAATTCTTTTAAGGTCACCGACAAAACTTTTTGTTTCAACAACCGGCTTAATCTAGAAGTAGTCTAAAGTGTTGTCACTGTGCCAACAGATTTTTTCTTTTTTTGAGACAAAGTCTTGCTGTATAGCCCAGTCTGACTTCAAACTCATGATCTTCCTGCTTTAGCTATGTAACACCACACTCAGCTTACTCTGTGTTAATGCAGGATAAGCTTTTACAAATAACCTTTCCTAAACCTCAAGAGGTCAGCTATCCAAACAGAGTAATAAGTCAAAGAGACATACTAATAAATTATTCTCTTCAATGCAAGCTTATATGTAAAAGTGGCTAAACCACTAGTAGATCTGAAAAAATTCTATGATTAAAGAATCATGTATGGATGTACCAGTACACGGTCTGTTCACATGTTAAAATAGTGCAAGGTTGATCCCAGCACTGAAAAAAAAATTAGGCAAGAGATTAACAATTAATTTTTAGAGATTTCATAAGAAAACAGAAAAATATGTGTAAATCACACATCAAGAAATATATAATCACAGAGACCCCACAGAACAATACAGGCTATTCCTCTTTAATGCCTGAGAAGTTGATGGTAAGACCCTCCTGATGAAGACACTCACTGTACACACTGCTCATAGAACATGGAGAAACCAAATCAGTACTGACCAGGAGTCTTTCTCATTGATAGCTAGCTCTCAAAATACTGGAAAGTGCTACACGGGCTGCTTTGGGGTGAAAAAAGCCATCCACAGTCATACCTAACTGTGAACCCTGTGAACTGCAATAGGCCCATGAGTGTAATACTGGCTGTAATGTTAAGGGGGTAACCAACCACTTTATGATTAGATTTAGGGCCTGCTTCACAAGAGGAAATATATGCCTGGTACTGCAAATTGGATCAAGAACCCAGGTTGGGAAGCTCACAGGCCCCAGAGGTGAATCTACTATTATTTTGCTAGATGGACATAGTAGAAAACTGCCTTCCAAATTTCAGTTCTTTATCTGTAGATTACTACAGCTCTCAGACCTTATCAGAGAAGTTTCTTTGTACAGTGGATGTTGGTTAATGCAGAAACTCACAACTGGTCAAAGTGCAAAGAATGACTATGGAGTCCTCAGCTACAAACTGGACATCTGTATCAAACATTGTTCTAGTTTAGTTTCTGTTGCTGTTACAAAAACCTGACCAAGACCAACTTGGGGAGGAAAGGGCTTATTTGGCTTATACCTCACAATCTACCATCAAAGGAAGCCAAGGCAGGAAATCAAGGCAGGAACCTGGAAGCACGAACTGAAGAAGAGACCATGGAAGAACACTGCTTACTGTTTTGCTTCTCCTGGCTTGCTCAGCTACTTTTCTTACATCAATCAGCAATCAAGAAAACACCCCACAGATATGCCCATAGGAAAGTCTGATGGCAACAATTCCTCAATTGGGGTTCCCTCTCCTAGTCTCTTGTTTGTATCAAGTTGACAAAAATTAACTAGCACACACATGCTCCCCAAAGCTCAAGGACCATGGTGGAAGAGGGGCAGAAAGACTGTAAGAGCCAGAGGTCAGAGAAATTGGAACAAAACAGTGTCCTTTCGGAATGATGGGATAGCTTCACGCATTACCCACAGCACCTGTGATTTCCTGCACTAGACAGTTAACATTCTAGCACGGGGTGGGGGGAAGATGTTCATGAGCCCCCACCTGTAAGGGCTATGGACAGTTGATGGCTTCTGAGAGGAGGAGAGAGAGAGAGAGTCAGTTTTCTTTTGGGGTTTGGCTCCTGGTAGGTTGATTATACTCCAGTGGATGGCATCACACCCAGAAGTATATCGACAGCACAAACTGAAGTTGATGGGTTATTACATTCTTTTTTTAAAATTATTTTTATTATGTGTATGCATGTATTGTCTGCATGTTCAATGCTTGTAGAGGACAAAAGAAGCTGTTAGATGTCTTAGAACTGGAGTTATAGACAGTTGCTAGCTGCCATGTGGGTGCTGGGATTCGAACCTGGGTCTTCTGCAAGAACAGTGTTTTTATTTATTTTTTGTCTTTTTTTTTTTGAGACAGGGTCTTCCCATAGCCACAGTTGGCCTGGATTCGCTATGGAGACCAGGCTGGCCTAAAAACTCAGAGATCCGCCTGTCTCTGCCTCCTGAGTGCTGAGATTAAAGGCTCATGTCACCAAACCTGGCACCAGCCAGTGTTCTTAACTGCTGAGCCATCTCTCCAGTCCATTATTACATTCTTAAAAACCATATATATCATGATATATATGATATGGGAAGTGCTCTTAATAAGGGACTGAGGGTAGATAAGCCCAAATGACATCAGCTACAAAGGAATAAATCTGGAACTAGAACCAAAAGTTCTTAGTTGCCCAAGTACATCTTCATTCACCTCTTTTAGTCTTTGTCTAAAGGGCACATGGTTAACAGGTCATGTTATCATAAAGTCTCAATGTAACCATATATATATTGTACTATTTTTAAGATAAAAGGAAATAAAGCTAACATGTATCACTGAGCATGTATCTCAAAACCAAGTAGAATTATATCATTTTAATAAGCATAATAAATGCCAAAATTTTTCAGTTATTATAAAATTGACTTTTCAAAAACATGCAATCTCTTATTATTGTAAAGAATTTTTTTTTGTTTTTTGAGACACGGTCTCCCTGTAACCCAACCCCAGATGGCCTGGAACTCACTATGTAAACCATGCTGGCCTCAAACTCACAGAGATCCCCTTGCCTCTGTCTCCATGTGATTAAAGGTGTGTGCCACCACACCTTGTTTAAATCTTTCAGCTTAGATTTTTCAGATTTTAAAAAAGGGTCTTGCTAAGCAGGCTAAACTGGCCTTGAATTTGCCATGCTCCTGCCTCAGCTTACCAAGTACTGGAATTATAGATGCCTACCACTATACTTACTCACCTCTAGGATAAAGTAGAAACTGCTTTGTAAGGCCTCTTCATTCTACTAAGAGCCTTGGTGAGATGGTGGCAGAATGAGCCATGCCCTGAGCAGCTGGCCTCTGGGCTTGGGGCACCCCAGCTCCCAAGAGACGAAGTACAAGTGCTGGACCGTGTGAGAAATCTTATCACACAGGATGAATATTTTCCTGACCTTAAATGCTTCTATAGTGATCTCAAAATTTTGAACTCAGGACTTGGCAAGTAGGAAAGAAAGTCGGTGAAGGCCAAGATGATGGCTGCATGGCTGTGGACACTAAAGCAACGGTGGTAGTGGCAGTGGCTCTGGGAGCAGGGACTTAAAACATGACTCTGGTGAGAAGATATCTCATTACTTGTTCTCCCCTGGATGTTGAGGAGGATGCTAGGGCAACAGACAACAAGAGGGCCAACTGGATTCTTGACCATGAGGAAAAAAAAAAAAAAAAAAAAAACCCACTCAGTCCTGACTGTCTGTGCCCATGGGGTGTCACGCCCCTGAGGTGGTTACAACCACCCCCCATGCCAAACCCCAGTTGTACCTCTCTTGCTAGGGGTAGGGAATGTGAGTGCCCACTGCACAGTGCACCCATGGTCAGCCCAGACATCATCATCATTCAGTGGTTGTCAAAGCCTGGCTGTGGTCCTCAGCAACTATGGGAGCCTGCTGATTTCAGGAAATAAACTGGAGGACTTTACTGGTGTAAAACTGTTGTGTGAAGCTGTGAAATATCCCAACTGCCACTCTGAGAATCTTGGGTTGGAAGACTGTGCTGACCTAGCTTCTGCTTCTACCCACAGGCCAGCTGGGGCTACAGGGAGATCCTGTCTCAAAAAGACAACCCCCTAAATAAATAAAGTAAAAAATAAAAATAAATAAAAATCATTTAGATAAACTGTAATCCAAAAAGGGTGTACATACTATATGTTAACTATGAGATGATGATTCCAAAAAACCATAGCTGTAAAAGGGAAAATAAAAACTATTATTTCCTACATGCATCACAAATATTTAAAATCACATGTGTGATTTTAACCACATCAACCATGAGATCATATTGTTTCTCACACTATATTTCAGTTTTTAATACTGTGAAACTGTATTTGAGGAAATTAATCATAGCAAAAGATATGTATTTGAGGAATTTGATCATATCAAAAGATACTTGTATTAAAAGGGCAATGAAAATTAACACATTTCATCCATAGGCAATCACTAAGTGCCCACATGTACTCCTTGCCAGGTATGGTGACACATACCTTTAATCCCAGCATTCAAGAGGTAGAGACAAGTATCTGAGTTGAGGCCAACCTGCTCTACATAACTGAGTTCCAGACCAGCCAGGGGTGCATACCGAGACCCTGTCTCAAGAAAATAAACAAAACAGAACAAAAAAGTTCCTAATGGAGCTAATATCTAGATATTTTTTCCTAGAAAATGAAAAGGTAGAAACATTCTTGTGTTCTAAACCAGACACACAGATTATCTGTAGAGAAGGGAAGAAGGGAAATCTAAAAGCCAATAATTTATAACATGCTAGAAGACTCCTGGATCTAAAACAAGTTGGTAAATCTAGAGATAAAAATAAGGCTTTCAATTTGATATGTTTACCTCTGAATGCCTTCAAGAATATCCTTCACAGCTGCCATTAACATTTGAAGGTATATAAATGCTTCTTCAAATGATGCTATTTTTGAAGTGGTCAGAGTTGAACTTGAGTCCAATCTTTGAAACACATCTGTGCTGAAATACAGAAAGATACATAGGCATATGTGTCCATTTCCATTGATGATACATAAAAAAGTAATTATAATTAATCTCATGATGCTTATCTCTTTAGAAATAAAAGAGTGATGAGAAAAATCTCGGCTAACATTCATAAAAGGCATATAGGTCACACACTGTACACACCTAATTTAAAATAATATTATAAAAGAGGTATGAATAACATTTCATTCTAAGAGACCATAAGTGTTGGAGGGAAAGTAATATTATCAATGTACATTCAGATTAGTACTCAAGAACGTAAATATGAAAAAAAAGGTATCATATTAAACAACTTTTTAAAAAAAACTTTTCTGTGTATGAGTGTATTGCCTACATGTGTGTGTGTACTTGTGTTGTGCAATGCCTGTGGAGGTCAGAAGAGGGCACTGGATCCCCTGGAACTGGAGTTACAGATGGTTGTTAGCCATCAGGTGGGTGCTGGGATTCAAACCCAGGTCCTCTGCAAGAGTGCCCAGTGCTCTTAACTTCTGAGTCATCTCTCCCATCCCATAAACAACTTTTGAAACTGGAAGTTCATCCTAATAATTCCACTTCCAAAAAAAAATTAGCAATTAAAAACAATGAAGTGGTTCTGAATACAAACATTTCAAATCATTTATGGATAACTGATGCAATACACTGTCTGACTCATTAGAGTGCACGTTATTAAATAAGCTATTCAACTAGTTATTAAGTAGTCGGTTTAGAAAAGTATCAACCAACAAACTGTTAAAAACAACTTCTTTTTAATTTTTTGCCTTTACAATATTAATAAAATTCTGAATGGTAAAAGGTAACAAGACATTTTAATTACAGCTCCTACTGTAAACTGAAAAACACACATTTTAAACAAACGCCTCAGAAGCTTGAATGAAAAATACGAGGAAAGATTTGTTTGACTTTTATTTTTCAGACAGGGTCATACAATGTAGCCCAGGTTGGCCCCCAACTCAAAATTCTCCTGTTTCAACCTCTTGAGTGCTAGATTATAGGCATGTGTCACCATGCCTAAGACTCTTTTCAATCAGAATCAGTAATACAAAGCACTACTCCAAGTTCCTCATAGAAAGAAAACAAAAACATGACCTGATATGATTTAAAAATCGTTCACAATGGATTATTAAGCCACAGAACAAGATGACATTTACAGCTGTGCGTATGTACTTGTCTTGGTTTCTTTTCCTCTTGCTATGATAAAATACTCTGACAAAAGCAATATGAGGTAGAAAGGCTTTATTTCAGTTCACAGCTCAAGGTCCAGTCATTCCATCATGATCAGGACATCACAGCAGCAGCAGCAGGAAGCAGCTAGTCATATTGCATCCAGAGTAAAGAAACAGCATGGTGGCACACGCTTTTAATCCCAGCATTTAGGAGGCAGAGGCAGGAGGATCTCTGTGAATTCCAGGCCAGCCTGATCTACAGAGCCAGTTCTAGGCCATCCTGGGATAATGAGACCAAGAGATAAATATATGCGTGCTTCTCAGCTCTCTTTACATATACCACCCAGTACCCTGCCAGAGAATGGTTCTATCCACAGTAGATAGATCCTCCCTCAATTAATGAAATCAATATAATCCTCAACCAGTATGCCCAAAGGCCTGTAATCCCAGAAAATTCTAGATTCTGTTAAGTTGACAAACATAAACCATAACAGTATTCTAGTAACTCATAATTATGCATAGGTCTTAACAGACCCCTATATGAGCATTTTTTCTTTTTTGTTTTGTCTTGCTTTATGTTGACAGGGTCTCCCTAGTCCCAGTCTGCCTAAGAAGTCACTACGTTGACCAGGCTGGATTTGATATTGCAGAGATTTGTCTGCCTCTGCCTCCCCAGGGATGAGATTAAAGGCAGAGGCCACCACACCCAGCCAAATGAGCATTAAAAAAAATATATATATGTGGGGCAGAAGAGATGGCTTGGCAGTTAAGAACACTGGTTGTTCTTGCAGAAGATCCGGGTTTGAATCCCAGCACCCACATGGCAGCTAACAATTGTCTGTAACTCCAATTCCAGAGGATCCAACGGCCTCTTCTGTCCTCCTCGGGCATTGCACAACAGGGGTGCACTTACCTACATGCAGGCAATACACACATATACATAAAATAAATGAATATACACACTTTGTTTTTTATTTTATGTGTATGAGTATATTGCCTGCATGTGGGTAAGTGCACCCATGTCATGCAATGCCCCCGAGGAGGATGGAAGAGGCCGTCAGATGCCCTGGAACTGGAGTTACGGATGGTTGTTAGTTGCCATGTGGGTGATAACAAGAATCAAACCTGGGTCCTCTGCAAAAGCAGCCAGTGCTCTTAACAACAGAGCCATCTCACCAGCCCCCAAATGAGCATTTTTATATTGATTATGCTCAGTTACACAGACTCTAGTACACAACCAGGCTGGTGAAACAGTAAACAAATTTGTATCATTAAGGCAATATAAACATTTTTTCACTTGCTGAAATGCTATTACATAAAGTCTATTATCCAGAAACAGTATAGAACTCTAGTATCCAATATAAATGCATGAATATTATAGGTCAACTCCAATGTTTTCCATAGTAAACAAAAGATAAAATACTATATATAGTAACCTTCTATAAGCCGGAATATCTGACTAGCCAAAAACTTCAAAAATATTTTGATTAGAAAAATTTATTTTGATTTACAAAAAATGAAAATGTGAAAATATCATTAGTTAATATGCTACTTGCAATTATCTCTTTAGTAAGATAGGTTAGCAAATCAAATAACAGGCCATAAATTGCTGGGAAAACTTTAACTATAACCAAGGACTAAAAAACAAAAAAAGAGCCCAAGAACAGAGGGGACAAATGGGAGGGGCAAAATGGGAAGGAAGGTGGAAATTGAGGCAAAAAAGAATTGTATGTTTAACATATAATATATACCTATTCAAAAACTTAAAGAAGCCAGGAAATAAATAAAAATGAACTCTTAATCTACATTGCTGTAACAGATAGCTGTTGAGAAGAGATGTTGCAGTATACTGCTAATACTACCCTGGTGCTTTTGTGAATACCTAAAACAGAGAGCTTTAAACCAAAACAATACTCACACTGGACTTTGAATCAAAGTTATATCTACTAGCTTGGCAAATTAAATATAAATATAATGGGTTTGGGGAAAGAATAGGTGGCAGTGCTCAGTTATTTTAAAATCAGTGGTTTTAAATTATTTTATAAGCTACTCTAGTGACAGCCTGTTTGAAAAACTACTCAACGGGGACAGAGCTCAGTGGTAGAACACTTGCCTAATACACAATAGCCCTAGGTTTAATCCTCAATACTATCCAAGATAAAGGGAGAGGTGTGAGATGGCTCAGTAGGTACAGACACTTGCTGCTAATCCTGATGAACTGAGATCCATCTCTGGATCCCACACCGGGGAAGGAAAGAACCCACTTCTGCAACTTTCCTATACTTCTTCATTTCACTAAGACCAAAGTATTTTAGGTTTATATCCTAAAGTAACAGTATTTTTTCATTTTAAACAATAGCATTTACCTGTCTTGATGGACCCAAGTCCCCCCAAATGATGGACCCAAGTCCCTCCAAAATGATGGATTTAAACTAAAATCCCCCAGGCCTGAGAAAAACTGTACAAGGAAGTAAAAATGAAAAATAATTCTAAAGAACAAGCTGAGCTGACCTTTTTCATGCTCCTTGCCCAAGCTGGAAATCATCCCAGAAATTCCCCCTACCTCTGCTTGGCACATAGCCACCGCTTGTCTTTAAAAGAAACCTGTGAACTGGGCTCTGGACTTCTGTCCTCCAAGTGAGGTGGGAGTCCGTTTTGCAAAACGCCAATAAATCCTCATGCTTGTTGCATCTCCTGATTTGAGGACTGAGTTATTGGGGTGAGACCTCCCGTGAACGTTGGGTACCCCAGTCTGGGGGTCCAACAGTCTTTTTCATTGAATTAAAGTCTTGAAACCTGCTAATTACTTGTTTAAACAATCTAGGTGACTCATTGGTTTTGTCCTACGTAAGAAATACCACTCATCTGGGCCACATCAGAATCACTTGGGGAGTTTCTTTATGAATTTTCATTCATCTCTCTCCTACTGAAACCAAATTTCTAGAAACAGAATTTAGACAAATATATATTCTAATTTTGAAGTTTATCTTTATTTGTACATCAATACTTCTAATGTACCAATTTAGCAAAAAGGCCCTTTGTAGGACAATCCAGGACATTAAACTCAAACCTAAACACTAACTGTTCAACAGTAATTGTAACAGTAATAATGGAAATCCTACAAAGAGCAAACTTGTAAAGCTAAAGTTAAAAAAAAAAGTCTTGAAAATTTAGTACCTGTTCTGATATATTGTAGTCCAAACATTCTCTAGGATAGACCAGATTTCTTGATGCCTGGTGAAGTGGGGAAGATGAGAACCCAAGAAAACACTGACTTCTTGATTATGAAGCTTCATCAAAGAAGTATCTTCATGCTTTTTACTCACTGTGCTTTCTGAGAAATTTGGCTTAAGTTTTGTCTTGACCTGGGAAATAAGAATTAGATAAAATGAAGTTGGTCCTTTACCAACTGTGAAAAACAGAATGCCAAGAGTGCTTACAAATGTACTAGTTTTCTGGATGTGCTGACTCTTCTTTTTCTTTTATATGTACAGAATATTCCCAGAAAAGCATTAGACTTAGATTTTTCCCTTTCCTGTTTAAAATCAAATAATATGTTTGATTTATTTACTATAGGGACTTTTCTAAGTCAACATGCTAATGTCAATTTATGACTATTATTTGAACATTTTTACATATGGTATTGAATTATAAAAAGGACACAAAGAACCGGGCGTGGTGGCACACGCCTTTAATCCCAGCACTCAGAAGGCAAAAGCAGGGGGAATCTCTGTGAGATCAAGGCCAGCTTGGTCTACACAGTGAGTTCCAGGACAGCTGGGGCTACAGGGAGATCCTGTCTCAAAGACCAAAAAAAAAAAAAAAAAAAGCACACAAAGATAAATGGGGAAAGTCAAGCTCCAAGCATCCTGTAATCCAGAAAACACAACTGGAAAGAGCTGTAAAAGGTTTATGTAATGAGCAATGGCAGTGATAAACTGAGAGCTATATACCCTAATACATACCAGAACAGAAGAAAATGTAGGTAAGAAAACGTGAAGGCTATAGAGTAATCCAGGAGAGGAATCCTGAGAACTTAATTACATACCAAAAGGCAGTAGAATGGGAGAGAAACGCATGTAAGAAATATGGTTAGGGGCTGAAGAGATGGCTCAGTGGTTAAGAACACTGGCTGCAGGTTAAGAACACTGGCTGCGGGGCTGGAGAGATGGCTCAGCGGTTCAGAGCACTGATGGCTCTTGCAGAGGACATGGGTTCAATTCCCAGAACCCACATGGAGGCTACAAACTGTCCTTAACTCCAGTTCTAAGGGACCTGAGGCCTTCTTCTGACCTCCGAGGGCATTGCATAACATGAGGGTACCTACCCACATGCAGGCAATGAATGCATACACACAAAATAAAAAATAAATAGAATATTAAAAATAACAGAACGCCAGTTCCAGGGGATCCAACGCCCTCTTCTGACTGCCCTTGGGCATTGCATGACAAGGGTGGACTTACAAACATGGAGGCAATACATTCATACACATAAAATAAAAATAATTAAATAAAATAAAAAGCAAAGGAATATGTTTAAACACCTGGTCAAAAGCTAGGTTCAGGAAGACATACCAAAGATTTTTTTTAGATACCTAGAAAAATAATGGTACAAATAATTGAAATTGAAGTTGGCTAAAAATTTAGATGTATGCTTTAAATAGCTTGAACTCTTGATTATTTCTCCAAAGGAATGTAAAGACAGTTTTATTTAGTAAATCATACATTGTCTTATGGCTTCTTGTAGTAAACCCAAGAAAGAGAGAGAGAGGGGGGCTTGTTTTCAGTTCTATGCTGAGTTTTGAGGGTCTGAGGAGATGGCTCCGTCAGTAACGTGCTTGCCAAGCAAGTATGAGGACCTGACCTAAGTGTAATATGTATGTGTGTATATATACACACACATATATGTGTATATATATATTTATACACAAACACATATACATATACATACATATATACACACACAAATACACAGGTCTGAAGCTTAAAACAGCATTGCTAATCATTCTTTTGAAGACAAAGTCTTAGAAGAAAAGGGTGTTATAGGAGAACACAGCACACAAAAAAGGTAAGAATAAAAATGAAGAGGAAGAAGTGAGAACTATAAAAACAAAAAGGGGTGGGGGAGAACAGGGGTTGGGGGGATCGGAAGTACACAAATCAAAAGAAGTCAAAGGAGACAGTTTTTCAGGAAAAGAGCACAGTAAATAGCATTTCCAGTGGGAAAAATTATTTGAGGACAGAAAAACTCTTAAGTATATCTTATAGATCATAAGATTCATTGTTCATTGATTCAAGTGACAGTAAAAAAAAAAAAATTCAATCAGGAAAAAAAAATAACTTGGCTACTA
Source organism: Nannospalax galili (assembly GCF_000622305.1). Classification (NCBI taxonomy): domain Eukaryota; kingdom Metazoa; phylum Chordata; class Mammalia; order Rodentia; family Spalacidae; genus Nannospalax; species Nannospalax galili. The sequence goes on from NW_008360303.1 coordinate 8,755,719, forward strand.
AGTCAACTAACTTGGTTTTTTTTTTTTTCTTTTTTTTTTTTTTGAGACAAAGTCTCATGTAGCCCAGGCTGGCCTTGAAATAGATTCTCTTGCTTCTAACTTCCAAAAATATGAATTTTTAAAACTGTTTTTTGGTCTTGGCTCTAATATAAAATGCTCTACGAACTTCAGTTGAAGGATTTTATTTCCATAGGGCTAAGTTTTCATGTTAATAAAAAGATGATTTCAAAAGTTAGCATCATGGGCTGCTAGTTTTATGCTTTAAAAATTTTTAAAAATATTAAAAAATATTTTCTTCATTATTTTTTATTTTATGTGTATGAGTATATTGCTTGCATGTATGTAAGTACACCCATGTCATGCAATGTCCATGGAGATAGGAAGAGGGCATTAGATCCCCTGGAACTGGAGTTATGGACAGTTGGTAACAGCCATGTGGGTGCTGGGAACCAAACATGGATCCTCTGTAAGAGTAGACAGTGCTCTTAACTGCTGAGCCATTTCTCCAGGCCCTAAAAATAAAATTTCTAATGTTATCAGTAACAGTTAATATTTTTGAGAACATGTTATATACAGGAGCTTTCTAAGGATTTCAGTTTAGCTCATTTAATCTTCATGACTACCCTGTGAAACTAGTACTAGGAAACACTGCAGAAATGCTATGAAACATATAATTTAAATTTCTTTTTTTTTTTTTTTTTTTTTTTTAAGACAGGGTCTCACTCTGCCATACAGCAGGCCTGGAACTCTCTGTGTAGACCAGGCTGACTTCAAGCTCATAAAAATCCACCTGCCTCTTGTGTGCTGGGTTTAAAGCAATGTGGCACAATGCCCTGCTACAATTCAGGTTTTTGAATGAATGAAACAGGGACATAGGAAGATTAAATAACTCATTTGAGGAAACGTAAATGGTAGGGGGCATAAAAATACTTGACCTTGGGGCTGGAGAGATGGGTCAGCAATTAAAAGCACTGGCTTCACTGGCAGAGGACCTGGGTTCAATTCCTAGCAATCACATAGCAGCTAACAACCATCTGTAACTCCAGTTCCAGGACGCCCTCTTGACTGACCTCCGTGGGCATTCCAAGACACAGGTTCACTTACATATATGCAGGCAATACACCCATACACACAAAATAATAAATAAAATATTATTTAAATAAACCTTGACCTTGAGCAATCTATTACTGAGGCTGTGATCTCACACCAAGTGTATAGGTATTACTCTTCTCTGTTTTGTGAAGCAGCAAGCAAAAATAGATGATTCTTCTAAATTTTGCCTATTATACTACAAACTTAAAAATATATATACAATAGGCTGGGCACGGTGCGGATCTCTGTGAGTTCAAGGCCAGCCTGGTCTACATAGTGAATTCAGGCCAGCTGGAGCTACAGGGATGCAGGGAGACCCTGTCTCAAAAAGACAGACAGACAGACAGACAGATAGAGAGATAGATAGATAGATAGATAGATAGATAGATAGATAGATAAATAGATATTCTTATATATATATATTTATTTATACAGTAGAAATACACATTTTGTCTTGAAATTAACTTTTGTTTTGTGGCAGTGCTGAGATGGAACCAAGGGCTTTGTGCATGACAAGTAAGACCTCCCACTGAGCTACACCTCCAGTTCAGATACATCTAAAATCAAGAGTAACATTGTCCTAATGGTTCTTTGCTTTGGCTCTTAAATCAGAGTATACCCAACTATGCATGTGGATTTTTAAAACATATACTTACATAGCACTTATTATCTGTTAGGCATTAAGGTCTTCATTAACTTTGTTCATTCTCATAGCAATTCTGAAGCAAGAATTATTATTGTACTCATTTTACAAAAAAGAATTAGATTCAAAGACTTTAAATAACTAGAGGTTAAAACAACAACAACAACAACAACAAAACAAAACAAAACACAGAAGTCAGGATCCTGAGCATGTAAAATCTAGAAACTTATCAAAAAGACTGATTTTAATTATTCTAGACTAGAAGCTGATCAAAAACTTTGGTAACTGGAAAGCTAATTAAATAAGAATGTACCTTTTCCTATTTCCACTAGAAAGTACCTACAAAATTATGTTAACCTTTTGCATTTTCGTTTCTCAGAAGCAAACAAATGACAAATATACTTTTCTTAATTTTCCATAGGTGATAAATTAAAATAAGGTATACTTAAGTTACTCTATTAACAGCTTATTTTTAATTAACATATTTATTGTTTAAATTAGAAACAAAACTATTTAATACATGATCAAATCTACTGAATTCTGTAAACAATTCCCAGATAAAGTCTATTTAAGGCCTAGGGAAGCAGCTCAGTTTATAGAATGCTTAGTTATGAATGAAGCTCTGGATTTGATCCCCAGCACCACATAAACTTGGGCATGGTGGTACACACTGGTAATCCTAGCACTCAGGAAGTAGAGGGAAGATCAGGCATTTAAGAACATTCTTGAAACACAGCAAGTTCAAGGCTAGCCTGGGCTATATGAAACCCTGCCTCAAAAAACATTTTTGGCATTTTAAGATGAAATCTCATGTATCATGTAGCCCAGGTTTGGACTTGAACCCCCTACGTAACTGATGAACTTGAACTCCTGATCCTCCTGTTTTCATATCAGCTATATAGTGAGTTTCAGACCAGTCTGGTTTGAGCTCCCCCAGCCTGGGACACATGAGACCCTGTTCCAAAAAAGAAAAGGGAGAGCAGGGGTGGTAGAGGAGGTCTTTAATCTTAGCACTTGGGAGGCAGGTGCCTCTGTGAGATCAGGGCCAGCCTTGTCTCTACAGTGAATTCTAGGCCAACTGTGGCTACAGGGAGACCTTGTCTCAATAAAACCAAAAGAAAAAAAAAGAAAGAAAGAAAAAAAGGGACCATCAAGAACAAGGAAGAAGGATTGGAAAGAATGTAAGGAGAGGATGGAGGAGAGCACTGTGAAATGCTGTCTTTAGGACATGACATAGCTGTTATACTCATGAATACACAGCAACTGTGACTAACCTGCACAAGATCAAGCCAGTCAAAATTCAAGCATGGATGGGGGAAGGGCAACATATATACAGCAGGCATACCATTATCTAATAAACACCACTAAACTTTAACATCACATTTCATAGTACCTATCATCTGTTCTCAATCGATGAACAGAACTCGAAACTTTCTTTTGTTTATATCCATCCTAAATTGTGTTTTATTCTCAGTAATCCTAATTCAAAGACTATTAAGCTTGTAAGTATTCTGAACTTTCTATCTTGTTCACTGTGTTTATATTACTAACCTTATGAGTTAGGAGTTAAGTCTTTGTTGGGAAAAGAATTTTCTTGATACTGTAGTTACATAAGATATTCTTATTTTCCAGGAAATACATATGGAAATATTGAGAGGTAAAGGAAACTTCCATAAAAGGATATGTGTTTCATAATCCATACCAAGACTTGCCTACACTCTAATTAATTTAATATTTAATGCCTTTAGAAAGCAATAAGTCAGATTAATATTATCCTTTGTTTTTTATCTTCTAAAAACATGTTTAAAATGCATGTGATTAGGTACTCTAAATGGCACTCCAAAAGTTTCTTACCTCTGCAAATATTTGGAGTAGTTTGTTTACTTGAGCAAAGGTCTGTGGAAGAATGCCATCATAGTTTGACCTTGTACTGAAGGCATGTAATAAGCTTCTAGAATCCTGAAGTAGGAATTTCACTGTTGTAAAATCCACTACATTATTAGCTGGGAAGATAAAATTAAGAAAGAAAAATAAGCAAGAATAAGTATACAACACAAAAATCATTTTGAACACTAATATTAATTTTGAAATTAAAGAAGTGTATATATTTACATCTACATGTCAAACCTAATTTAACCTTCTGATATAAAAAACAACAATTGAACACATTTAATTATAGACAAAATCTTTCAACAGAGCTATAGCAATGGCTCAGCAGTTAAGAGCACTGGGTGCTCTTGCAGAGGTTTGGTTCCCAGCACCCACATGGTGACTAACAACTGTCAGTAGCTCCAGTTCCAGGGGATCTGACACCCTCTTCTGCCTCCACGGCATTGCACACACATAATTATCCTTACACATGCCAGCAAAACACTCATACACACAAAATAAAGAAAAATTAAAAAACAATAAAACAAAATCTTTAATTAAAAAAGTCCTTCAAGTTGACTCTAGTATTCTGTTTTCAGATTCTAGTAATTCCCAGAACATTGTCAACTTCAAAGGAAATGAGAGAATATGAGACTATTACATTCTTCAGCTTGGCCAAAAGTCCATGCACAGAGTTTTCAAAGGTCTTCGAAGTTGTCTCCCACTCAGATCACTATTATAAAGGCAGCAGAAGAGTCACATGTTAGGGACAGGTATGTAAAGTTATATGTGGCTCTTGCTAGAATCAATCAGTTACTATGTAGTAATGTATCTTAAATTCCATCACATGAAACTTAATTCAATATTTATTCCAAATAATGTGTTATTTCCTTATGTAACACAAAAATTCAGCAAAAAGGCAGGGTATGGTGGCACACACCTTTAATCCCAGGAGGCAGAGCCAGGTGGACCTCTGTAGGCCAGTCTGGTCTACATACTAAGTTCCAGGCTAGCTGGGGCTACAGGGAGACGTCTCAAATAAAAAACAAAACAGGCTGGGCGTGGTGGCACATGCCTTTAATCCAAGCACTTGGGAGGCAGAGGCAGAACTGATCTCTGTGAGGTCAAGGCAAGCCTGGTCTACATAGTGAGTTCCAGGCCAGCTGGGGCTACTGGGAGACCCTGTCTCAAAAAGACCAAAACAAAACAAAACAAAGTTCAGCAAGAAAATAATACTTTAGACAATAAGAAACAAAAGTTATGAGAATTTTCCTCCTGTAAATTAATGTGATAATATGCAATAATAATTTTCTCTCAAGGAGTTAAAAATGCTTGCACTAAACTCACAAATTATTAGCAACAATAATTTCAAAGACTTAAAAAATTATGAACAAGCCAAGCATAGTGACACATGCCTGTAATTGCAGCACTCAGGCAGAGGTAGGGGAATTGTTCCAAGTTCAAGTACATCCTTGACTATATAGTAAGTTCCATGCCAGCCAAATCTACATAGTGAGACAATGTCTTAAAAAAAACAACAAAAATATTTTGAACAATGAAATTAAGTAAATTTCTAATGTCACAAAACAAATGCTAGGAAAAAAATCCATCATTAAGGCATAATGGTACACTATTATTTTTGAAGGCGTAATAATCATGCCATAATGTTTGCTTTGTTTCTGTTTAAAAGTTTACAGTTTGCCTCTCTCTCCCTTCTCTCTCTCTCTCTCTCTCTCTCTCTCTCTCTCTCTCTCTCTCTCTCTCTCTCTGAAGAGTTTGCTCTACCACACGTGTGTATACACAGGTGTACGTAAACACATCAGAGGCCGGAGAACCCCAGGAATAGTTTCTCCTTAGGTAGTGTCCATTTTTCTTAGACAGGGTCTCTCAATGGCCTGGGGCTTATGAAATCAGGATAGACTGGCTGGCAGCAAGCCCCAGAAATATACCTGTCTCTATCTCCATGGCACTGGGATACAGCTGCATGCCACTGCACCCAGCTTTTTTACATGGGTTCTGGGGATTGAATTCAGCTTCTCATGCATATGTAGAAATACTTTACTGACTGAGCTATACCCTCAGCCCCCAGAGATTCTGTTATATTTAAACTTGATCATGGTTTTCCATTTGTACAATGAGTTAAAATGAATAATGTATTCCTTTTTATAAATGATACAGTAATAATTTGCTCATGAAATATTGAGGGGCCAAATAAAAAATTTTAAGTACATTTTTGTAATTCATTATTTGATATTCTGTTGTTGAGATAGGGTCTGTAGTCCTGGCTGGCCTGGAACTTGCCCTGTAGATCAGGCTGGCATGGAACTCACAGAGATCCACCTACTTCTGCTTCCTGAGTGCTGGGCTTGAAGGCATGTGCCACCATGCCTGGCAATATTTAGTAATCCTAATTTAATAGGATGGTTACAGCCAAATTTCTAGCTTCACTATTATAACTCTACCCTTCACCACCAAACATTTTTTCTGACAAGTACACTTTTATCTCTCTCTACAGCCAATGACTATCTTAAATTCCTATGCGAAAAGAAATGACAGACTTTAGAGTTTTTGAACTGTATAAATCTCCTACAGAAGACCTAATTGCCACAGCTTCTTTAAAGAGTGATTCTCCAATGTAGTCTGTGTTTGGTAGGGCTTATATCTTTGAACGAATTCAATTTCTGCTTACAGAAAGTCTTTATTGGTGAGTGTGGTGCACATACCTGCAATCTCAGCACCTGAGAGGCTGAGGAAGGAGGAGCACTGGTTCAAGGCCAGTCTCAGCTATATACTAAAATCAAGGCCAGCCTGGTCTACATAGTGAGTTCCAGGTCAGTCAGGGCTACACGTTGAGACCCTGTCTCAAAATTAATTAATTACCTAAAATAAAAGCTGGATGTTGTGGTTACACATGTAACCCCAGCACATAAGAAAAGCAGGAGAATCATGAGTTCAGGGTCATCTGAGGTATATATTGAGTTCAGTGCCAGCCCACAATACATAAGCCCCTCTCTCAGAACAAAAAAATTACCTTCAAATAGAATTATTTTTATAATCTCATATATTATTATTATTCGCAAGTCATTAAATAGACACCGGATTTTTCTAGATCAAAGAGCAATAACTAGGCACACAATAACTGTAAAAATAATTTTTAATAAAAGATACAGCCAACATATCTTCACTATTTCCTACTGCCTGTTACAACTACTACCTATCACCTCTCAGCTACATGTAAGGGGAGAATTCTGCTTACTGATAGACAAAGAGAAGACGGAAGCTAGACAACCCAGTTTTGAAACTACCCTGTAAGATCACACACAATTTATGAACTTTCTCTTTTATTTCCATTTATTTATTTATTTATTTATTTATTTAATTTGTGGGGGGGGGGTCAGACAACTTGAGGGAACCAATTCTTTCCTTCCACCATGTAGGTCCTGGGGACAGAACTCAGGTCATCAGGCTTGGTGGCAAGCACCTCCATCTCTGGAACCATATCGCCAAACCCATATCCAGTGGCTCAAAACCTCCTGTGACTCCAGTTCCAAGGGATACAATGCCACCTTCTGGCCTCTTTAGGCAACTGCACTCATGTGTACATACCCCCACAGTGACAATTTAAAAATAAATCTTAGAAAAAAAAATACAAAAAATGATTCCACATGTCTAGTTAAGACAGGCTTCAAAGACATGTCCAGTTGGCTGTTCTAAGCGCTTATAAATAACTTCTGTAGTTATAGGCCAACCTGGGATAAGAGTGAGATCCTGACTCAAAACAACAAAAACAACTAAATAATTGGTAACTTCCAACAATCAATATTTATTCAATATCCACCATGGATAATATATAAGTAACTGTATCCTAATTATACTTTTGATGCTGTGATAAATTACCCTGGCCAAAGGCAACATAGGGGAGGAAGAGGTTTTATTCAACTTACAATTCCAAGTTATAATCTATTGTTGCAGAGAAGTCAAGGCAAAAACTTAAAAGCATCACATCCACAGTCCGGCAGAGAGACAAATACACCCTTACCTGCTTGTTTGTTGCTTTGTACTCAGCTACCTTTTTCTACTTTTACATAGTTCAAGGCCCAACAGAAAGAATGGTGCTACCCACAATGAGTTAGGTCAGTTAACAACCAAGACAATCTCCCACAGACATTCCCAGAGGTCAACCTGATTTAGAGAATTCCTCAATTGAAGCTGTTTTCCCAGGTGATTCTAAGTTATGGCCAAGTTGGCATTTAAAACTAACCATCACAGGCTAACAAGATGCTTTAAATTTCCTGGGAGTGGTAGGTTAAAAATTAGAAACACAAGCTGGGAGTGGTGGCACATGGCTTTAATCCCAGCACTTGGCAGGCTGATCTCTGGGAATTCAAGGTCCACCTGTACTTTATGAGAATCTGTTTCAAAGAGCCAAAATAAGCAACTTTAAACAATTTTTTTTTTACATTTGAAGAGTGTGTGGTGTGCATGAATGTGTATGCATGTTTTCATGTGGGGCACACATGTATGCATGAGTAGGCATGCATATGTATGAAGGAATTATCCTTAACATCTTATTCATTGAGGCAGGATCTCTCAATCAAACCCAGAGCTTGCCAATATAGCTAGTCTTGCAGGCCAGTTTGCTCTGGGGATCTGGTCTCTGCTTTCTGAGGCTAGAATTACATCAGGGCTGTCATACCCATCTGCTTGAGTTCTGGGGATCTTAACTCCAGTCCTCACACTTGCCCTGCAAGTGCTTTAACCACTGCGCTATTTCCCCAGCCCTAGAAGCAGGTTTCAAAGTACACATTCATTGAGCCAGGCATGGTGGCACACATCTTTAATCCCAGCATTCGGGAGACAGAGGCAGGTGAATTTGTGAGTTCCAGGCCAACTGGGACTAGAGGAAGACCCTGTCTCAAAAAGACAAAAAGGCAAAAAAAAAAAAAAAATCATATTCACAATCTATAGAAACATTAACAGCATTATCATTTATAGACATGACCTCTGAGAATCACATCCATTCATCCAGCTGCCATATTTCCTTTAAAGTAAAAGAATAAATTATTGAAATCTGCTTTTCATTAATTCATCTTCAAGTCCTATGAAATATATATGCTGACCTGACTTAATATTTTTGTGTATGTATGCAGATATGTGTTCATGTGTATGTGTGCACACATGTGGGAATGAACATGAATATGTATGTACGCATGTGGAGACCAGAGGCTAATGCTAGGTGTCGTCCTCAACTAGCTCTCCAAATCTGGTCTCAACAGTCTTCCTCGATACTCTCAAAACCCTGAACTTGGGGCTTGCCAATTCAGATAGACTGGCTGGCCAAAAGATCCCTAGGGATCCTCCTTTCTGTCTGGCCAAGAATCCTTAAGGATATGCCTGTCTCCTCCACCTCTCCAACACTGAGATTACAGGCACAAGCTATTACATCCAAGTTTTTTTCACTTGGTGCCGGATTGAACTCAAGTCCTCATACTTGTGTAGCAAGCACTTTACTGAATGAGCCACCTCCCCAGCCTTTCTTTTTAATGTTCTTGTGGGATAGAGGTGGGGGTGTTATGCATGTGTGTAATGTGCAGATTCATTTGCCTATGAATACATGAACAGAGGCTAGAGACTGATGTCACTAAGTCTTCCTCAATTGTTTCTCCACTTTTTAAAATTTTTTAATTTTATTTAAATTTATTTTATTTTATTTTATTATTTTGTGGTTTGAGTATATTGCCTGCATGTATGTAAGTGCACCCATGTCGTGCCCTTGGGAGGTCAGAAGAGGGTATCAGATCCCCTGAAACTGGAGTTACAGATGGTTGTTAGCCAGCATGTGGGTGCTGGGAATTAAACTCAGGTCCTCTGCAAAGCAGCCAGTGCTCTTAAGCACTGAGCCATATCTCCAGTCTTACTCTCCACCTTATTTTTTGCAACAGGTTCTCTTACTGAACCTGGAGCTTTGGCCAAACTAGCTGGTCAGCAAGCCCCTGGAATCCACCTGACTCCATTTCCCAAGTGCTCGAATTACAGCACACCATCATGCCCAGGTTTTACATAGGTTCTGATGATCTGAACTCAGACCATTATGCTTATACGGCAAGCACTTTACCCACTACGCCATCTCTCCAGCCCCTATTTTTGGTTTTTTGAGACAGGGTTTCATAGCTTAGGCTGGCCTTGAACTCACTATGTAGCTGAGGCTGGCCTTAGCTTCTGGTCCTCCTGCCTCCATCCCCATGATATGATTACAGTCATGTGCCACCACACCCATCTTGACCTAATACTTTAGCTTGTTGTTGTTGTTTTAATTTATTACTTTATGTGTATAAGTGTATTGCCTGCATGTGTGTAAGTGCACCCATATTGTAGAATGCCTGTGGCAGTCAGAAGAGGGCATCAGATTCCCCTGAAACTGCAGTTACAAAACTTCAGTTAGAGATGGTTGTTAGCTGCAATATGGGTGCTGGGATTCAAACCTGGGTCCTCTGCAAGAGCAGCCAGTGTCCTAAACCGCTAAGTCATCTCTCCAGCCCCCTGACCTAATACTTTAATATACCACTGTGAAAGAAAAAAAAAATCCATACCTTTAGAAAGATTTTCATATAGGCTCTCAATAGTCAAAAGCAACTTCTTTTCTACAACTAATCCAAATACAGCCAACCAATGCTTCTTAAAGCACTGTAATAAATGTATTAGAGTCCATGGTGGTTTCAAATACAGCACCTAAAAAGCATTAAAAAATTATCATCTACTGACTTATTTTTCCTATTATTTAAACATACCTATGTAGGAATTCATATATATATATATATATATATTCCTCATGAAAACAGTTACTTATTT
>NW_008360303.1:8766447-8779614 GCF_000622305.1 Nannospalax galili
ATATCTTAGTTTAAAAAGAAGTCAATTCAACCTCTCCCACTTTCCAAGTTCTCTCTGAATCATTCAAATTTCTATGAAATACCTAATTTATAGTAACCCTAAGATTTTTTTCATCATTCTTCATTATTCTTGGTTTAACATTTGATAATATAATTAAGTAGTAAACATATCACACTGGAAAGTTTTAGAATCTTAATAGCTGGAATAAAGATACAAGCCATAATTGATGGGTTATGTTTTTCCAATATACAAATGTGAATATAAAACAAGTACTAAATTGAATTTTTTTTTTTGGTCTTTTTTTGAGACAGGGTCTCCCTATAACCCCAGCTGGCCTGGATTCGCTATGGAGACCAGGCTGGCCTCGAGCTCACAGAGATCCATCTGCCTCTGCCTCCCAGTGTTGGGATTAAAGGCATGTACCACCACGCCTGGCCCTAAATTGAATTTTTAAGATTACTCTTGCTAAATTTAGCATTTTAGTTAACTGAAAGGGATTAGTCTAAAGAAAAATTCAAAATATCTTGTTAAGATGATCAATTTGTACTCTCATATTTACATGGCATAAGCCAAATACACAAACATTCTGATCAAATTAAATGAGCAAAGCATTTATTTTTTGTATGTATGTCTGGTTGCTTGTTTGATTGGTTTTGAGACAGGGTCTAACCTCTATCCCAGGCTAGTCTCAAACTTTCTATGTAGCCAAGGATGATCTTGAACTGATCTTTCTGTTTTCACATTTGAATGCTGGCATTACAGGCATGTGCCAAACATGGTTTATGTAGCCTAACCCGTATCCTCATAGAGTAAGAGGCAAGCACTCTACCAAGAGAGCTATATCCCTAGCCCTTGCACAAGGTTTTTATGGACTCATTTTAAGTTCCAAGAAGTCAGAATATCAAATATTCATAGGAGATGCACCATAAATAATAGTTAAACAAAAAAAGAAACTTCCTTTAGAACCTCTCCCACTTGCCAAGTTCTTTCTCGTTTTCCCTTTAAAAAATCAACTTTCATTCTACTCTAAATAAATAAATACATAAATAATAATACTACATAGTCCTAACCTTTATGAAAGGTACATCATATAATTTTCAAAAAGTTATTACAAGGCTGGCAAGATGACTCAGCACATTAAGGCACTTGCCATCAGGCCTGAAAACCCACATGGTAGAAGGAGAAAACTGACTCCTACAAGTTGTCCTCTGACCTTCACACATGAGTATCTTGGTAAGCACATACCTACCTGCATACACAATCACACACTCTTTCTAAATAAATAAATACATAAATAAATGTAAAATTTTGTAAAATTATTTAAAAATCTTGGAAAAATCTGATATGGATTACTATGAAGCTTTTTAATTTACACAAATCTCTCTTAAGATAACAAATCTTAAAGCCGGGCATGGTGGCGCATGCCTGTAGTCCCAGCACTTGGGAGGCAGAGACAGGTGGATCTCTGTGAGTTCAAGGCCAGCCTGGTCTACATAGCGAGTTCCAGGCCAGCTGGGGCTATAAGGAGACCCTGTTTCAAAAGACCAAAAAAACCCCCAAAAACAAAAAACAAAAACAAATCTTTCCTAACAGAAATTTTCAAATAATTTAATTAACTAAGTACCTCCATCCAAAGGTTTCCAAAGGCGATTTTCATTTCTGTTTCTAATATTGTAGATAAAGCTGTTCCAAGAGATTTTTCAAGATCACATACAATGTGTTCAAGAAGAATGGACAGTTCAGAATTTGTAGTTTCTTCTTTGGAAGTCTCTTTGACAGGTGATGTTTCTTTAAAACGAAGTTATAGGTTTTACTTTAGGAGGAGTTTTTTGGGTTTACAGGATCTCATGCAATCTATGTGGCCCTCAAACTTACTGTGTAGCTGAGAAGAACCCTGAACCTGTTGTTTCTATTTCCCAGTGCTGAGATTATAGGCATGCAGCACCCATTACAGGTTTATTTGGCACTAGGAATTGAACACAGAGCTAGGACTATGTACATGGTAGAAAATCACTTTACCAACCAAGCTGTATCTTCAGCCCCTATTTAGGGCATCTGATGAAAATGAAACTAAAATATTTCTATTCAAATGGAAATATTTTAAAAATCATGTTATTTTAACTGAATTTAGTTTTTTCCATTTTCAAAAATTAGAGTTACAAAAATGCCTTGGATTTATTTATTTTTAAAAGTCTAGGCTGGGTGTGGTGGCCACACACCAATGATTCCAATACTCAGAAAGTAGAAGCAGGCTGATCTTTGTGAGATCAAGGCCAGCCAGGTCCACATGGTGACTTCCAGGTCAACTGGGGCTACAGGGAGACCCTATCTCAAAAAAGAAAAAATAAAAAGTAAATAAATAAAATAAATTTTTTTTATTCTAAGGACTATGCATCAAGTAGGTTTTCCTCCCAAAATCTTATATATTTCAGCCTATATCTAAAGTTTTAAAAAAGACCAAGGTTTGTGGCTTATCTACATTCATGCTATTATCTTTTAAAATAAGCCTTTCTTGGGTTGGACAGATGGCTCAGCAGTTAAGAGCACTGTCTGCTCTCACAGAGGACCTGGGTCCAGTTCTCAGCACCCACATGGAAGCACACAACTATCCATAAATCCAGATTCAGAAGATCCAACACCCTCTTTTGGCCTCTGTGGGCATCTGTACATACATAGTATATATTCAGACACGCACATACACATAAATAAAAACAAAACAAAATATTTTTTAAAATATCTTCATTTATTATTTTTATTTTATGTGTATGAGTGTATTGCCTGCATGTATGTAAGTGCACCCATGTTGTGCAATGCCCGCAGAGATGAGAAGAGGGCACTGGAGCCCCTAGACATGGGGTTACAGATGGTTGTTAGATGCTATGTGGGTGCTGGGCACTGAACCTAGGTCCTCTGCAAGAGCAGTTAGTGCTCTCAACCACTGAGCTATCTCTCTAGTTCCCAAAATAAAATATTTTTAATAAAATTAAGTAACAGTAAATACTGGGCAGACTCTCAAGTATGCTACTCTTGAAAAATCATAAAATAAAATATCCTGTTATTTCTCCCAAATGTCATTTTGAATATAATGACAAAAAAATGTGTTATTCTCAAAAAGAGAAAATAAGCACCATGTATGAGTGCATTAGCATGTACACAATTACCTATGAAAAGTATATCTTATATATATTAAATCTCAACTTTTAAATCTCAATTACTTTCCCTTACAGAGGGGAAAGTTGAGATGTTATGTTGGTTAGTTTGTATCTACTTGACACAGACTAGAGTCACCTGGGAATAAGGAACCTCAACTGAAGAATTTCCTCCATTGGACTGACCTGTGGCCATGTTCTTGATTGCTGGTTGATATGCAATGTCATCCCTAGGTAGGTGGGCCTAGGCTCTATAAGACATGAAAATAAGCAAGCCAGGAGAAGCAAGCCAGAAAACTGAATTCCTCCATGGTCTCTGCTTTAGCTCCTATCTCCAGGTTTCTGTCTCAAGTTCCTGACCTGATTTCACTCAGTGATGAACTCTGACCTGGGAGATCTAAAATGAAAACTGCTTCCCTCCTCAAGTCGCTTTTGGTCATGGTGTTCGTTACAGCAACAGAAAAAGTAACTAGAACAGATGTATTTATAATGTCATGTAGTTGGGCCTGGTGGGCACATGCCTTTAATCTTAGCACTATGGAGGCAAAGATAGGCAAACCTCTGAGAGATTGAGCTAGCTTGGTCTACATAGAATTCCAGGCCAGCTGAGGCTACAGAGACACCTAGTGTCAAAAAAACATAAACAGATAAATAAATTATTTTTAAAACTTGATGTCATGCAGTATAATACTCCATCAAATATCAAGTCAGAGAACAGATTATTAAAAAAAAAATAGTAGTGGCTGGAGAGAAGGCTCAGTGGTTAAAAGCACTGGCTGTTCTAGAGGATCTGGATTTGGCTGCCAGCAGCCAACATGGTGGCTAACAATCCTCTGTAACTCTAGTTCCAGAGGACCTGACACCCTCTTCTGGGCTCCACAGGCACTGCACTTACCTGGTACATACACATATATGCAGGCAAAATACTCATATACATAAAATAAAAATAAACAATTTTAAGTACATATAGATAAAAAAATAATCTTTGCTTTTGAATTATTATAATTTTCATTTAAGCCAAATGTGGTGTCTCATTTCTGCAATTCCAGCATTTGAGAGGCTGAAGCAGGAGGATCGTGGGTTCAAGGTCAACCTGGACTATATAATGAGACCCTGTCTCCAAAGAATTACTATAATTTTCACTTGATACATACAAGTAAGTAATGTAAAGTTACTATTATCTTAAATGTATAAGATGAAAATATATGATTAATTCCAAATGCAACCAAAACTATTAGTGCATAAGATATATTTCTAATTATTCACAGTGCACATATTACCTGCTTTCAACTGTTGCTTAGAAATACAAGGCTGATGGCACATATCTATGTTCAGAGACAAGCTTAATAACTCTGCATTCAATTCTTCTTTACTGACAGACTTCACATTACTTATTAGGCCTTTACTTCTTAAATTTCTATCATCCCTAAAAACGAGGTTAGGAGAAGAAAAAACAAAGTTTTTGTAAGATAAAGTATTTGGCAGTTTGAAACACATGGAATCCACTCAAAGGTTGATTAAGGATGATTAATTATCAGCATAAATATCAAGAATGGTTAAAAAGTTTGGACCTGGTATGATGGTGCACACCTTTAATACCAGCACTCATGCAAAGGCAGGCAGATCTCTGTGAGATCTAGGCTAGCCTGTTTCTAGGTAGCAAGTTCTAGGCCAGCTGGGGCCACAGGCAGATATTATCTCAAAAAACAAAACAAAACCCCCAAACTACAAAAACACAAGCAAACACACAAAAACAACAGTCAAAAAGTTTTAAAAATAACTTGATATAAGAATTAAGAATTCATATAGAGATAGGGCTGGAGAGATGGCTTGGTGGTTAAGAGTACATCCTGCTCTTGCAGAAGACCCACATTTGGTTCCCAGCACCCACATAGTGGCTAGCAACCATCCATAACTCCAATTCTAGGTGATCCGATACCCTCTTCTGACCTCTGCAGGTATTGTACAACATGGGTGCACTTACATACATACATTCATACATATAAAATGATAAAAAAAAATATTATTTTTAAAAAGTACTTATAGAGGGGCTGGAGAAATGGCTCAGTGGTTAAGTGCTCTTCCTGCTCCTGCAGAGCAACAGAATTTGGTTCCCAGCACCCATATCAGGCAGCTCATGCCACCTGTAACTCCAGCTCCAGAGGATCTGGTCTCTCTGAGCAACCACACACAGACTCATTCAAAGTTATACCCAGTAAAGCAGAATCTGAATTTGAACACAGGAATACAATCATCCAAAAAGAAGTAAGCCCAGAAAATCATTATATAAAAAATAATTTATTCAAGGATTATAAATTCAATCAAAATTAACATTAGGACAAATAGTGTGAATTTTCTGTTTTCTGAAAGAAGTTAAATATGATTAGGGGCTGGAGACATGGCTCAGTTGGTAAAAGTGCTTGTTGGGCAGGCATGATGATCAGAGTTCAGATTCCCCAGCATCCATGTAAAAAGCCAACCATGGTATTTGAAAGGTAGAGACAGACAGACCCCTGGGGTTTACTGGCTAGCTAGCTATAGTCTAACAAACTGGTGTGCTCTAGGGTCAATGAAAGACCCTGTTTCAAAAATTAAGATGGAGAACAATTAGGGAAGACAATAGATTTATCTCTAGCTTTTACACACACACACATACACACACACACACACACACACACACACACAAAAAAAAAAAAAAAAAAAAAAAAAAAGCAAAACACCAAAAAACCCATAGTGCTTGATACCACTTTATGGATTATAGAGAAAGGCAAAGGTATTACAAGTAAAAGACATCAAAGGCTTCAATATGATCAGATTTGTTTCTTAAACTTGTTCCAAAACCCAGTAGGCTTCCAGTGTCTGTTAATGGCTGAGGAACTTGATCAAACTAATTTTCCTATATATGAAAATTACAAAAATTTGGATAAAAAGAAAAAAACAGTAGTTATCTGAAGTCATTAAAGAACAACAGGGCTAGAGAGATGGCTCAGCTGTTAAGACCACCCACTGCTCTTGCAGAGGACCCAGTTTCAATTCCCAGCACCCACATGATGGCTAACAACCATCCCTAACTACAGTTCCAAGGAAATCCAACACCCTCTTCTGACTCCACGGCATTGCATGACACAGGTGCACTTACACGCATATAGGTGATACACTCATACACATAAAAAAATAGTAAAAATACTTTTAAAAAAACCAACAACATGTAGACAGAAGCTAATAAGGAGCCTGAACCCAAGACACAGAAACAGCATTTGAGAGATTCTACAAGTTCCTATGTTTTTGCTGAGGATATATAACAATAAAAAGTCAAAAGACTTATGTCATGATATTCAAAGAATCGTGTACACAGCTGACTAGAACAGCTAGAAAGATAAGGAGGAAATGAAAGGAATAGCCAGAGAATAAGAAAAAACAAAAATCAGCACATAATTCTGCACTCCCTTCCCCCTACTCCCTCCCCCCAACATACAAAAACAACACTGCCAAGAGGCCAAGTAACCAGTAGAACCAGACACAGGACAGAGGTAGCCAAGGAATTCAAAATAATTTTGAGCTAGACATGGTGGCCAATGTCTGTCATACTCTGTCATACTAGCACTTGGAAGGCTGAGCTACATAATGAATTAGACGCCAGCCTGGTCTATGAGTGAGTCTCTGTTTCAAAAACAAAAGTAAAAGTAAAAAGAAGACTGGGTATGCTCAGTGGCGGAGCACTTGCCTTGTTTAGATTCAATCCTGGGTGGGGAAAAAGGAGATGTTGCATTAACACTAAACAAAGGAGACTTTAGAACCAGGAGTATTATAAGGTGCAAGTAAGTTAGAAAGGTTCATTTTCTAAGAAAATCCTATATAATCTTAAACACATACACATTTCATTACAAGTATGCATCTTTTTGCTTGAGGGCATTCCTCAATTGTAACCTCAGCACTGTAGAGGTGAAGGCATGGTTCCTTAGGGCTTGCTAGCCAGCTAGTCTAACCAAGTTAGCAAGCTCAGGTTCAGTAAAAGATTCACCCCATCTCAAAAAAATAAGGCAGAGGGCAATTGAGGAAGACATCAATATCTTTCCAATGAACACACACACATAAATAATGAATGAAAATAAAAATATATAAAAATTTGTGGAATATAACTATCACAGTGCTTAAAGAGAAATTTATAGCAGCCTCAAATAATCTAAGCTTGTATCTTTTCTAAGATTTATTTTCATAATTACTTTGAACTATATGTATGTGTTTATATCTGTGTACGGGTATGTGCACATGAGCACAGGTGCCCTCAGAAGCCAGAGGCATCATCTTTCAAGAGCTAGAGTTACAAGCAGCAGTCAGCTGCTTGATATGGGTGTCAGGAACCAAACTGGGAACTGGACCTCTGCAAGAAAAGGACATGCTCTTAGCCACTGAGCCATCTCTCCAGCCCCTAAACTTGCATCTTAGGAAACAAGAAAAAAAACAAAGAGACACAACAGTACTTTCTGGGGTGATAGAAACGTTCCATTATTGAGAGAAATGTGAACTATGCTAATATATCCATTTGTCAACATGGAATAGTTATTAATACCTTTGTGAATTTCAATATAAGTATGTTTTTCCTCAAATACAAACAAATTCCCAGCACCCACATGGTGGCTGTGAACCATCCTTAACTCCAGTTCCAGGGTAATCCGAAGCCCTTTTCTGACCTCTGTGACATTGCACAACACGGGTGCACTCACTTAAATGCAGGCAATACACTCATACACATAAAATAAAAATAATTTTAAAAAATTAAAAATAAATAAATAAATTGGTAGGGACTAGATGAAATAGGAAATGGATAAAGATATAGATGATGAAGAGAATGGCAGAATCCTTTTTAAAATTTAATTTATTTTTATTTTATGTATATAAGTGTTTTGCCTGAACCTATGTAAGTATGCTGAAAAAGGCATCAGATCTCCTTGAACTGGAGTTAAGAATGGGTATGAGCCTTCATGTGCAGTGTGTATGTGCTCTTAACCACTGAGTCAGTTTCTCTGCTCCTGGCAGAATCTTAATAATTGTTGTAGCTACTGTCATAGTTAGTTTCAGTTCTTAATTTGACACACCTGGGAAGAAGGAACCTCAACTGAGGTATTACCTCCACTAGTTTGGTATGCAGGCATGTCTGTGGGGTATTTTCTTTTTTTTTTTTTTTTAACTGCTAAGTGAGGAGAGCCCAGCCCACTGTGGGCAGTGCCATTCCTGGACAGGTGGGCCTGGGCTATACAAGAAAGGTAGCTGAGCAAGCCAGGGGGAGCAAGCCAGTAAGCAGTTTTCCTTCATGGTTCAGTTCCTGTCTCAGCTTCCCTTGATGATAGACTATAAAATTATAAGTGAAATAAACCCTTTCCTTCCCCCAAGTTTGGTCAGTGCTTTGTTACAGCAATAGAGAAGCAAACTAGAACAGCACACACACTTCCAGCACTGGGACTTGAACCTCATGCGTGTTAGGCAAGCACCCTGCCACTATACTGCCAACCCCAGGAGTTTATTCATCTTTACTTTGAATATTGTTGGGATTCCTCATAATGAAATACTTAAAAAAAAAAAGTTTTGTTCTGCCTTCCTTTTTTTTTTTAAGATCTACTCACTTTTAATTTTTATGTGTATGAGTATTTTATCTACATATATGTATGTGCATCATGTATGTGCCTGGTGCCTACAGATGCCAGAAGGCACTGGATCCCCTAGAACTGGGATATCGGTACTTGTTAGCTGCCGTGTGGGTGCTGGGAACCCAGATCCTCTGCAAGAACAGTTAAGCACTCAACTGCTGAGCCATCTCTCCAGACCGATAATTAAAATCTTCTGAAAAAATTCAGAAACACCAGTTTAATTTTTAGAAGAATAAATTAAAGAAAAGGTATGGAAGTAGAAAGCACAACAGTGTTAAGAAGCGTAGAAAAGGAAAAAGGTGTGGCTTAAGACAGGATAGTGGCAGGGAGACAATGAAAAGACCTCACAGGACTAAGTTACTGGATTCTGAAGGAAAGGCAGGTAACAAAAATGACTTTCTGGCTTTGGAAATGGGTAGGATGTGGCACTTTTAATTCACATGAAGCATAGTTTAGAAGGGAAAAACTAAGAGGTCATTTCTTTGTTTGTTTGAGACAGCATCTCTCTTTAGCCCTAGCTGGCCTGGAACTCAGTGTTTAGACCAGGCTGGCCTCTGTCTCACAGAGATATGCCTACCTCTACCCTGAGGGTGCTGGAAGTAAAGATGTATGCCACTATGCCCAGCCCTAAGAGCTCATTTTTAATGATGGTAGATTTCAGATGTCTCTGCAGTAAAACAAGTAAAACTATCAAGTAAATAGGTGATTATATTAGTCTGGAATTTAGAAGAATAATATGAACTAGAGATTTTAGTTGAAGGTAGCTAGCCCAGACATAATATAGTATATGTACATAAAGCACTAAAAAAGTACACAGGGGCTGGAGCAGTGGCTCAGCAGTAAAGAGCACTAATGGCTCTTGTAGAGGACCTGGGTTCAATTCCCAGCATCATATAGCAGAAAACAACCATCTGAAACTCCAGTTCCAGGGAATCTGACACGCTCATCTGACCTCAGCAGGCACTGTACATCACAGGTGCACTTACATACATGTAAGCAATACACTCATACACATAAAATAAAAATAATAAATAAAATTTAAAATAATAACAATAATATACAGTAGCAGATTCCAGATCCAGATCCCATCTTATGGGGAGACTGGGTTCTTGCTTATTTTCTCTTAAAATTTGGCTTTGCAAAGCTTCAAAAATACTAATAATATAGTATATAGCTTTGTAGTTTTTCCTATTACTATCATCATCAATTGGTAATAACTATAACATCATCATTGTTATCATTCAAGTAAAATAAATTTACTCTCACAATAGTAAGCACACTATAATAGATAACTTATACAGTACACATGATTATCACCATTTAAAGAAAAATCATCAAACCAAGAAAGAGAGAAGAGAAAGAGACAGGGAGACAGAGGAAAGGAGGGAAGGAGGGAGAGAGGGAGGAAACATAACAATTCTAGAATTAAAATACGGTTTGGTTACAATTTTTCATTTCACTAAAATGTCATTTCTGCTAATCCTAAAAAAATGACTGTATAAATAAAGGAAAATTGATAATTGCCTCTCTAATCTTCATTCTAAGCTGAACTAAAAATATAGTAATTATATAACAAAGAATTATCAAATTGGTTTACATATTACTCATTATATTTTAGCCTTCAGCAAACTCTGATGTGCTATACCTTAAATCAACACATAATGCTTAGAGATAGCAATCTCCAGCATTTACTTCAGTAATAGAAAGAGTAACAATGGCCAAACGTTGTGGCTCATGCCTTTAATCCCAGCACCTGGGAAGTAGAGGCAGGCAGATCTCTGCTAGTTGGTGGCCAGCCTCGTCTACATAGTGAGTTCCAGGCCAGCTGGGGCTAATGGGAGATCCTGTCTCAAAAAGACCAAAAAAAAAAAAAAAAGAGTAACAATCACTTTGAAAATAGTTAAAATTTTCATATTCCTTTAAAAGAAACACTTTGGGCTATTTATGTCTATAAAAATTCCATTTCATGTGAAGAATTTGAGTATGATCATAAAATCTAAAACTCGATTGTGCAGTGAATAACTTCAGAATTAAAACTGCTTTTCTGTCCATCCATAGCCTTATCTTATACATGATAATACAATTTTGCCTAACATTACATTAGTTTTTGTTTGTTTGTCTTTTTGAGACAAGGTCTTTCTGTACCCCCAGTTGCCCTGGAACTCACTATGTAGACCAGGCTAGGCTCAAACTCACAGAGATCTAACTGCTTGTGCCTCCCAAGTGCTGGGATTAAAGGCATGTACCACCTCACTTGGCACATTACATTAGTTTTATTTTAGCACTATGTTATGAAAATATCAATGGCAAGAGAAGAAAAAAAGAGGAAAAAGGAAGAGCAAAGACTCACTGAGATTTGACTGTGTGCTAAGCACTACTCTAACTCCTTTCCATGTCCTAGCTGATTAATCTTGTGAGGCAGGTATTCCTTCTCCCCATTTATTAAATATGAAGAAGTAACCTTAGTCAGAAAAATTGTCCAGGGCCATAAAGGTGAGAACTGATAGGCCTAAGACTCCAGTCTAGGCACTCTTAATACATAAGAGACACCCATAACAGAACTGTAACACAAACTACCCGCTCACTATGTATAATAACCAATTTCTTGCCTCATACAACTAAAAATTTTTGTCATTTTGAAATTTACTTTTTCAATATTTTTCCAAATGTTATACAAATTAAATTGAAATAAAATTTTATCCATTTAAAATCTCTGAAATTATACATAATAAAAATACTGGATACAACTGAGTATGATTAGTGGTAGATTTAGACAATAATTATTTGGTGAATATAAAATTCTTTGGCATAGCTGTTATTTTAGAAACAAGCACAATGACCATGAAACTCACGTGCACAGAATAACAAGAGAACATGGGAACAATTCCTGGTACTGAAGACAGCATTTTAATACTCGATCATCATTGTTCTCATCACTCAATCCATCTGTAAATGTAAAAAGGCAAATGTCATTAAGCACATTAAACATCTAGATATTAGGGGTATGGTGACTCATGCCTGAAATCCCAGTATCCAAAGCTTGAGGTGGGACAATTGCCACAAGTTCAGGGATAGCCTGGGCTACAGAGTAAGATCCAGTCAGAAAAAAAAAAAAAAAGTTAAATTAAAAAATAAAACAGTATGTGGCGGCGAGGGTGCCTAGGGAGATAGCTTAGTCAGTAAAGTGCTTGCCATACAAGCATGAGGACCTGAGTGTAGATCCTCAGCATTTGTATAAAGCTTCTGTAATTGATGCTGTGTAGGCAGAGACAAGCAGATCCCTGGAACTTGCTGGCCAGCCAGGCTAGGCAATCAGTGCAACTCCAGGATCAGTAAGAGACTATCTCAAAATATAAGGGGAAGAATGACTGAGGAAGATACTCAAAGTCGACCTCTGGTCGTTACAGATACATGTGCAAACACAAAAACATGTATACACACATAGTACCCCCCAATACATACACAAAATCTGGATATCACCTAAGTCTAGGCCGAATATGTAAATCAAAAACATCAAAAATTTTGCTGTTGTGGTGGTACACCCCTTTAATCCCAGCACTCAGGGGGCAGAGGTGAGAGGACCACCATGAGATAGAGGCTAGCTTGGTCTACATAGTGAGTTCTAGGTCAGCTGGGGCTATAGGAAGACTTTGTCTCAACCCATCCCCCCCTCCAAAAAAACCTAAAAAATATTTTTTTATTATTTTTTATTTTATGTGTATGAGTGTATTGCCTGCCTGTGTGTAAGTGCACCCGTGTTGTACAATGCCCACGGAGGTCAGAAGAAGGCATCAAATTCCCCTAGAACTGGAGTTAGGGATGGTTGTTAGCTGCCACGTAGGTACTGGGAATTGAACCCAGGTCTTCTGCAAGAGCAGCCAGTGCTCTTAAACCCCTGAGCCATCTCTCCAACCACAAAATCTAAAAATTTTGAGGCAAGGAAAACCACTCTGTTTGATACCATCATGGTGGATACATGTCACTATTTATTTCTCCAGCCCATCTCTAATGTAAGACAGATGATAAGAATGTGTTGATGTAGGTTCATTGATTATATTACATTTCTTACTCTGGTGGGGGATACTGATTATATATAAGAGAGCTGATGTTTGAGATTAAAAGACCTATGGAAAATTTCCAAATCTGCTTAATTTTGCTGTAAAGCTAAAACTGCTCTAAACATGTATTTTCAAAAATCTGAGAAAAAAGCTTTTAAGGCCGGGTGTGGTGGTGCACGCCTTTAATCCCAGCACTTGGGAGGCAGAGGGAGGTGGATCTTTGTGAGTTCAAGGCCAGCCTGGTCTACATAGTGAGTTTCAGGGCAGCTGGGACTACAAGGAGACCCTGTCTCAAAAAGACAAAAAAAAAAAAAA
>NW_008360303.1:8779647-8791938 GCF_000622305.1 Nannospalax galili
AATATCTTCACAACTCTGAATCCAGAATTCACAAAATTTAGATCAGATTATGCTTGAATTCAAAGGGCAGAAATATGATCAGAAAGCTAAAATTAGACTAGAAACCAAACACTATGAATTATAGTCTCAATTCAGTCACAGACTATAAATAAATTACATTGTTTAAAAGTATCTCAGTTTATGCAATTTGTAAACTTAATTTGTTTCCGTTTTTCCTTAACCTTTCAAGAACGAATTTAGAGAAGTACAAGGAAGGAAACATGGGATCTCGGTAGAAAATAAAAAAAATGATCCAGGCACAGTGGCACACACTTGTAATCCCAGCACTTGTGAGATAGAGGAGGATAAGGAGCTCAAAGTCACCTGCACCACACATTGAGCTCATGGCCTGCCTGAAAAATTAAAAAGACCAAAAAGAAAAGAAGAGAAAAAAGAGGGAAAAGGAGAGGGAGAGGAGAGGTAAAGAGAAGAAAAAAAGTAATTTCTAACAAACATCCATCAGTAGCTGAGAGGATATTTTTTCTTTCTTTTTTTGAACATGAATGCTAGGCAATCCAAATTCATGCCCTAATGCTTGCAAAACTAGTGCTTTACTGACTGAGCCATTACCCCAGCCCCTATCTTCTGGCACTCTTCAAGTTGTAAAACATGCTATAAAAATTAGGTTTTTGTGAAAATAATAATTCAGTGTGCAGAAAAAGAACCAAAACACCATGTCTCACAAGTCTTCCTATTACCTGCCTCAGAACTGCTGAGGTTGCTTGTTAATAATTACAGATCTATTTAGGGACAAGATTTTTGAAGCCAGGCACTGATTAAAGCTTTGGCAAGTCTCTCACACACTAAAATTCAAAACATTCATTGCAATGAGCTTCAACCTGTTCTGAGTTTATCAATTTTGTTTTCCTCTCAGTTTTTAGTCTATATTATTTAATTTTCTGACCACTCAAATTGGAAAACTCATTCAACCTGAAATAAGTATTTATACTGCCAATGTGTTGGCAGGACCCTGTGCTCAGAAGCTAGATGTAGAAAGATTAATAAACTCTTGAAGAATTCACAATCTGGTAGTAAAACCTAGAAAGTTCAGCTATTTCAGCTATTCAGTCCCTCAATCAGATGACCAATGAGCCACATAAATGCAGACCATCTTTAAGCTCCAAGAGTAATTATCACAAATAATATAAAATGAGCAACTTAACTTTCTTTTAAAATTTATTATTTTTATTTTATGTGTGTGAGTGTATTGCCTGCATTGTAGGTAGGTACACCCATGTCATGCAATGCCAGCAGAGGTCAGAAGAGGGTGTCAGATCCCCTAGAACTGGAGTTAGGGTTGGTTGACAGCTGCCATGTGGGTGCTGGGAATTGAACCTGGGTCCCCTGCAAGAACAGTCAGTGCTCTTAACCACTGAGCCATCTCTCCAGCCCCAAAATGAGCAACTTAACTTTAAATAATTCAATATAGTAAACAAAAGGAGATTAAAGATAACACTACACTCTTCTAAAGGCATCAAGTTTATCTGTTTGATCACTTCTACTAAGATACATAAAGCTAGAAAATACACCTAAAATTGCACGCAATATTTAATCATTCTACTCAGGTACTTTTCAAAAGTGAATAAAACAAATAGATTAGTTTGGTTTTTGAAACCATGTTTTCCCACTTACTATATATGTATTCTTGGCAAAGTACTTAACTATGAGGATTAAATGAGAATTTATATAAAGCACTTAGCCCAAAATGTAATAGTAAGTATATTTTATTAACTAAGACTCAATTTAATTATGGCACCTGAACTGCAACTTATACTCACATACTATAAATTCCCTATAAACTACAGTTAGTAAGATTTTTAGGGGTTAGAGAAATGGCTCCGGTGGTTAAGAGCACTGGCTGTTCTTGCAGAAGACCCAGGTTCAAATCCCAGCACCCACATGGCAGCTAACAACCGCCTATAACTCCAGTTTGAAAGGATCCAATGCCCTCTTTTGTTCTCTGCAGGCACTGTACAACATGGGCACACTTACATACATGTAGGCAATACACTCACACACATAAAATAAAAAATAAATTTAAAAATATTTTCATTATCTAATAGAATTTAGCCTTCTAAAACTACATGATTTATCTTTCACATTACCTGCTATAGTTCCAACACTTCTCTGTCTTGTCCAAATATCTGACAAAAATAAAATACAAAGATTGGGTATGATGTCTCCCAGGATTTGGGAGACACAGGCAGGTGGAGCTTTGCAAGTTCAAAGCCAGCCTGTCTACATAGTGAATTCCAGGCCAACCAGGGCTACATAGTGAGACCCTATCTCAAAAACGAAACAATAAAAACCATAGCATAAAATATAAAAATATCCTGGGGCTGGAGAGATGGTTCAGCAGTTAAGAACACTGGCTATTCTTGCAGAAGACCTGGGTTCAAATCCCAGCACCTACATGGCAGTTAACAACTGTCCTAACTCTAGTTCCAAGGGATCTGACAGCTTCTTCTGTCCTCTTCAGGCATTGCATGACACGGGTGCACTTACCTACATACAGGCAATACACACATACACATAAATATAACAAATAAAATATTTTTTAAAAAATTAATTAATTAATAAAATAAAAATATCCAACAAATGTCTGGTTAAGGGAGCCTAGCAGAAACCTTTATTTTTTAGAAGTATTCTTATGCCATAAGAAAAATACATCTTTCAAAAAATCTGGAAATTCAGAAAATATAAATAAAATTAAAACAAGGGCTTGAGAGATGGATCAACAGTCAAGAGCACTGACTGCTGTTGTAGAGGACCTCGATTCAGTTTCCAGCACCCACATGGTGGCTAACAACCAAATGCAACTCCAGCTCCAGGAGATTCAATGCCTTCTTCTGGCCTCCATAGGCATTGCAGGTATGGGTGCACTTTATTTTACTTATTTATTTTGGTCTTTTTGAGACAAGGTCTCCCTGTACCTCTAGCTGGCCTGGAACTCACTATGTAGACCAGACTGGCCTTGAACTCAGAGATCTGCCTGCCTCTGCCTCCCAAGTGCTGAGATTAAAGGCATGCATCACCATACCCGGTGGGTGCCCTTTCATATATGAAGCCAAAATACTCATAACATTAAAAAAAAAAAGACTAAAAATTTTAAAATAATTCACTATCTCATTAACTAAATACCACTATTATTCATCATTTATAACTATATGTATAATTAAACAAATCTGGGATTATTTTCAATTCTTTGTTGTTTTTACCTAAAAGTACATGTCAATATCTTTTAAAATACAGTATTTGTTCATATGACTACAGCAATGTATGTAACTTCTCTACTTACGATACCAATTTTCTTACTGTATAAATAATGTACTGATGGATATTATTTGTAGAAATACTGTGAGCATCTCTCTTTTTTTGAAACAGTTCTAGAGAGAGAATTATAGCCTTATGTTTGTTTTCTTGACATAGGATCTTACTATATAGTCCTGGCTTGCCTGAGCTATGTAGACAAGGTTGGTCTTGACCTGGCAATTTCCCTGCCTCTGCCTCCCAAGTGTTCAGATTACAGGTGTGCATAACAATACCCACCTCTCTTCAGGGTTCTTAATGCATAGTGATACATTGCTCTCTTAAAGGTAACAATTATTATTATAGTACTGTTGCATATTCCTGGAAGAGGTTGGGAAAGACAACTTTCTAAACTTAGAAGCAACAAAAATGAATCACAACCGGGTGTGGTGGCTTTAATCCCAGCACTCGAGAGGCAGAGGCAGGTGGATCGCTGTGAGTTCAAGGCCAGCCTGGTCTACATTGTGAGTTCCAGGCTAGCTGGGGCTACAGGGAGACCCTGTCTAAAAAAAAAAAAAAAAAAAAAAAAATCACACATACAAAAAGAATGTCAAATTCCAATGGCTTATTTACTTCATTTTAACACTGTAGCATATTGTAATACTCAAGTGTATGGTGATGTTAGTTATTGTAAACTAACCTGTACTGCTAGTCAAATGAACATATAGCACATACAACTATACAGAATACATGTAATACTTCAATAATGATAAGAAATGACTATCACTGGTTTATGGATTTACTGTGATTTTTTTATTGGTTTAGAGCATACTCCTACTATGAAAAGTTTTCTGTAAAAGAGAATGCTATCTTATACTGACATCAGCCTAATACATCTTATGTTTACTATATCTTTTAATCACATCAAGAGGCAATGGCAGGTGAATGGTTTACACTGTTGAGGTTTGTGTTAGTATATTTTTCTTTTTAAAAATATTTTATTATTTTTATTTTATGTGTATGAGTGTTTTGCCTATATGTATGTAAGTGCACAATGCTCTACACAGGTCAGAAGAGGCTTCGGATCCCCTTGAACTGGAGTTATAGAATAGGCAGTTTTTGGGTGCTGGAGAGATGGCTTAGGGGTTTAGTGGTTAAGGGCACTGGTTGTTCTTGCAGAGGACATGGGTTTGATTCCCAGCACCCACATGGCAGCTAACAACTGTCCTTAATTCCAGTTCCAGCAGGGGATCCGATGACCTCTTCTGACCTCTGCAGGCATTGCAGGACATGGGTGCACCTACCTACATGCAGACAATACACCCATATACAAAATAAAAATAATAAATAATTAAAAAAAAAAAAGAATAGATAGTTGTTATCTGCCATGTGGGTGCTGGGAATCAAACCCAAGTCTCTGCAAGAGCAGGTAGTGCTCTTAAACACTGAGCCATTTCTCCAGGCCCTGTGTTAGTATATTCTATGATATTCAAATAGTACAAAATTACTTAATCATATATTTCTCAGAATTATCCCCATCAAACAATGTATAACTGTAACTTTTTAAGTGACTTAAAAGAAACTAGCATGAAAAAAATAAGATCAGAGAAAAATAGACCTTTATTGTAAGGTACTTTATTACTCCAAATTCTGACAAACTATAGGAAAACAACACTTAACTCTATAGCATATAAACTTTATAGACCAACAGAACAGAAATGTAAATCACTTACTAACCTCATCACTCAACAGTAGTATTATAAAAAAAAAGGAATCTAAAATTCTGTGGTATAGTCATGTATGCATAAAGAACCATATAGTCACTATTTGTGAAATACTGCTATAACCTAAGAAGGTCTAAGAGAAGCAAACAAAACAAGGACAACAACAAAAAACCCCAAAGACTCCCAAAACAAGCCAAACATTACCACAATGCCTTTTCCATTTCACATTCTAATGGCTATACCGGCTAAGTTTATTTTTTCTTTCTTTCTTCCTTTTTCTTTTTGAGACAGTGTCTCACTATGTAGTCCTGGTTGGACTTGAACTCACTATGTAGACGAAGCTGACATCAAACTCACAGAGATCTGCATTCCTTTGCCTCTGGAGTGCTGGGATTAAAGGTGTGCAACACCGAGCCCAGCCTATATGTTAAGTTTTGAACCACCTTCCTCCAATAATGAGCCAGTACCCAAATAAATCCTTATTGGGAAGCACTCAGAAAGAACAATACTTACAAAGTTTTTGAGATGCAAGCTGTAATGATTGACCCCATAGCTTTCTATCTTGACTTTTGAGGCTGTCATTGATGAAATGAATTGCAGGTATAGCTTTGTGCTGGACATGTTTTAGTAGTTTTCCTGCTTTCATACGATCTAGCTCTTGCACAACCACCCAGGGAATTATTAATACAAGTGTGTCAAAGCCTAAAAAATAAAAATTTATTAGAATCCAACAAACATGTATTAAGCTACTAAATCAATTTCTGTAGAAGTCAAAAAACACAGTTCCTGGACTGGTGAGATGGCTCATAGGGTAAGGGTGCTTGCCACCAAACCTGATGACTTGAGTTTGAGCCCCAGAATCCACATGGTGCAGAAGAGAACGGACACCCATAAGTTGTCTATAAGCTGTCCTCTGACCCCCACATACATACTGTGGCACAAGTACACTCCCACATACACATAAAACAAATAAATATGAAAAAAATTAAAGTGCATATTCCCTATCTTAAAGAAATTTAAGACATAGGAAATGAAACATAAAATATGAAAATTAAAGAGGGTAAAAGAAGCAAAAGAATGTTGAGAAGTAACTACTAGGGCTAGAAAGATGGCTCAATGGTTAAGAGCACTGACTGCTCTTGCAGAGGACCTGGGTTCAATATCCAGCACCCACATGGCAACTAACAACTGTTAGAAACTCCAGTTGCAGGGGATCCGACGCCCTCTTCTGACCTCGATGGGCATTGCACAATAGGGTACGTGCAGGCAATACACTTGTATACATAAGATAAAAATAATAAAGTATTTTTTGAAAAGAATTACTACAAGAGCACACAAAAAATGAATTTAGCAGATGTGATTTCTATAATCAAGTTTCCCAATAATTTTAAATTATAATAAATCCCATTAAAAAGAAGATGCTTTAGATTGCTAGGTTAAGCTACAAAGGATTTCTTTAAAAACTTTAGATGATAGAAATATATTCTGAGAAAAAACATCTGTCAATAAAAAATATCAACTGAAAAAAGAAAATCAGAATATGTAAATGTTTTCTAAATACCTGGTATTTCTGTAGTCTTCAAAATTCTAACAAATTTGAGATGATTCATCAAAATATTTGTGTCAATAACAATTAGAAGCTTTTTGTCTGAGGCAGTATTTGCTAGAGAAAAAGAATAAATTTAGGATTTCATGAGAGCTGATAATTGTACAAAACTAAAATTTTGATCATAAAAGCACCAATAATTCATCTAAATTAAAAACCTGTCTTGTAAACTTAATGGAATAAGAGAATTATACAGTTGACTGAATTCCCAACCTGCTATCTGACCCATCTCTTGTCTAGGTCAGAGAAGGTAACCAAAGTCTAATATCCCAACCTAGCATGCTATCATAAATTATTTATGGATATATTTTAATCATAAACAAACTTTCCCCATCAGTAATTATAATTCTAAGTTCTGTCTGCATCACTGAGGCATTCAAGAAGTATAATCTAATTTTAATATACCCTGAATAAAATATAACTAAAAAGCTAAATATGTATAAAAGAAAGAAAATATATAAAACTAGCAATGTTATTTTAAAGAACCTTTGGGAAGATCTGATAAGTTTCCCATTAGATCAGACATGAAAACACTTAGAAAATTTAGAAATATGAATAAAACAGCATTAAAATTTTTACAAAGCTCAAAATGCCATACTAGTTTATATAATATTTATTTTGAGATGACGCCTCACTATGTAGAACAGGCTAGCCTTAGACTTCTATATAGTCCGAGCTGGTCTCCAATTCCCAATCCTCCTGCCTCAGCCTCTCAAGTGCTCGGATAAAAGGCATACACCATGTCCAGCATTTTAAATAACTGTTATCATCTGTTCCCAGTAGTAAAAATAATCAAAATTTTACTATATGAATAAGAAAATCACGAAAATACCTTTAAACAATTTGCCTCATATCTGATCAGTGTTTTACATAGTTTCACGTATTAAAAGTTATAATTAAGAGCAAGAATAAGACAGCTCATTAACTCTCATCACTTCTCTGGCAAAAGAAAAGGAAAATGTCTAATGGCCTAATACTGTAAGTCATATAAGCCAAAAGATATTAAACCTGATTCTTGAAGGTAAAAGAAATATACCATTATCATTTCAAATGAACAAATTTTAGAATTTTTCACCTGAACATTACAAAAACTAAATGTTGGTACATCAATTCTTACGAAAGCACAGATGATAAAAATTAACATACCATTAGAAGAATGTACATCATCTTCCACCAGGTCAATTTCCATACTCATTAACTCTCCAGAAGGTGGAACTACAGGCAAATCCACACTTTTTCCCACACGTGCAGCATGAAGCTCTTCTACTATCTGCATCTAAATTGTAAAAGACCCCAGTGAAGTATATGAGTTACATATACTGCAGATATTTTATAATATAAGAAAGCCTAATTTTCAAGTCACTTGAGATAGTTTATGGAAAGAAAAAAACCTTGTAAGTGTACATGTGAAGGTTAGAGGACAGGTTGTAGGAGTCAGTTCTCTCCTCCCACCATGTTGGCTCCAGGGTTAAAACTCAAGTCATCATCAGGCTTGGGAGCAAGTGCCTTTATCAGCTAGTTCTTCTCTACTACCTCTATAACCTTAGGCAAGTAAACTATGTAACTGAGCAGTCTTCTGAGTGCTGGGATGACAGGATGTGCCTGTCATGAGCTGAATTCAATCTGCTCATCTATAAAGGAGAATATTAAGTTTTATCTATTTCCCTTTAGGATTTTTGTAAAAATTGTAAGTCATGTGCATAAAACCTAGTAAACAATCATCATAATAAATTCATTCTCATTTCTATTCTCACTTCAAAGAACCTTGAAGAATCAACTTTCTTTTATTTTAATGAGTGTAGACAGCTAGCCTAGGATTCAATTCCTAGCCCTTCTAAAAGACAAACTATCTTGCTGAGTATCCCTGAGATTTCTAATACTGTTTATGAGCTATCAGAAATGGGAGTTCTAAATATTTTTCAATTTTTTTTTGTGTGTGTGTGTAGGTATGTACATGTCATGGCATGTATGTGGTCAGAGGACAACTTGCAGGAATTGGATCTCTCCTACCATGTGGGTCTTGGAAGTCAAACTCAGGTTGTCAGGCTTGGTGGCAAGTTCCTTTATCCCCTAAGCCATCTAGTTGGCCCTGAACTCTAAATTTTAAGATCCTTCTCACTTCACAAGTACCTCTTCGATGATATTTTGATATAAAGAAACTAAAATACAGAGCTGGACAGTGGCATACCTGTCATCCCAGCATTCAGAGACTGCTCAGCTGGAGAATCACAAGTTCAAGGCCAGCCTGAGTTGTATAGTGAAAACTGCCTTGGATTAAAGGAGAAAGAGATGAGGAAGAAGAAAAGGAGGAAAATGGGAAGAGCAAGAGAAGAGAAAGAAGAAAAAATAAAAATATAATCTATCTTTAAAGTAGTGATAAATAATCTATCAAAAAGTACTGACTCAGAAGACAGAAAAATATAACTATTATAAATAAAAGTTATCCAGAATAGTTTAAATAGAAAAATAACAAAGTGCTTATGAATATAATTTTGATTTAGAACTAGGCAACATAAAATTCTACTCAATAATTCTATGGGGATAAAGCAGATTCTAGATGGAAAACAGAGCAACAAGTAAAAAATAAAACACTATATGTTCTCATTTTCATTAATAATTTTATCTTATTGCTGAGTAGAACAAAGAAAAATGTATTAATGCCACGCTGTATTTTGGCAACTCTAGGTATACATATAACAGCAAAAGCATAGTGTTAAATCAAAATTCAAGTAATTTGTGACCCTGTTTAAAACAGATTAGCTTACTAGAAACAAAGGCAAAAAGGCAAGTAAATGTAAAGATTTCTCCAAGTATTTGTTGTTTTCTACAGTGCTACAATCAAATGCAGAGTATCATACATGCTAGGCAAGCACTCTACCATCTGAGCTACATCCCTAGTTCCTCCAAATAGTTTTTAATGATATAATAAAATTGTACATATTAAACTTCCTCATAAACTCAAAAATTTCCTATATGTTCATTTAAGTAGTGATATCATTTTCATACTGCCAAAGTATTTACAGATATTTTATTAAAAGGAAACACTGTTTAGCTGGGCATCCTGGCACAGATCGGCAACCCCAGCATTATGTGTCAGAAGGATCACAAGTTTGAGATCAGCCTGGTCTATATAGTGAGACTGGAAGAAAAAAAAAAAAACTGCCTGAATTTCATTAAAAATAAAGTAGAGGGCTGGAGAGATGATTCAGAGGATAAGAATACTTGCTTTTCTTACTGGGGACCTGGGTTCAATTCCCAGCACCCACAACACCTTCTTCTGGCCTCCATGGGCACTGCACAATACAGCACTTACATACACGCAGGCAAAACACACAAAATAAAACTAAATATTTTTTAAAAAGGAAATAAAGTAAAAAAGTGCATTAGTAACCTCTTCATCCTTGTCTTGTATACTTTCGGATGACACTGAAGAACATGATACTTCAACATTCTGAAATGAAAAAAAATCTTTTACTAGTTAAGTACGAAACGTATGCTAGGACTTTCCAACTATGGCACTATTAACACTTGGGGTCAGATAAGTCTTTGTAAAGGGGTCTTTAGGCCTTCTATGATGTTTAACAGCATCACTAGACTCAAGTCACCAGCTATCAGTACCCACTCTGACCCCAATCATTTTCTATTTTAAGATTTTAGTGTTTTTAAATATTTTATTTTTATTTGTCTGAGTATATTGCCTGCATGTGTATAAGTGTACCTGTGTTGTGCGATACCCATAGGTCAGAAGAAGGAGTCAGGTCCCCTGGAACCGGAGTTATAGACCACTGCTTACTGACATGTAGGTGCTGGGATTCGAAGCTGGATCTTCTGCAAGAGCAGCAGTGCTCTTAACCGCTAAGCCATCTCTCCAGCCCCCAAGATTTATTTTACTTTTAACTGATCTTTTTAAAAATGTTTTATTATTTTTTATGTGTATGAGTATATTGCTTGCATATAGGTAAGTGCACCCGTGTCGTGCAATGCCTGTGGAGGACAGAAGAGGCCTTCAGATCCCTGGAACTGGAGTTGAAGACAGTTTGTTAGCTGCCATGTGGGTGCTGAGATTCAAATCCAGGTCTTCTGCAAGAACCAGTGTTCTTAACTGCTGAGCCATCTCTCCAGCCCCTAACTGATCTTTTTCAAAATTACATTTACATGTTTATTTGTGTGTACATGTATGTGTATGTGTACATGTACAGTGTGTGTTGTATGTGTATACAAGTCAGAGGACAACTTGTGAAAGTTGGCTCTTTCCTTCCACCATGTGGGTCTTGGGGATCAAAAACAGGTGTCAGTCTTGGTGCCAGGTACCTTTATCCAATGAGTCATCTTGCCAGCCCTACCCTCAATCTTGGCAATTGAAAATGTCTCCAGGGGACTGAGAGATAGCTCAATGCTCAGCAGTTAAGAGAACTGGCCACTCTTGCAGAAGACCTGGGTTCAATTCCCAGCACCCACATGGTAGCTAACAACTGACTGTAACTGGTTCCAGGGGATCTGAAGCCCTCTTCTGGCTTCTGTGGGCAGTACACGTGACACAGGTACACTTACATACATATGGGCGTAACACTCATGCACATAAAATATAAATAAATAAATAAATAAATAGGTCTCCTGGGGACTGGAGAGATGGCTCATCTGTTAAGAGCACTTATTGTTCTTCCATAAAACATAAGTTTAGTTCCCAGCACCCATGCAGGTGGCTTACTACCACCTGTAACACTGGCTCCAGGGGTTCTGATGCCCTCCCCAGGCATCTGCACACACTGCACTCACATGCACATACCCACAGAAACCCACATATATACATGTAAATAAAAAAATAAAAATAAAATCTTTTTAATAAAAGTCCTCAGACACTGATAAATATCCCAAGAGACCTTTGACTTATCTTCACATAGATGGAAATGGTAAAAGAAAGGAGCCAGGGGCTCCTCCCAAGCCCATGTGACCCCTGAGGAACAGATCCTCAAACGATCTTAAGAACAAAAATAAATTGGTTCATCCGGGCCACTGTATGGTCTTAAACACCCAAAAGAAAAGTATAAGCAAAGATTAAAGGGATCAATATAATTCTTTAAGAGACCATGTGTATAGCTAAAGGCTACAAAACAAGAAACAATGCCAGACAGGAGATACCTTCCTTTGAGTTGTTGGCCAGGGTGGCCCATGAGACTCAGTAACCCAGGATAAAACTGGGAAAATGAACAGCAGACCCCAATCTTATCTAAAGGAATATTGGCAACTGATTGCTGCTAGATGAGGAAGAGCTGATCTTCCTAAAACAAGGAACCCTAGATAGGCTGACTAGATTCAATGGATGGACAAGCATTGGAGAACGGCTGGGGCCGCCAACAACACAGTAGACAATAACAGGGATTACAGAGTATATGGGCTCCAGTGAGGGGTGAGGGGGGGAAGACTATGGGTGGGTGCTATTTGGGATGTGGGTATATAGATGACTAATATTGTTTAGGATGTTCTGTATGAAATACACACAAAAAAATCAACAAATAAAAAAATGTTATATTTAAGGAAGCATAAAAATTTGCTCCATGTTAATTAGTAGAGGTGAAACATATTACCACTGAAATCTACCCAATGATTTTATATCCATACTCAGGAGCCAAGGATCCAAGTGCAACCAATTATGACTAGTAATAATCAGATACA
>NW_008360303.1:8792005-8793576 GCF_000622305.1 Nannospalax galili
TTAAAACTTCTTTATGTCTTATAGGGTTTATACTGACTTCAACATTGTATAACTGTATTAATTCAACTGTGAACCTAAACATTTACAGCCAGTTTTGAAAGAGATGCATCTTCATCTTTGCTCTGGAAATTGTTATTGAATATGTTAATGCCATAATGAAATGCTTCTTCTAATCATGTGGTTATTAAATAAATAATTTAAAAAAATTTCCCCCATATGAGAAACCACCTCTAGAAGAAGAAAGGCCCATTCTATCAAGTCATGGAATATGACTTTTTTTTAAAGGTTTTTAGTTAATATGTCAATGCTGCTGTAATGAAATGCTTCTTCTAAAAAAAAAAATTCATTAAAAAAAGTGTAAAATTAAAGGTCAATAAAAGGACAAAAAGAAAAAAAAAAACCCAAAACTCATCTAATAACAGAATTATATGCCATCCTAAGAAATAGAAACATCCTTGATAAACATGCAGGCTTTCAATTACAGAATTTTTTGTGTGTGGTCTTTTGGGGGCAGGGTCTCCCTGTAGCCCCAACTGGCCTGGCACTCGCTATGTAGACCTTGATCTCACAGAGATCCGCCTGCCTCTGCGTCCCGAGTGCTGGGACTAAAGGCATGTGCCATCACACCTGCTAATGACAGAAAATGTCTACCAAGAAGTCACTGAATTACTTGCTTCACCTTTTGGCTAAGGTCAAGTATAGAAGTCTTTGAGCCATTTCTAAAAGCAACCTGACAAAACAATAAAAAGAATTTAAGGACTATAGTACAACTAAGGAGAAAAAGCTGAAAAATGCACAGCTGTATTATATGCCATTAGAGCACCAGGTTTGTTTTGTTTTTTTGTCTTCTGAGATTGAAAATCTTTCTATAAATCCCAACTTTGTGCCAGTACTTTAATATTCTATGATCAGAGGATTCATAATCCCTCTATATCTTACTTGAAATTTTATTAAATTATCTTTAAAGTTCTCTTAAATTAAGAAGTATTAAGGAAGCTGGAATTATAAAATTGCCTGCAACTCATGACATTCTGTTTTCTTATTCTCTTCCTTAAGTTTCTTTGACCTTATACCAGTTCTAGTAACTTCAATAAGTCTCCTATCACCCAACAATTCAGAAAATTCATGTCAATTGTTTCTGAAACTTTGTAAATCTGTTACAAATGAAAGTCTTAGTAAGGCTGTACCTTACTGTGCTTTATTAAATACATCGAATGAGGATAGTAAGTTTTACCTAAGTGACTCTACATGGGAAAACATGATTATTTTCCTTCTCTGATTACCTCTCAGTGTCTCTCTCCTCCATCTACAGGATGCAAAACAAAACACCAGGCTTTCATACAAGACAAAATCATCTGTTATCTGGACCCTGGCTTTCTATCCAACTTTTCTCTACACATTTTTCTTTTCAAGATAAAGTCTTGGTGCATAGAGCAGGCTAGCCTTGGTCTTATGCCAACCCTCCCGCCTTAGCCTCTAGAGTGCTGAGATGCTAAGAATTATGTAAGCATGTACTCTACAGGAGTTCATTCTCTCTCTCTCTCTCTCTCTCTCTCTCTCTCTCTCTCTCT
>NW_008360303.1:8793594-8797667 GCF_000622305.1 Nannospalax galili
CCCTCCCCCCCCCCGTGTTCTTTGGGGACAGTCTAGTATAGCCCACTCCAGGCTGGCAACTCACTATATGGCTAAAGATGACCTTAAGTTGATCCTCCTGTCACTACCTCCCACGTGCTGGGAATACAGATACGTGCAACCATACATAGCCAGCTTCCCCCGACCCCGACCCCCCAAACAGGATTTTACTATGTAGTCCTGGCTGAACTCAGACTTGCTATGTAAACTACACTGGCCTAAAACTCAGAGATCTGCCTGCCTCTGCCTCCTCAGTACTGGTATTAAAGTTGTGTGCCACCAAGCCCAGCACACACCCAGCTTTTTAAATACTATAAGTTCTGATATTCCAAAATTCTGAAAGTTCTCTTAAAGATAAATTTATCACCATAGAAAAAGATAGAGAGATGGGTCCTCAAAGTAGTCACAAAATGCCAATTTATTATATAACCTAGAAGCAAGTATGTGCCAGGTTTCTAGCTTGGATTTTTGTTCTTGTTGTGGCAGGAGGGTAGGGCACAGAGAGAGTCACATGAAAGAAGCCAGTTGGCAGAAAGACTGTAAACCCATCCCACGAGGTCTGTGTGTAAGGGACAGAACATACACAAGAAAAGCTTGTGGGAGAAGGTATGTATCATGAAATGATCTATAACAGGGTCAGGACCCTGAGGGACTGGGGTTTTTAAGCCTTGGACCTGTTTGTGCAAGCTCTTCAGCCCACCTCCATTTTTAAGATTGTCTCTTCCTTAATAAATAAATGGTTTCTAATCCTACCATCAAGTTTTCATTCTGAGACACAAAAACCTAGAAATCTCAGTGGGTGCACTCTGAACTCAAATTTGTGGTTATAACAATGTAATACCCTCTGCCTAGAATATTCCTGCTCCCCTATTCCACTCTATTTCATGTTTACCTGAGTAAACCCTATCCATTCTGTGGTTCTCAAGACAAGCCTCTCTAGTCAACCTTTCTTAACTTCCACAGTGTACCAGGCTCTGTTAATCTCATGTTGTATATCCCAGTATTTTTCTTTTTTCTTTTGAGACAGTATCTCTCTATGTGTCCTGCCTGGCCTCTAGTCTCATACATACTGAGATCCACCTGCCTCTGCCTCTGCCTCTCCTAGAATTAGTTATTGTATTAAACTGACTCCCAATGACACATAGAAACCCCAAACTGGCCAAAGTACAGAGAACCAGTCTACAAGAGTGCTTAGCCCTAAATAAGACACCTATGTCAAATTTCTGCCTCCCAAGGCTCAGGGATCATTGCTAAAGAGGGAATGGAAAAATTTTAAGAGCCAGAGGTGGTGGATGACCACAAGGACCAGTTTTCCAGACAGCAAGAAAGTTACTCTTATGAACTCACAGCAATGGTGACAGCATGCACAAGTCCCATGCAAGCTCAATCCAGATAAAATCCCAGCATAGACATGGGGAGGTAGGTAAGAAATTCCAAGTCAACCTAAGGAAATTTTGGTAATAACTGCTAGGAGGGAGACAGTCTCTTTCAAGGATGGGAGTCTTAGTAGGTTAAAGAGACTCCAGTGGATGGACCCACACTGAGGGACATTTGGAGACACAAATTAGACTCTATAGGTCTAATTAAATAAGGGGAGGTGATCTGAATACCATCAAATTATATTGTATGACAATCACAAAAATTCAATTAAAAAAGTATATATAAAGCATGTACCACCACATCCAGCTACTTTATTATATTTAAGGAAACTGTCTCTCCTTATGATAGCAAGTCTCTGAAATCGCCGGGTGTGGTGGCTCATGCCTTTAACCCCAGCACTCAGGAGGCAGAGGCAGGTGGATCTCTGTGAGTTCAAGGCCAGCCTAATCTATATAGTGAATTCCAGGCCAGCTGGGGCTACAGGGAGACCCTGTCTCAAATAATAATAATAATAATAATAATAATAATAATAATAATAATGTCTCTGGAATCAAAACTGTATGTTTCTTACAGTCTATTTTATGGTAGTATCTGGCACATAGTAACACTTAAAAAGCAATGTGTTATGCTGGGCATGGTGGTGCATGCCTTTAATCCTAGCACTTGAGAGGCAGAGGCAGGAGGATCTCAGTGGGCTACACAGAGATCCTGTCTCAAAAAGATGAAGAAAAAAAAAAGCAATGTGTTAAAGGAATAAGCTAGGTTAAAATATTAACATCTGTGGGCTCTTCTATCTGGGGTGAGAAAAGCCTGAAAAGACTGCTTCAGAGTTTATTTCAAAGGACCATCTGTAACTGTTTCTCTGTGCATACACATTCCCTTTTGCTATGAATCCTTAATACCTGCCAAGAAATTGTGGCAGGAAAATAGGGCAGAAAGTCTTACAAACTTAACATATAAGAAAAGTAGTTGGCAAATAAGTTTAAAATACAATACCCGCATACCATATCCCCCGCCCCCCAACCCAGCTGGCTCTCACCACGAGAACAGCTAGCTGCAGAGGCACTCCAGAGTGTCTGAAAGTGACCTACATTATAACACTAAGATGCATACCCTTGGGTGGAGATCAAAGATTCTAATACAACATGCAATGCATGAAGTTGTCTGTAGAACTACATATAACATAGCACACACAGAAAAGCCCACACTAAGATAACAAAACCAGCAACTTTCTGTGTAGTAGGGAGTTAAGCTGCTAATCTTTTCTCTGCCCTCGCCCATCTTCTCCCCCTTGGATATGTACCTTCTCCTAATAAACTGTACCTGCTGTATCCTTTTAAAATAATTTCTCTCCCTTTGCTTGCTAATGGCTACATGCCTCTGTCTAATCTGTTGTTCCAAGACACAAGAACCTGGACACTGCTCCAAAACCAGATGATATCAGTATCATCCTAAGGAAGTTAGAATTCAAGAGGATAAAACAAGAAACCAATATATTATCTGTATGACTAAATTTGAATCAGTCCATTATGATTATTATCAGTAATAGAAAAAACTAAAACGAGTATATTAAAAAAATTTGCCCCCAAATTCCCCATTTTGTACATTACCTGGGCAAGTTTTTCCTTAGAATCTGAACCATTACTTTCTTGATGCTCATGATGGTATTTTCTTTTTCCCTCATGAACAGTCTGATTATATGTGGAATCTGAAAACAAGTTTCCAGTTTTGTGCCTGGTTAAATTTAATGACTTCGGGTAACTTTTCAAGCATTCTTTTTCCTCCTGTCTAATCTTTGACTTACTAGATTCTAAACTGAAGACATTTTCTTCTACAACTTTCTGGAGGGTATTGCAGCATTTTTTTGGAATTTTGAAGCTAATTTTCTTCCTTCTAGATTCAAAGGGTTCCTTGATTACCTTGGTGGAATTATAATTCTGAGAAAGTTGATTTTTCTTGCATTCCTCCAATTTTTTGGCTTTGTCTCTAAACTTACTGTTCCTTTCTTTGAGTTCTTTGATCTTCTCCCTTTGAACAGGTAAATATGGCTGATACTTTTCCTTTGACTGGGCATCAGCTTTAGATTTTGTATCTTTGGTAATTTTAAAACTACCACGTTTTTTTATTTCACAGGCAAACTTACTCCCAATATTTGTCAATTTAATATCTTTAAGTTTATTATCTTTCTTAGTTCCATTTGATGAACAACTATGTGAAGTAGTTTGATTATTATTTGAATACGATGTTTCTTGGAATTTAATGGGTTCTTGGGATGAAGAACTGAATTTTGGTCTCTTTCTGGGCGTTTCAACTTCTAGATTCAATCTGTAAAGTAGCACAGAAACTTAGGTTATATTATAATTATACATAGTATTGCATCATTTTGTTAGAGACGACTGGACTCAGTCTAAATTTCATAGAAAAGAAATAGGGTTGGAGAGATGGCTTAGCAGTAAAGAATAGATACTGCTTTTGCAGAGGACCTGAATTCAGTTCTCAGCACCCATGTCAGGCAGTGCACAACCACCTGTCACTTTGGCTCCAGGGGATCTGACAGCTTCTTCTGGACTCTGACAGCACCTGTACTCCCATGCACATTCCCCTACACAGACATACATAAGAAAAAGAAAAAGAAGTATTTTCTTTAAAAAAAAAAAAAAAAAAAAAAAAAAAAC
>NW_008360303.1:8797793-8799993 GCF_000622305.1 Nannospalax galili
CTGGGGCTGGAGAGATGGCTCAGTAGTTAAGAGCACTGACTGCTCTTACAGAAGACGTAGGTTCAATTCCCAGCACCACATGGCAGCTAAACTGTCCATAACTCCAGTAACAGGGGAACCTGATGCCCTCTTCTGACCTCTGAGGGCTTTGCATGACATGGGTGAACTTACACACATGCAAGCAGTACACTCATACACATAAAATAAATAAATATTAAAGAAAGAACACTTACTTTAAGAATGAAGTACAAAAGATTAATGAACAAATGGTATTGAAATAAAAGCACTGGTTTGCTATTTTGGAAAGATAAATTCCAAATGGATTAAATACCTAAATATAACATAATGTTTATTATCTTGTCATATTTCCTTTTAAAGCTTTAATAACTGGAAGAGAAAATGAAAATGTTAAAATTTGATTCTTATTGGTTTTTTTGAAATAGGGTCTCACTATGTAGTCCTGGCTGGCCTGGAAGTCACAGTGCAATCCACCTGCCTCTGCCTCATGCATGCTGGGATTAAAGGCCACTATGTCTGACCCTGTCTGTTTGATATGTTAAAAACATATATATTTGGGGCTGGAGAGATGGCTCAGTGGTTAAGAGCACTGACTGCTCTTGCAGAGGAC
Source organism: Nannospalax galili (assembly GCF_000622305.1). Classification (NCBI taxonomy): domain Eukaryota; kingdom Metazoa; phylum Chordata; class Mammalia; order Rodentia; family Spalacidae; genus Nannospalax; species Nannospalax galili. The sequence goes on from NW_008360303.1 coordinate 8,798,422, forward strand.
CAGGGTTCAATTCCCAGCACCCACATGGTGGCTACAAACCATCCTTAACTCCAGTTCCAGGGGAATCCAAAGCCCTCTTCTGACCTCCACGGCATTGCATGTTTTATTTTATGTGTATAAGTATTTTGCTTGCATGTATAAAAGTGTACCCATGTCATACAATGCCCTCAGAGACCAGAAGAGGGCATTGTGTGGACAGTTGTTAGCTGTCATCAGGGTGCTAGGAACTGAACCAGATCCTTTGCAAAAGCAGCCAGTGCTCCTAACCACTAAGTAATCTCTCCAGCCCCTTTGCTTGATTCTGAATAGAGAACTTCCTAAACTTAACTGCAGTGGAAGAAATAAGGGAAAACAGTTATAATGATTATTTAAGGCATTAGCATATAAAAAATAAAACAAGAAAAAGTATTTGCTAGACATGTGATAAGCTTCTCAAAAAGTACTAAGATTCTAAGGCTGGATGTGGTGGCACATGCCTTTAATCCTAGCACCTAGGAGGCAGAGGCAGGCAGATTTCTGTGAGGTCAGCCTGGTCTACATAATGAGTTCCAGCCAGCTAGGGCAACACAGTGAAAACTTTGTTTCTAAAAAAAAAAAAAATCAAACCGGGGCTGGAAGGATGGCTCAGCGGTTAAGAGAACTGACTGCTCTTGCAGAGAACCTGGGTTCAATTCCCAGCTCCCACATGGCAACTACGAACCATCCTTAACTCCAGTTCCAGGGGAATCAGAAGCCCAATTCTGACCTCTGCAGCATTGCACAACACAGGTGTACTCACATATATGCAGGTAATACACTCATATACATGAAATAAAAATAATAAATACAACATTTAAAAATAAAATAAATCAAACCCCCCAATTAACTTTCCCTGTAGCCATGTTAGTTATAATAATGGCCTGCTGATTTTATAAAAATAGCATACCATTTTTTCTATCAGATTATCAGACATTTTAAAGTAGCCTTAACTGTTGGCAAGGGGTTGCAAAAGGGATCCTTTCATATGTTGCTGGTAGAAATATGAAAACGATCCATGACAGTTTTACAGAAGAATTTGACAATATAAATTAAGAGTTCTAAAAATATACTTTTTGATTTCTCGTAATTCTCATTTTAGAAATCTACCAAGGTGAAAAAAAATCAGAAATGAACTAAAAGAAATCTTAAGTTTGAGGCTAGCTGGGTTTACATAGCAAGTTTCAGGCCAGCCAGAGCAATACAAGAAGACCCTATCTCAAAATGAAACAAAGCAAAACAAATGTAATTCAAGATTATGTATAAAACCACAAAAGTCAAGCAGAAAGCAACTTCTAAAATTTTAGAAATGATTTTTTAAAATTATATGGAATACCATAACATCATTTAAAATGTTTATGAGAAGTTCTCAGGGTCAGCAAGATGGCACTTGCCAACAAACCTGAAGTCTTGAGTTCAATCCCTGGGATCCACATGGTGGAAAGAGAGAACCAACTCCTACAAATTGTCCGAAAGTTGTCCTTTGACCTCCCCATATGGCATGGCACGTGTGTGCCCAGGCATGCATGCATACACACACACACACACACACTATAT
>NW_008360303.1:8800005-8821109 GCF_000622305.1 Nannospalax galili
TATATAATTAAAAAGGTTTTAAAAATAAAAAGAAATACATTTGGTCTATGGTGGCACACACCTTTAATTCCAGCACTTATGAGGCAGAGGCAGGTGGCTTCTGTGAGGCCAGACTGGTCTACATAGTGAGTTCCAGGCCAGCTGGGGCTACAAGGAGACCTTTCAAAAATAACGACAACAACAACAAAAAAAATACACACACAAAAAAACTCAACCAACTAAAAAACCAAGATGGCTGCCCATCATTTTATACATATATGTATTCTTTAAATTTGTGATATTTGTATACAACGTATCTTGTTATATATTTTTAATCTGTATATATACAGATAACAAAATTCTGATTTTTCAATCTGCATATCAGTTTTTACTGTTCATACACTGAGTTGAATTAATTAGGGCAATTTTTATAGAGAATGCAATATATCATACAAAAAATACTCATAACCTTTTTTTTGCAGGGGCGATCTTTTTGAGACAGGGTCTCCCTGTAGCCCCAGCTCACCTGGAACTCACTATGTAGACCAGGCTGGCTTTGAACTCACTGAGATCCCTATGCCTCTGCCTCCCAAGTGCTGGGACTACAGGTGTGCACCACCATGCCCAGCTAAAAGAATACCTATAATCTTAAGGAAAAAAAAAATGTTTACTTCACCAATAAGTGAATAGCAGCAAGAAATGAATCACTTTAAGTAACCAATAGCCATTAGAAACATGTTATCAAGATCTACAGAGTACAATCTCACAACATTCTCAATCTCGCAACATTCTTTTGTCTAAGTAACCTTTTAAATATATACCAGTTCCTTTATCTTTGTTGTTTCAGTCTTTGAGACAGGGTTTCATATATCCCATGCTGGCCTTGAACTCACTATGTAGCCAAAGATAACCTTAAACTCATGATCCTCCTTGCCTCCACCTCACTAGTATTAAGACTATAGGTGAACACCACCATACCTGCTTTATGTGGTACTAGGGATCAAACCCAAAGCTTCATACATTCTAGGAAAGCACTCTATCAGTTGAGTTACATCTCCAGCTCCATAGTTGGCATCCAAGGCAGTTCTACAACATATTTTGTAGCATATAGTTTATCACAGGCTAAAGGCTAAAGACTTTTTCACTAAAAGTTACATCTACATACCAACAAGGTGTATGAAAGTGAATATTCAGATTAAATAGCATGTCTGCTTATGTTACTGATGTTGCTACCATAAGGAGATATGACAGTAATTCACACAATGGCATGGTCATTGATCACACCTGGGTCTAACACATCACAAAGAACACATTTAAGTACTCAGCATTCCCAAGACTAAATACAAACAGAAAAATGTGAGTAAATACTGAGTCCACGCTAACTTCAAGACATCCTTAAACAATTTAAATACCAAAAGACTTCAGGGGCTGGGGAGATGGTACAGTTGTTAAAAGCATTGGGTACTCTTACAGGACTGAGGTTCAGTTCCCATTACCCACATGGCAGTTAATAACCATCCTTTGACTACAGTTCCAGGGGATCCATGCCTTCTTCTGCCCACCATGGGCACTGCATGTATCTGATGCACTTACATACAGGCAGGCAAAACACTCATACACATAAAAGGCAAATTAAAAAAAAAAAATTAAAAGGAACTCCAAAAATAAAGACACCCCCCCCGCAAAATTCAGTAATTTTATTTCTTCTTCCTTCCAAAGACTATATAGACAAGCTGGAGGTAGTATATCAATCAGAAATCTATTTACACTTTATTCTCTTAAATATTAATATAAGAATGGTGGTTTTAGAAGCTGGAGAGATGGCTCAGTAGTTAAAAGCACTAGCTGCTTTTGCAGAAGACCCGGGTTCGAATCCCAGCACCCACATGACGGCTAACAACTGTTTGTAACTCCAGTTCCAGGGGATACAACACCTTCTTCTGGCCTCCACCAGCACTGCATGACACAGATGCACTTACACACATGGAGGCATAATACTCATACATTTAAAAATAAAAATAAATTAATAAAAAGTTTTTTAAAGATTGGTTGTTTTGGAATGTGGCCTTAAGAGCCAGACATGGTGGCACAAGCACTGAGAAGACTGATGGCAGGAGGAGCATGAGCCTGAGGTCAGCCTGGGCTATAAATAAAGACTTTGTCTCACCCCCCTCATCACAAAAAATGCACCAAAACAACAACAATGAAGTTCTCTATTTAATGAAAAATCAAATAGGGATTTAGAACTTAAAATTTTAAAAGAAGGAAATAAGGAAAGAGAGAGAGAGGAAAGAAAAAAAATAAAATGAGGCTAGTGAAAAAGGCATTATAAATTTAGCTCAAAAAAATTTAGCAAGCAATAGTAAACACAAGATGAAATTTCTGATAGAACATACTTTAAAAGCCAGGTATGGTGGTACATGCCTTTAGTTCAGCACTCAAGAGGCAGAGGCAGGGCAGCCTGGTCTACAAAGTAAGTACTAAACCAGCCAGAGCTACACAGTAAGATCTTTTCTCATAAAAATCAAAAGGAAAAAAAAAAGATATTTCAGTAGATATATACAAATAAACACAGAAGATTTAAAAGAACTGAAAAAGCTGGGCATGGTGATGCACACCTTTAATCCCAGCACTTGGGAGGCAGAGACAGGAGGATCTCTGTGAGTTCAAGGCCAGCCTGGTCTACATAGTGAGTTCCAGGACAGCTGGGGCTACACAGAGACCCTGTCTCAAAAAGACCAAAAAATAAATAAATAAATAAATAAATAAATAAATAAATAAATAAATAAATAAATAAATAAAATAAAACTGAAAAAAAGTTTTTTCAGCAGACATTAATAGCAACTGAGTAGCAGAACTTACATTTATATATTTCATGCTACCTAAAGCTTTCCTGTAACTCCCTATCTTCATTGAAAACTTAACCTTAGCAAATTTTGTCACATATTATACTTTTTAAAACATTTTATTATTTTTATTATTTTATGTGTATGAGTGTATTGCCTGCATGTATGTGAGTGCACCCATGTCGTACAATGCTGTGGAGGTCAGAAGAGGGCTTCGGATTCCCCTGCAACTGGAGTTAAGGACAGTTCGTAGCCGCCATGTAGGTGCTGGGAATTGAACCCTGGGTCCTCTGCAAGAGCAGTCAGTGCTCTTAACCGCTGAGCCATCTCTCCAGTCCCCACATTATACTTTTCATACTTATTCTCATTAATGGCAAAAATTCCTTAACTAAGGACTCACAGAATTTTTTATTCAAAGAATGAAGAAATTAAAGAAAAATAATTTCCTTATTTCTACCATCATTCCCCACATTCTCTAGTTGTAATCTCATGCTGGTTAACTAAAATAATTTTTAAATAGTTTATTTATTATTTTTATTGTATGTGTATGAGTATATTGCCTACATGTATGTAAGTGCACCATGTTGTGCAACATCCCCAGAGGTCAGAAGAGGATATCAGATTCCCTGGAACTGGAGGTACAAACAGCTGTTATTGATGGTTATTAACTGCCAAGTGGGTGCTGGGAACCAAACCTGGGTGCTCTGCAAGAGCAGCCAGTACTCTTAACTGCTGAGTCATCTCTCTAGTCCACTAATTAATATGATTTTAAAGCCATATCTATAATTCAGAAATCACATATTTTCTCACAGGTATATAAAGATCATTTATCCATAGTGTCTAAACTAGTTTCACAAGCTCTCTACTAGCATATGTAATAAAGTTATGTATCTTACAATCATGTACCTACACAAAGTCCCTACAGATAAAAATCTACATTGTGTCTGAGTATAATTTACATAATAGTTCTGATAGATTTTTACTTCACTCAACTTTTTCTTAAATTTTAGTAATCTACAATATATCCAGAGATATCTGTGTGCATCACAGTACTAATCAAAGTAAATAAAAGATTCTCCAAATCTAAATATTTAGACTTTGGCCAGCAATCATGCAGTGGATGAGGACACTTGCCGCTGCCAAATTTGACAACTTGAGTTCAATTCCTGGAACAACATGGTAGAAAAAGAGAAACAAGTCCCTTGCAAGTTGTTCTCTAACCTCCATATGTGTGCATGAATGTACCTATACTCCCTACACACACACACACACACACACACACACACACACACACACAAACACACAAAATAAATAGAATGTAACTTTGAAATAAATATTTGCTCTTGATGCTCATGATGATGACACAAGCTGAGGCAAGAGGATCTTGAGTTCAAGATCTAACCTAGGCTATATGGCAAGCTTCAGGACAGCCTGGACCTTGTCCCAAAACACAAAGGGCTGGGGATGTAGCCCAGTGGTAGAGTGCATGCATAAAATCCCACATTCAATCCCAAGTACTGAAAAAAATTTAGTTACATAATTCTGAGTCAAAAATGTAAAAAAGATGTCAAGAAAAAGAGAGAATTTACCTTTGTAGGCCTCGTCTTCTGTTTGTATTACAGTAGAGAATGTTTATATCATCTGATTTCTGTAATTAAAACAAATCTATTACTCAGAAAACAGAAGCTGTGGACTGATATTACACTTACAGGAAAAGAGACTGGGAAACATTTACTTGTCCTTAGTTAGTGAATAGACTGACATAATTTACTTCATCTTTCCAATCATCTTGGGACAGACATTATCATCCTTATTTTACAGATAAAGTACCCAAAGCTTACAAAGTTAGACATTTTTCTGATCATTACAGTGCAAATCATGGACATAGTCATGATGTGAAATTAGTTCTGCCCGATTCAACTCCACCATCATTTTCTATGTTTTCTAAGGATGGAAACTAAGTACAGGAAAAACAAGGGCGACATAAAGGATATATACAAACAGCCTAATTATAAGAATATAACTAAGAGTTGAAGCAGAGTATGGTCAATGGGTACTGAAAGAGTTTAAAATATCCACCATCAATAGATGGAAGGTACTCATGGGAAAAAGGTAGGCAAAATACATGCTAAAGATTCAAAGTAATAAATGATATAAATTCAGCAGAGGAAAAAGCAAACAGCCTGGAGAGAAGGAGAGGAGACAAGGGGAGGGAAAAGGAAACAAAAGGGGAGCGGAGAAGAGAGGAGAGAAGAAGATAAACTGCATAATTAAGATTGGACCAAATTTGGAGCTAGAGAGATGGTTCAGCAGTCAAGGCACTAGCTGTACTTCCAGAGGACCAGGGTTCAGTTCCCAGCACATACTTGGTTGCCAGCAACTGACAACAACTCCAGTTCCAAGGGATCCAATGCCCTGTTCTGGCCTTTGCAGGTTTGCATGCTCATGGTACACTTACATACATGCAGGCAAAACACTCATACAAATAAAATTAAATAAATTTTTAATAAATAAATTTTAAATTTAATATTTATATTTAATTTATATTTATATTTAATATTTATTATTTATTTAATAAATAAATAAATTTTTTTTTAAAGATTGGACCCTTTTCCAGTGTCCAAGATGTCGAAGAAAGGACGTGGCAGGTCCTCTGGTGCAAAATTCCAGAGTCCCCTGGGTCTTCCAGTAGGAGCAGTGATCAACTGAGCTGACAACACAGGAGCCAAAAATTGTCTATCACCTCTGTGAAGGGAATGAAGGGACGGCTGAACAGACTTCCTGCTGTTGGTGTAGGTGACATGGTGATGGCCACAGTGAAGAAGGGCAAACCAGAGCTAAGAAAGAAGGTCTATCCAGCAGTGGTAATTCGATAACAAAAGTCATACTGGAGAAAAGATGGGATGTTTCTTTATTTTGAAGATAATGGAGGGGTCACAGTAAATAATAACAGTAAGATGAAAAGTTCTGCCATCACAGGTCCAGTTGCAAAGAAGTTTGTAGACTTGTGGCCCAGAACGGCATCCAATACAGGCAGCAACGCAAGATTCTCCAGTGTATTTGTAAAATATAATACCCGTTAAAAGTCTTTGCTCTGAGACAGAAAAAAAAAAAAAAAAAAGATTGAACAAATTTAAAAAGACCCTGAAAAAAAATTTTGGGAAGGGGCAAAAAACAAAAAATTTTTGGCAGGGGACAAATACGATAAAATTAATGTTTTTAAAAAAATTTTTGGCAGGGGACAAATACGATAAAATTAATGTTTTAAGAAGACTTTTTGGCAGGGGACAAATACGATAAAATTAATGTTTTAAGAAGACTGTGGGCTTGGCAGAGTTGCTGAGGTGTAGTGTGTGTGCTTAGTATATATAAGGCCTTGGGTTCAATCCATAGCACCCAAAGAAGATGACTGACATAAAAAACAATAAATTCAAACAGATTAATAATAATCAAGTGCTATGTAATACTTCAATCAATGACAGACTGTATATATGACAGTGACTCCATAAAATTATGATGAAACTAGAAAAGAGTATGTAATTGAAAACAAAAAGGCAAGAGAAAAGGAAACTGCAGGAAAACAAAATCAAGTCCCAAGAAAATGCTCTGTGAAAAAGCTTCTACAGACCTCAACTAGTTACTTAAAAGGTTTGAAAAATATAGTCCACAATACCAAAAGGTTTCCATTAATGGAGAGGAATGTTCATGCTGCATTGTCTGTTTACAATAAAATCTATGGTAACAAAACAAACCAAGAAAACCACTGATAAATTTCTGAGCAGAGTGACAACCCTCAGGCAAGTCTTTTAGGAGGTATGCCAAAAGAAGGAACTGATGTCATAGACGATGACAGTTCTGTGTGCCACTGAATAACTTCTAGTGGGACAAGACATGGATGTGGAAGACGGATGCTGACTGATCCTGACCCTTTGTAGGCATTGCTCAATATGGCTGTGTGTCTCTGTGTATATTTGTTTTACTTTTTAACAAAAGTTTAAAAGAAAAAAATAATTGCATAGAAAAAAAAACATAGATATAAAGAAAAATATTTTATATATTGATACAATGTGTGTTTTAAACTAAATGTTATTATAAAGGAGTCAAAAGGTGAAGCAATTGCTAAAGTTTATAAACCAAAACAGCTACATAAATGTTGATTTATTATTGAAGAAAAATGTTTTAAACAATTTTAGTGTAGCCTATGTATACAGCATTTATAAACTCCAAACTAGTAATAGTATTTTTATTGTCCAAGGTGTTCACATTCATGCACTATTCACTCACCTGGACCAAGTTCCATCTTATAATACAAGTACACCATTTTAATCTCCTTTAAAATTATTTTTATTTTTTATTTATGTGAATGTTTGAGTTCCTGTAGGTGTAAAATACTATGCAGGTGCCTGTTAAGGTCAGAAGAAGGGTCTAATCTACTTGCAACTAGAGTTAAAAGCAGTTGTTAGCTGCCTGATGGGTGCTGGGAACTGAATTCATGACCTCTGCAAAAGTAGCACATGCTCTTAGCCACTGCGCAATCCCTCTACATACACCCCATTTTAATCTTTATCCCATATTTTTACTGTTTCCCTCCTTCCCTCCCTTCCGAAACAGGATCTTATTCTATAACCCAGACTGAATTGTATGTACTTATATAGCCCAGGCTATTCTCAGGCTTGCAGCACTCTTCCTGCCTCAGCCTCCTGAGTGCTAGGGTTACAGCTGTGAGCCACCATGCCCAGCTTTACTGTCCTTTCCCCTATTTAGCTATGCCTAGCTACACAAATAGCTGTGACACATGTGTTGCAACTGTCTACAGGAGCATGATTAAAAGCAATAGGCTATACCATACAGTATAGGTGTGTTGTGGTCTACACCCTCCAGGTTTATGTAAATACACTAAGATATTGGCATACACAGACACACAGACACAATCACGTAACAATGCATTTCTCAGAATATATCATGAAGTTACATATCACTGGGCTAAAGAGATGGCTTGGATGCTGGGTGGTGCATGCCTTTAATTCCAGCACTTGGGAGGGAGAGGCAGGCAGATCTCTGTGAGTTCGAGGCCAGCCTGCTCTACATATTAAGTTCCAGGCCATGTGGGACTACAGGGAGACCCTGTCTCAAAAAGAAAAAAAAAAAAAAGAGAGATGGCTTGGTGGTAAAGTGCTTGATACATAAGCATTAGGACCTCAATTCAGATCCCTAGAAAATTATAGTACTATGGAGGTGGAGACAGGTGGATCACAGTTGCTCACTGGCTAGCCCACCTGGCCCAGTTGGTAAACTTTGGGTTTAGTCAGGGGCTCTGTATCAAACACTAAGATGAGAGTGATTGAGGAAGACACCAAATGTTGGCCTCTGGTTTCCACACTCACACACATGTGCATATACTACAAAACACATATATAAACATATAGTTATACATCTCTGTACATAAAAACAACTACTTTTTTTTGTGGACCAGGTCTTACTATGTATATCAGGCTAGCCTAGAACTCACAGAGATCTACCTGCCTCTGCCTCAAGTGCTGGGATTAAAGGCATGTATGTCTATGTCCAACTAAATTAATTCTTAAAAACAGCTCAGAGGTTAAGAACACTGGTTGTTCTTGCAGAAGACCCAGGTTCGAATCCCAGCACCCACATGGCAGCTAACAGCTGTTTGTAACTCCAGTCCCAGGGGATCCGAGAGCCTCTTATGACCTCCACACGCATTGCACAACATGAGTGCACTTACCTACATGCAGGCAACACACACATACACATAAAATAAAAAAATAGATAAAATTAAAAAAAAAAAACAGAATTCTACATTCTTTGAACTTTCACTACTTTCTCCTTTAGTCACCACTTAACTTCAACTTCAGAGTGGTAAGTACTTAATGAGGCACCCTTAAATTACTTTAATGTATTTAATTAGGTGTCAGAGCTTCTAATTAATGATTAGTGAAAGAACTTTGGATTTAGCACTATTGCTGTACATAATTTTATAATAAATTATTTGACTTTATGGATCATAATTTCTTTTTTTAAATCTCAATTTCTGAATCTGAAAATGCAAGCAATATATCTATTTTAATTACTTCAAAGGCGAATGTGAGCCAGGCTGGTGGTACATGCCAATAACCCTGCACTCAAAAGGCAGGAAGACTGTAGTTCCAAGTTTCCAGTCAGCCTGAGCTATGAGCTATACAGCAAGACCAAAAAAAGAGTAATTGCAAAGTATAACAGTTTACATGAAAGACTGAAAAACTGTCTAAATTTTCTTCCATGTTGCCTAACCCCACATAGTACAGTCTACCAACACAAGAAATAAAAACCTGATAAATGCCTTTTAGCAAATGGAAGGAAAAAACAAAAACTAGTTTTCTATTGGCTATCAAAAAGCAACCATAATGGAAAAAAATACAGAAAAATAAGAAATTTTATATTATAAACTCTCTAACTGTACATTAAAACTTTACTATATCGGGGTTCAGTGGGTGGTACAGGCCTATAGCCCCAGCTCCTTAGAAGACTGAAACAAAAGATTCACTTTATCCCAAGAGTTCAAAAGGCCAGTCTCAATAATATAGTGAGATCCAGTCTCTTAAAAATTAAATTAAAAGCCAGGTATAGTGGCCAAAGCCTTTAATTCCAGTACTTGGTAGACAGAAGCAGGTGGGGTCTTTGTGAGATCAAGGCTGGCCTGGTCCACATAGCAAGTTCCAGGCCAGCTAGGACTACAGGGGGACCTTGTATCCAACAACAAGAAAAATTAACTAAAAACTTTAAGAAATTTTTATGGTATCTAAATACTCACCAGTTTTCTCTTCTCAGTTGAAACTGATTTAACAGAGTAGGCTGAACTAAGAGAACTTGCTGAGGTTTTTCTCTCATTCTTGTCCTAAGGATACCATTCAAGAGAAAAAAAGAACAGAACAGCACCAAATTAAGCATAATATAAAAGAACATGATTTCATCATTATAAACTGACATTCTCATCCAAAAATGAACTCTAAGAACAACATCTAAAGACATAAACTTTGGTAAGGAGTCTCAGTGGGGTATGGTGGTACAATCCTTTAATCCAATCACTTAGGAAGCAGAGCTCTCTGTGAGATTGAGGCCAGCCTGGTCTATATAGCAAATTCCAAGCCAGCTGGGGCTACAGGGAAATCCTGTTTCAACCTCCTCCAAAATAAAAAATTTTTAAAAAAGGGAATCTCAATGAGAAGGAAGACTCAAGGAGAAATTAGAAGTCCTGGGTGCTTATAAATTAGGGATGAGATGAATACAGCTTAGATAAGAACACTGTGAGACAGCATTGCCATGGTGAAATTCTGTCTGCAAAGGGAAACCATATGCCCCATTGCTTTTTAGTAGATCATGAACTCAAAATGCTGAGGACAAACTTGTTTCAAGTATCTATTATGTACTAAAGATATACCAGACTGTGGGCAGAGACTAACAAAAAACTACAAACATCCCTGCCTCCATAAAGGTTAAGATCTAGTGCAGGAATTTACACATAAACAACAAATGTGTTTAGAATGCCCTATGGTGCTACAGAATGAAATAAAACAGAGGAGCAAAAAAGGTAGAGAGCTAGAAGTACAAGATGTGCAATTTTTAAACATATTGATAAAAGACTCCATTGATAAGCTGACATCTGAATGGAGACCTAAAGAAACAGAGACTTGAAGATATAGCTCAACTGGTAATTACTTTTCTAACATGATCCCAGCACCAAATATACTACGCATACTGGTGTGCATTTGTAATCCCAAAACTCAAGACAAAACCAAGCACGGTGGGGCACACCTTTAATGCCAGCACTCAGGAGGCAGAGACTGGTGGGAGGCAGATGCAGGCAGATCTCTGTGAGATCAACCTGGCCTATATAACAAGTTCCAGGGCAGCTAGGACTACAAGGAGGCTGTCTCAAAAAAAAAAAAAAAAAAGGGGGAGACAGGGTGATCAGATGCAGATGTTCAAAGTCATTCTTTTCTTTTTTTTTTTTTTCTGGTCCTTTTGAGACAGGGTCTCCCTGTAGCCCCAGCTGTCCTAGAATTCACTATGTAGACCAGGCTGGCCTTGAACTCACAGAGATCCACCTGCCTCTGCCTCCCGAGTGCTGGGATTAAAGGTGTGCACCACCACGCCCGGCTGTCAAAGTCATTAACTACATAAGGAGTTTGAGGCCAGCCTAGAACACAAGAGACTAACCCCCTATCTAAAAGAAAAAGAAAAAGAAACAAACCAAACCATATATGTAATTTTTAAAAATATTTATTATTTTTATTTTATGTGTATGAGTGCATTGTCTGCATGTATGTGAGTGCACCTGTGTCGTGCAATGCCGCAGAGGTCAGAAGAGGGCTTCGGACTCCCCTGGAACTGGAGTTAAGGATTGTTCGTAGTCACCATGAGGGTGCTGGGAATCAAACCCGGGTCCTCTGCAAGAGCAATCAGTGTTCTTAATCACTGAGCCATCAACCCCCTACATATGTAATTTTTAATGTAATAGGTAATAACTGACAAGAGCAAAACTCCACAGACAGGAATGTACCTAGATTGCTGGAACAAAGAAGCCTTGAAGTACAGAGTGGTGGTAAGATAAAATGGGAAAAGTAAGTTGGCAGCTCAACAAGGGGCTTTCAACAGGGAATACCACTAAAAGTACAGAGCAGAGGAGTGACAGAATCTGACTTACATTGCTATGGACCACAATATTTGCTATGTTAAGAATAAACCATGATGCTGGGCATGGTGGCACACTCCTTTAATCCTACTACTTGGGAGACAGACACAAGTGGATCTCTGTGAGGATACATAGTAAGACCCCATCTCAAAAAAAAAAAAAAAAATCATGAGGAGGCAAAGGCAGAGACAAAGGGGAAAACAATTAGAAACCAGTGAAATAACTAAGGAAAAAAAAAGTTTAAATCATGGTTACAGCAATAGAGGAGTAAGTCTGGCTTTGAATATATTATAGAGAAAGCTAATAGAAATCGCTTGTACACTGGTTGCAGTGCACAGTAACTTACCAGGTTTTGACCTAAACAATCTTTTTTTTTTTTTTTTTTTTTCCGGTCTTTTTGAGACAGGGTCTCCCTATAGCCAGGGCTTGATTCACTAGGGAAACCAGGCTGGCCTCAAACTCACAGAGATCTGCCTCCCAGGTGCTGGGATTAAAGGAATGTGCCACCACACCCGGTTTGATCTCAACTTAAACAATAGAAAAGAGGGGGCTGGAGAGATGGCTCAGCAGTTAAGAACACTGACTGTTCTTGCAGAAGAGCCGGGTTGGAGTTCCAGCACCCACATGGCAGCTAGCAACTGTCTGTAACTCCAGTTCCAGGGGATCCGACAGTCTCTTCTGTCCTCTGCGGGCATGACACGGGCGCACTTACCTACATGCAGGCAATACATGCATACACATAAAAAATAAATAAAAAAATAAAAAAAGAATGGAAAAGAAATTTACTAAATTAGGAAACTGAGTTTCAGTACCCGAAAGGTTATAGTTCAAGAAAATGGGGAGGAGATTCATGTAGTGATACATGCCTGTAACCTCAGCACGTGGGAAATTAAGACAGGAGGATGATGAGTTTTAGGCCAGACTATACTACATAACAAGACCCAGTCAGTCTAGAAAACCTCATTTCAAGAAAAAATATGGGGAAAAGCCAGCAAAGAAACCTGAGATGCTGAGAAGCAGTCACCAGTGACAAGGAAAATTAGTATCACAAGAGTTAACTAATGGGGTTAGCAACATGGAAAGCACCTGTAGTCTTGAAGAGAGCCATCTCAAGGCGTAATGACAAGACACACTCAATTTCTTTTCTTTTCTTTTTTTTTTTTCCATCTTTTGAGACAGCTGGCCTGGAACTCCCTCTGTAGACCAGGCTGGCCTTGAACTCACAGAGATCTACCTGCCTCTGCCTCCCAAATCCTGGGATTAAAAAAGGCAAGAGCCATGAATTGCTCATCTGTGATTAGGATAATAAAAGTAACTAACTACTAACTACCTCGTAAAATTATAATGGCTTCTCCTAGGTTAGATGGGCAGAAGAAATAATTAGCATCTTGGGGGCTCAGCAGATCAGACCACTAGCTGCTCATGCTGAGGACCAAGGTTGGGTCCCCAGCACCCACTTGGCAGCTAACAACCATCTGTAACTCCAGTTCCATGGGATCCAATGTCCTGACCTCTGGGGCATCACAGCATGACATGGGTGCACTCACATACATGCAGGCAATACACTCGTACACATAAGAAAAAAATAAATAATTTTAAAAAGAAAAAAAATTTACATCTCACTGTAAAAGTGAGGTTCATTTTTTATTACATGAAAATAAATTGTAAAAAAAGATTTCTTACTTCATCAAAAGTAGCTGAAGAGGTGGCCCTTTTTTCTTGAGACTTTTCTTCTTTTCCACAAGATTCCTTGATAGACATCATGAGAAACTAAAATAAACATTCAAAATAGATTTTATCACAATAAAAAGTATACCACAAATTATTCTTTTAATTACACAAAGATTGGAGTTTTACAGCATGATTTTCATTTTCTAGTCATTCTCAAGTTTCTCTAATTATTCCACTTTCCATTATTTACATTTTCCTTCCTAACAATTTATTCCTCTCCTTTAGCTTAATCAACTTCTCAGGAATGATCTCAAAACAATGCCTCGAGTCCCTACTTTCTTCCTTAAACATGAGATCAGTCTTTCCAGTTGCCTACAAGACTGCTTATTTTGTTCTACCTATACCTCTAAACTGATTAGTGAGAATTTTTCATTTTATTCAACATGCTGTTACTCACTGTGTGATACTTCAGACAAACTGCATACATGTTTCTAAGCCCTACTTTCATCCTATATAAAATAGAGACCACTCATCCTAGAACATTCTGATGGAGTGAAAGAGCACAGTGAATATAAAAAACATATTTTGAGGCTGGCGAAATGGCTCAACAAATAAAAGTGCTTCCTGTACAAGTCTGACAACCTGTGTTTGATCGCCTGATCCCATGGAAAAAGGAAAGAACCGACAACTCCTGAAAGTTGTTGTCCTTTGACCTCCATATGCCCATGTGAGAGACCTGAGTGACTCCATCTTGGATAAAATCTCCATAGGACTGACCCAGCCTTGGGCCCTGTTCCAAGAAAAACCACAATACTTGGAATGGATAAAGAACAACTCCCCCACCAATAGTCAATTAACCAGGGACAAGAAAGTACTAAAAGTCCAGATATCTTTTCAGATTTCCTGACGCCAACAGTTTATGGTTTGGCACTGAGCTGCAACTAATCAGACACTTGCCAGGCTGAAGATCCCCTACTCCCCTATTTGCTGAACTTACTGAAATAAACCTATAAAAACCTCTGTCTCCCAAAGCAAGGGGTGTCACATCTGAGATCCGCTGAGTCGGTGACAGAGTGGACCCAAGCTTAAGCTTGCAACAATAAAAGAACCGTTGTGTGTTTGCATTGGTTGGCTCCTTGATGGTCTTTGGGGTCTTGCGAACTGGGCACATCTTGGGGGCTCCTCCGAGATTCCCAAGACCCCCAGGACCCCCAAACTGGAGGGTTCTTGGCCAGCTGGTAAGTGTCTGTTTGTTTCTAGTTGTACCTGTCTGTGTCTGTCCTAGCTTTTGTTCTGAGCCTCAAGGCAAACTTGTGAACAGTGTGGTCAGGAGCGGTTGGAGCAGACGCACTAGGTGACCGTGACGACAGAGGTCTGGAAGATGCTCCAGACCTCAGCAGAGGGGACAGAGGGCCCCAGACTCTGTTGATTTCTGTGCAAGGACAAGGTGAGTCACTCGCATGTCATGGCAGTTTGCTGCTGTCCTACTTTCAGTTTTTCTTCCACATGAGTGGGGGAATTTGATACTTGGCCTTCTGTGTGTCTTTCTGGCTCTGTTTTGTCTTTGGTTGTCTCTGTTTTGTCTTTGGTTGTCTATCTGTGAGTGAGACAGACACAATGGGACAGACACCCTCTACACCCCTGGACCTGGTTCTTGCACATTTTGGAGAGGTTAAGCCCCTAACTTCTCTGTTGTTGTCAGGAAGGATAAATTAATTACTTCCTGCAGGTCTGAATGGCCCACTTTCAACGTGGGATGGCCCTCGGAGGGGACCTTTGATCCCGCTATATTAACGCGGTTGAGAAAATTATTCTTCAGCCATGTATGGGACACTTGGATCAAATATCATACATAATTGTCTGGGGAGATTTAGTTAATAACTCCCCTCCTTGGGTCAAGTCTTTTCTTCCTTTACAGAAAACTGAGATGCTAATGGCTGCAGAACGGAAAATAACAACCCAGAAAGCACCTAAGCCTGAAACAAAACCATCAGCACTGTCACTGTACCCTGTCTTACAGGGTAGCACAGAAAAAAATCTAATTTTTCCTCCCCCTCCTTATCCACCTCCTCCACAGGAGGTACCCCCTCCAGAACCGGCACCCCTGGTACCAGATTCTTCACAGGTACAGGGGAACCGGATCAGGGGACTAGGAGTAGAAGGGCAGCAACACCGGGGGGTCCAGACTCTACTGCTCTACCCTTCAGAGTTGCCGGCCCCACAGATGAGGATGGCAACCAGCCCCATCGCTATTGGCCATTCGCCACTAGTGACCTTTACAACTGGAAAACCCAGAATGCTCCCTTTTCTGAAAATCCTAAGGAGCTTATTAATTTATTAGAAACTGTCTTATTCACACACCAACCCACTTGGGATGATTGTCATCAATTATTACAGGTCCTGTTTACCACAGAGGAAAGGGAACGTATCCAAACAGAAGCCAGGAAGTTAATTCCTGGGAGATTATTGGACTCAGGGGTTTTAAGGCCCTGGCAATCAGCATGGAAACCCCCCCTGCTGCCAGTAAGGAAGCCCCATTCCAATTGTTATAGGCCGGTGCAGGATCTACAGGAAGTGAACAAACGGGTGATGGATATTCACCCTACAGTGCCTAATCCTTATACTTTATTAAGTGCACTCCTGCCAGAACATGGTTCTGGAGTTAAGAGATGCCTTCTTTAGCCTTCCCTTAGCCCCGAAGAGTCAAGACTATTTTTCCTTTGAATGGTATGACCTGGACAAAGGACTTAACTGGCAACGTGGACTAGGCTTCCCAAAAGGTTCGAAAACTCACTGACCATTTTTGATGAGGCATTACATGAGGATCTGGGTATCGGGCTCAGCATCCCCACCTCAGTCTCTTGCAGTATGTGGATGACTTACTTGTGGAGGCAGACAGCCAAGAGTCTTGCGTGGACGGCACAGAATGCCTGTTGCAGACGTTGGGAAGCCTGGGCTATCAGGCCTCTGCTAAAAAGGCCCAACTATGCAAACAACAGGTCCAATACTTGGGCTGTATACTCAAAGAAGCACTACTGGTAAAAGATGCTGACAAACTGACTTTGGGCCAGAACTTGACCATCACCACACCACATGCAATTGAAGGAGTTTTAAAGCAGCCCCCGGACAGATGGCTAAGTAACGCCCATATAACTCATTATCAGGCATTACTTCTTAATCCTGCTAGAATCACCTTCCAGGTACCAGTTGCCCTGAATCCAGCCATGCTCTTGCCGGACCCAGACTTGGATGCCCGCCTGCATGATTGTGCCGGGATCCTGGCCCATGTCCATGGTACCTGATCAGATTTGAGCGATACCCCATTATCTGATGCTGAAGTAACCTGGTTCAATGATGGGAGCAGTTTTGTCCAGGATGGCAAGAGGTATGCAGGGGCGGCTGTAGTATCATTAACTGCCATCATTTGGGCAGAGCCTCTGCACACTGGCACTTTGGCCCAAAAGACTGAACTTATTGCCCTAACTAAGGTGCTGGTATTGGGAAAGGACAAAAAGCTTAATGTGTATACGGACAGCCGATATGCCTTTGCCACTGCACATGTTCATGGGGCAATATATCGGGAACGAGGCTTATTAACTGCAGAGGGAAAGACTGTCAAAAATAAAGAAGAAATCCTACCATTGCTGAAGGCTCTTTTGCTGCCAAAGAAATTGGCAATTATCCACTGCCCAGGTCATCAAAAAGGGGACGATCCAACTTCCCAAGGAAAAAATCAAGCGGATCAGGCGGCTAAACAGGCTGCCCTCCAAACTGACTCAATCTTGGTCACCACACTAATTGACCCAGGTGACCCAAACCTCCCTGGAAAGCCCAAATACACCGGGGAGGACCTGAAATGGATAAAGGGACTGCTGAGGACCCAATGCCTGGAGGGATGGTAGAGGTCAGCAGAAGGGAAGCTGATCCTCCCGGAAAAATTAGGAAAACAAATGTTGGCAAAAATACACCGTTCTTCCTACATGGGCATCAAGAGGATGCAGGACATAATTTGACATGCCGAAGTAAAAATCAAGTATGCCAATTTAAAGATTAAAGACATTGTCAATGGCTGTAAAGCTTGCCAACTCACTAATGTGGTGCCAAATACTAGAAACCCAGGAATCAGACTTCGAAAGAGAGAACCTGGAGCCTATTGGGAAACAGATTCACTGAGGTAAAACATGGCAGGTATGGATACCGTTATTTGCTAATCTTTGTAGATACTTTTTCAGGATGGACTGAAGCCTTCCCTACTAAATATAAAATGGCTCAAATGGTGGCAAAGAAACTGTTGGAAGACATCTTCCCCAGGTATGGCTTTCCACAGATAATAGGGTCAGATAATGGACTGGTTTTTGTGTTCAAAGTAAGTCAGAGTCTGGCCACAGTTCTGGGGATTGACTGGAAACTACATTGTGCTATAGACCCCAGAGTTCAGGACAGGCAGAGAGAATGAATAGAACTCTGAAAGAGACCTTAAATTGACCTTAGAGACTGGCTGGGACTGAGTGACTCTCCTTCCGTTCGAGTAACTTCCCTTACCAGATGGGATTAACCCCCTTTGAGATCATGTTTGGAATGCTCCCTCCCATTATTCCTAACCTCCAGGCAGAAAAGATTACTGAACTTAAAGATAGGGACCTGTTGAATGACCTCAGGAGAGTCCAATGGTCCCATAAACATGTATATACTAAACTACGTGCTCTTTACGAGACAGGACCCACTCCAGAACCTCATCAATATCGACCCGGTGACTGGGTCTATGTTAAGAGGCATCAGCAAAGATCCTTAGAGCCACAGTGGAAGGGTCCCTATGTCATCCTACTGACCACCCCCAGAGCCTCAAAGTGGATGGTGTACCATCGTGGATCCACCACACGCATGTATGGCTAGCTGACCCATTCGCCGTAGAGGACTGCACATCCCCAGCTTCAGGATGGAGAGTTTCAAAGGACCCCAACAATCTGCTCAAGCTAAAGCTCACCCAATTTTCAAACTGTTGACTGTATATACTCTGTTCCCCATGATAGCCGCTCCTGCTCCAGGAAGCCCGCACTAACCTATGAATCTGACTTGGGTCCTCCAAGATGTGATAGGAGGTAATACATTGTTTCAGATCTCCCAAGTAGCGCCTCTGGCTACTTGGTTCCCAACTCTGCACTCCCATTTAGATGCTTTCTTTGATTTCAATCCTAGGGAGGTGCACATCCTCATACTCTAACTCTCCAGGCCCATACAAAAAACCAGGCCGGTTCTATGTTTGCCCGGGGCCTGGAACTCCAAAATACAAGTCCCAGAGAAACAGGTGTGGAGAGGATAGGATGGAGAGTTTCAAAGGACCCCAACAATCCGCTCAAGCTAAATCTCACCTAATTTTCAAACTGTTGACTGTATATACTCAGTTTCCCATGATAGCCGCTCCTGCTCCGGGAAGCCCGCGTCAACCTATGAATCTGACTTGGGTCCTCCAAGATGTGATAGGAGGTAATATATTGTATCAGATCTCCCAAGTAGTGCCTCCAGATACTTGGTTCCCAACTCTGCGCTCCCGTTTAGATGCCTTGATTTCAATCCTAAGGGAGGCGCACATCCTCATGCTCTAACTAACTCTCCAGGCCCATACAGAAAACCAGCCGGTTCTATGTTTGCCCAGGGCCTGGAACTCCAAAATACAAGTCCCAGAGAAACAGGTGTGGAGAGGATAGCACTACTTATTGTGCTTAATGGGGCTGTGAAATAACGGGACACATATGGTGGACCCCCCAGGGAGGAGCTCTTATTAAGGTAGTGTGGGAGCAACCGATACCCACTAATCCTCATAAAAATGGTAGGCTCAATATTAGTTTTACTGAAGAAGGAAAGAGAGCCACCAGCTGGGAAGCGTGAAAAATTTGGGGAATAAGACTATGTGGGCTGGACAGAACCAGATCCAGGAACTTTATTCTCTATTCAATTAAGAGTAAGGAGTTCCTCAGTACCAGACCCATTCAGTCCCCTTGGGCCCAGGTGCTGTTTTAAAGGTCACCCCAGAATCAATCTTGTCAAACACGGCGGCCCCCTCAAATAATGGCTATTCTGACAGCCATGGCCTTCTTATAGGCGATACTGACCCACTTTGGTCATTAATGGTCCAAACTTACCAGGTACTCAAACGACACCAGGCCAGACCTCACCTCATCATGCTGGTTATGTTATTCATCAAGGCCCCCATACTGTGACGGGATTGCATTCATAGGACACACCACCCTAGAGCCGGACCAAGGCAGCTGTAGATGGGCTCAGCAGGAAGGAATTAGGCTTACGCTACAAGATGTTTCAGGACGAGGGTTATGGATAGGCAAGCCCCCTCATGAATACACTGCCCTATGCAAACAGACTCTGCCAGTGCTGGCCAATAACGTGTACTTGCTACCACCAGATCAAGGACAATGGGCATGTACTTTGGGATTAACCCCATGTGTCCATTCTAAAGTTCTTAATCATCAGACTTTTGTGTTCTAGTACAACTAATCCCTAGAATTATTTATCACTCAGACCACGATATAAATAGGGCCCTGACCGGGCAAGGACCCCTTCACCATAATCGCCAGGAAAGAGAAGTTGTTACTGCCATCACCCTACCCATTCTTCTGGGATTGGGACTGGCAGGAGCAGGTACAGGAATTTCAGCCTTGACCTTACAAAGCCAAAACTACCATAGCCTTAGAGCCGCAACAGACTTGGACATCCAGAACTTAGAAAAGTCTATTTCCTATCTACAAGAATCCCTAACCTCCTTGGCAGAAATGGTTCTGCAGAATAGGAGAGGCCTACACCTATTTTTCTTGCAGCAGGGAGGCCTCTGTGCTGCCCTTAAGGAAGAGTTGTTTTTATGTAGATCACTCTGGGGTCATCAAAGAATCCCTGGCCAAGGTCAGCCTCCTCATTCTGATTATGCTCTTGACTTTTGGGCCTTGCATTTTAAATAAATTGGTAGCTTTTATAAAAGAGCGGCTGGGTGCTATACAGCTAATGGTAATGTGAATCCACTATCAGTCCCTCCAGAGTCTGGGTGATGAAGAACATGAGATGAGGGAGTGCCCATGATTGGGACCCCAAGGTACTAGTCAGAGGGGGGAAATGAGAGACCCGATTGACTCCATCTTGAATAAACTCTCCATAGGACTGACCCAGTCCTGGGCCCTGTTCCAAGAAAACCACAATACTTGGAACGGATAGAGAACAACTCCCACACCAACGGTCAATTAACCAGGGACAGGAAAGTACTAAAAGTCCAGATATCTTTTCAGATTTCCTGAAGCCAGCAGTTTATGGGTTGGCACTGAGCTGCAACCAATCAGACACTTGCCAGGCTGAAGACCCCCTACTCCCCTACTTACTGAACTTGCTGAAATAAACCTATAAAAACCTCTGCTTCCCAAAGCAAGGGGTGTCACATCTGAGATCCGCTGAGCCGGTGACAGAGTGGACCCAAGCTTAAGCTTGCAACAATAAAAGAACTGTTGTGTGTTTGCATCGGTCGGCTCCTTGGTGGTCTTTGGGGTCTCGCGAACTGGCACAACACATGCACTCTCACTCACAGATGCACAATAAAAATAAAATTTTAAAGCCGGGCGTGATGGCGCACGCCTATAGTCCCAGCACTTGGGAGGCAGAGGCAGGCGGATCTCTGTGAGTTCAAGGCCAGCCTGGTCTACTGTTGGAGGCCAAGCCTTAAGTGTACCCCTGCCCCAGTTTGAAACAACCAGGTGGCCTTGTAAAAACATGTTTTTCTTGCCCTGATTTTTTTCTACATTTTACTTCCTTATCTTGTGAAACCACCAGGGCTCATGACTGTAGTAGAAATTCCCCAGCAGGGCCTTGCCGCCTTCCACTTCCCCTGCCTTCTCTCCGCCCTTTACCTTCCCCCACCCTCC
>NW_008360303.1:8821340-8821551 GCF_000622305.1 Nannospalax galili
GGCCACGGAACGACCGCCGTGAGACAGATCGGTAGAAGAGAAGGTAAGGTGACGCACCCAATAGATAGGCATTATTAGTGCTTGAGATTCTCAGTCCCACAATAGGGAGGGACCCCAGCTCCTGAGAAATTGCCAGCTTGCTTGGAGTAGGAGGAGCGGTTTACTTGTTCCTTCTAAACCATCCACCGAAGATCTACGGTTACTAACAGGC
>NW_008360303.1:8822925-8823341 GCF_000622305.1 Nannospalax galili
CCTGTGGCTAGATGATAAGCCCTTTAGGGGACTCATTGATACTGGGGCCGATGATACAATTATCTCTGAGCAACACTGGCCTAAGGAGTGGCCATGCATGGTCTCTATGATTCATCTAAAAGGAATAGGCCAGACCTCCCACCCTAAGCAGAGTTCTAAGATCCTTACTTGGAAGGATGAGGGAGGAAATACAGGCCAAGTTAAGCCTTACATCATACTAGGGCTGCCCCTTAACCTGTGGGGTCGTGATATTCTATCTCAGATAAAACTCTGATGTGCAGCCCCAATGAGATAATCACTCATCAAATGCTAAAACAGGGATTCTTGCCTGGACAGGGACTAGGCAGGAACTCTCAGGGAATAAGAGACCCTATACAGCCCCCTCAATAGCCGAGGACTGCTGGATCTGCCAAAAG
>NW_008360303.1:8823519-8824694 GCF_000622305.1 Nannospalax galili
GATCTGGGGAACATTTATTCAACTTCCTGCAGCTCAAACATTTCTGTTTCATATGATGCTGATGTTTGCCCACCTGCTGGGAGTGTCTTTGTCTGTGGGGGCGGATGGGCACATAACTTCCTTCCGGTCAATTGGACAGGTCAATGTGCCCTCGCCGTCTTATTTCCAGATCTAGCTATCATTCTAGGCAGCGAGGCCCTCCCCGTTCCTGCCTTTGAATACGTGGGAGGCCATCCCAAAAGAGCCGTCCAAATGATTCCCTTAATGATAACACTCGGTGTAATCGCCGGGCTGGCTACTGGAACTGCAGGCTTGGGGATGGCCACCAACACCTACTATAAACTCTCCCAACAATTGATAGATGATGTTCAACTTCTCTCAGAAACCATAATAGAGATCCAGACACAACTTGATAGCCTGGCTGAGGTAGTCCTTCAAAACAGAAGAGGTCTAGACTTGTTAACTGCCGAAAAGGGAGGCATCTGCTTGTTTTTACAGGAGAAGTGCTGTTTCTACGCCAACAAATCTGGCATGGTTCGAGATAAGATCAAAAATCTCCAAGAACAATTAGAAAAGCGACGTCGAGAACTACAAGATAACCCCTTCTGGACCGGACTTGGCGGACTCATGCCCTACCTCCTTCCCCTCCTTGGCCCCCTCCTCGGCCTTCTGATAGTAATTTCCCTTGGGCCCTGGGCATTCAATAGGATCACAAAATTTATCAAACAACAGGTTGATTCAATTTTATCTAAGCCCATTCAAATCCACTACCAACGCTTAGAGATGACTGAGCCCGTGGAAACTGAATATGACAGACCCTTGAGGTCTCCTGGTACCTTAACCTTGGACTTATAACATAACTCCCTAACATCTATAACCAGACTAGCATGAGGTTGGTACATTCACCTTTGCCCGCCGAGCTTGACTGGCAGCCAGAGACGGGTAAGAGAAGTGGCCCCCTCATTAAAACACCTAAGACAGGAGGGCCGCCAAAGCTGCGGCCTCATCCCATGACGGGTGTATGATTTGGGGGAGATCCCTTCCAACCTAAGACAGGCACAGTCACCCGGGCAGGGACCCAAAGGTCCCTCACTGCTCTGCCTCGCCTCCCCAAAAGTACCAAGAGCAAAAAACAGTGAGGAAATCTTCAAAAATCCTCACGGGAGGAGTCTGGT
>NW_008360303.1:8824987-8838052 GCF_000622305.1 Nannospalax galili
AGTCCCAGCACTTGGGAGGCAGAGGCAGGCGGATCTCTGTGAGTTCAAGGCCAGCCTGGTCTACATAGTGAGTTCCAAGACAGCTGGGGCTTACAGGGAGACCCTGCTTCAAAAAGACCAAAAATAAAAATAAAAAAAATAAAATAAAATTTTAAAAATATTTTTGCACAAGGTTATACATAGTAGGCTGTAGTTGGCTTTCTAGCAGACCTAGAGTTTCCTGAAAAGGATACTGTGTTAAAAACCTAGGAGGTATAGACAAGACATAGTATATCATGTCTATAATCCCAGCACTAGGGAGGATAGGCAGAGGATTGCTGCCAGTTGTAGGCTAGCTAAGGTTACATAAGGAGGTCCACAGAGACTATTTAAACACACACACACACACACACACACACACACACACAAACACAACTGGAGAGATGTTCATAAATGACTGTGTGAGTGAATGAGTTCTTTCTCAATCTATCAACTTTTTTGAGCTATTTCCAACTTTTCCTTTCCTAGGTTCTCTGTCCACTTTCTATACTAGTTTTACTTTTCCAGTCCTGCGCTAGACCAAGTCAATACCATTAGCTGATGACCAATAAAAAAGAAAAGAAATGTTAAGACAAACATAACCACACCTTATGATCATAAACAGTCCCAAGTTTGTGGGAACTAGGAGTACAGAGTAGCATCCTGTGCTGGGACACAGTAGCCAGAGACTGAGAATATTAGCAGGTCTGTTGGAGTGAGACAGTATGAAAGCAAAGCCCAAAAGTTAGCAGCAGGGAGTGAGACACAATGACACTATGAATATAACAAAGGCTACAAGTCAAGCAATTCCAATTACCCGTGGTCAGTCACAATCCAAGTAGGTGAAATTGTATGAAATAATGACCAACTATACTAAAATGTTTACAAAGATTTGATGAATCTAAAGAAAATAAAAATGTTGATAGCTAACAATCCAATAAAAATGAACACCGGAACATTCAACAAATATCTAAGAACAGCCTCTGAAGTACCAAGAAATTTTGCTTTTCAAGGCTGTTTACATTAATGGTTGGATACACAGTAGACCTTCCAGATTATCATAGTCTTTTCTCTTGTCTCAAGTATTTCATGTCAGTGACATGGAGGGCACAAAAAAAAAAAAAAGAATCAGTTTGGTTGGCATGGTAGGCTGTTTCTTGGAACAAACAAACAAACAAACAAACAAAAAAGGCGTTGCTTAAAGGTTATGAGGTTACCTTTGGCATTTTAACTAACCCATGTTGGTCTGCTATCATTGTGTTGGATACCCTAACACTACTTTAAATCTCTTTTCCAAAGATTCACTATAAAACGAACACTGCAGATAGTATACTATCCATGGAAAAATATCTTTATGTTTACAATAACATATTTTATATTCTTATTAGTGTAAAGGTCACATACATTTTATGCAAAACAAACTAAAGGAGGGAGGACTTCCTGTATGATCAGTGCTCTAGATCCCAGCTTCTTAAACTGTTACAATTCCATATTGAAAACAGTAGTTTCTGAACACACAATGACCAATTAATATAAAATCAATATAAATAATTACATAATCAAGCAAAATTAATATAAAATCAAGCATAATGAATCCAAGGTGTTTCTGATAGTGCTCACCTGTACTGCATTATGTGATTTCACTGAAGTCTTGAACATACAACGTATGTGTACCTTGCACTTTGCAAGCCCTCACACCCACAAAACCCTACTAATGCTGCCCGAAACACTTCGGCTCACATTTGAGATTATTCTATGTCATGAACTGCAGTGTTTCTTTTTGTTGCTGTTCTTTTTAAGACAGGGTCTCCCTGTAGCCCCAGCTGTCCTGGAGCTCACTATGTAGAACAGGCTGGCCTTGAACTCACAGAGCTCCGCCTGCCTCTGCCCCTCCCCCCAGTGCTGGGATTAAAGGCGTGCGCCACAAACGCCTGGCTGCAGTGTTTTTATTATACATACAAAATTTTATGCTCCTACAGAAACAGTAATTGTGTCATTACAGAAACATTTTCTTACCATCATTTCTCAGCATGTATCAAATTTAGTATATCTTTGGATTGGATTGTGTTAGAATGGTTGATTGTACAAATTGCTGTTTGAGTTGCTGACCTGAGTTTTTTTTTTTTTTTAGGTTAAATGAATTTTGGCTTGAGATTAGGACAAAATTTCCAACAATTTCTGACATGGCCCTAAACATACTTCTGGTAGTATGTATTAAATATTTCTGTGAGGGCTGGAGAGATGGCTTAGCGGTTAAGAACACTGTTCTTGCAGAAGACCTGGGTTCGAATCCCAGTGCCCACATGGTAGCTAACACCTGTCCTTAATTCCAGTTCCAGGAGATCTGACAGTCTCTTCCATCCTCCGCAGGCATTGCATGACAAGGGTGCACTTACCTACATGCAGACAATACATGCATACACATAAAATAAAAAAATAAAAGTTTTAAAAAAGATATATAAAACATATTTATGTGAAGTACTGTTCTTAGCATTGAGGATTATAAAATTAAACTATCAATCAACTCAAAAGTTGAAGATGCTCACGTCTTACAGTATCAAATATTCAGCCAAGATTAAATTCTTTATGTAAAAATAAGCACATTTCATTAGTATGCAAACTTGCTTTCGCCTTTAACAAACAGTAAAATTATATGCATACCAAAGAATTACTTTAAAATAAATTTAAGATTTAATTTCAGTAAATGTTTGTTTTGTGTCTATTACATACACACCTGGGTCAAATAAAAATTTCTCGAATGAAAACGGCTCAAGGATAGAAAAATGCTAAGAAGCCCTGCCATAGATGGCTCCTCAAAAGCATTGCAGCTACAGCTTGGTATCATAGTGCTTATGTAGTCTCTCCTCCACAACAGGGTTGAACATGGTTGACCTATATAACCCATAGAGTATTGCTGCATGGCAGTATGTAACATCATACAAGACATGTGGCTTCTGCCTTCTTGTCTTGGATTATTCATTCTAGGGAAAGCCAGACTTGTCCTAAGTGACACTCAAGCAGCCCATGTAAAGGCATACCAGGGACCAACTCAAGTCTCTTGCCAACAACCAGACCAAATGTCAGGCAGATGAGGCAGCCACCTTTGAAGCTGACCTCTATCAAGTCTTTACACGATTGCAACCCTGGGAGGTATCTTCACTGCAGCATCATTAAAGACTCTGTCAGATCTACCCAAAAGCCATCTCTAAATTTCTGACCCTCAGAAACTGTAGGGTAAATAAATGTTTACTGCTGCTTTAAGCCATTGGGATACCTTATGCAGCAATTGATGTACAATTACACTCTCTTAAGTCTTTAAACTGAAAATTCCTTCATGCTTAGAAAATTTTAACTAAAATTGCCATTAAATCCACATACTAAAATATAATTGTTTTCATCTCCTGGATTCTAGGTGGTATTAAATGATGAGATTGAAGTACTAAATAAAGCTTTCAAATCAAGCATTTAGTCACTTATAATTTTTTTTTTTTTAATCAAGAGTTGAGAATGTAGCTTGGAGGTACAATGCTTGCTTTGCATAGGTTTCCTCAGTATTATGGTAGGGGACTGATCCTGGAAATTAAAATTAATTCTTGGATATTACTCTGATATAGTCAGCATTTCTTTTTTCTTTTTTCTTTTTTTTGGTCTTTTTGAGACAGGGTCTTTGTGTAGCCTCAGCTGTCCTGGAACTCGCTGTGTAGACCAGGCTGGCCTTGAACTCACAGAAATCTACCTACCTCTGCCTCCCAAGTGCTGGGACAACAGGAGTGCGCCACCACACCGGGCAGTCAGTATTTAAGTTATAAGGGTTAAACTTTCAGTCAATTCCTACAAGAACACTAGTCAAAAAGAGGTGGACTAGGGCTGGAGAGATGGCTCAGAGGTTAAGTGCACCAATTGCTCTTGCAGAGGACCTGGGTTCAATTCCCAGTACCCACATGGTGGCTAACATGGTAACTGCAGATCCAGGGTATTCGGCGCCCTCTACTGTCCTCCACGGACATTGCACCACACGGGCACACTTACATACATGCAGACAATACACCCATAAAAATAAAAATATTTTTTAAAAACGTGGAGTGAAAGGGCTTTAGTTTTCTTGTGATATTAGGCATCCAACCCAGAGCCTTGTGCAGATGTACGAAATGTTCTACCACTGAGATAAGGATGTCCCAGGCTCTTAAAAGGGCTTTAGAACGTCCAGAAGCTTCAGGGGGAGAATCTGTTTCTTTATTAAACTAGGGAAGGATGGGGGAGACCGGGCTCCAAATTTCCTTCCTAACTAGGAAGGACAATAAGAAAGCTAACTTGTAGTTACTGTTTCAAAGTGACAATCACTTACAGTCTCCTCTGGGTTCTGAACCATGGAAGTAGGCCACTGAGAAAGGCGCATTACCATCTTGTTACTAAGGAAAGGCGACCTGGAAGTCCAAGTCTCGGTGCTGAGCACCCACCCTGCTTCCTGTAGAATTCAGACCGGTCCCCAACAGGAAGCCAGGAAAAAACCAAGTGTTTTTCCAAGTCTGCTAAAATAAGAAATAAAGAGAAAGGGACAACTGAGGCTGCGGGGCAAGCGGGCCCAGAGCAACAAGACCAAAGTCGGAGGCGCAGAGGGTTCCCTCGGGGTAGATGCCTGCGAGAATCTGAAGCGCATCGAAGTGCCCCGAAGCGCAGCGATTTTCAGAGCACTCGTTATCAGAAGCCAAAAACCACGCAAACACACTCTCCCGCCACCGAGCCGCAGCGGGCAGGCACTGCGAATACCAGGGTTGAGGGAAACTAAAGTGGTTCGGGCAGTGTGAGGAAAGTTGAGAGGAAGAGCACACAGCGAGACTGACAGAAAGCGCGACGACGGCTCCCAAACCGCCGAGTCCACCGGCTCGGAACCCACCTTCTTCACAGTCATCCAGGGCTTCTCTGGGCCCGGTTGGGGCCACACCCTCCACACAGCCGGCGGAAGCTCGGGTCCGCCCACAGAGTCGCCCCGCCCAAACCCCGGCGTACCCAGAGTCCCCAGCCGACCGCCTGTTCCCTAGGGTCTGTGAGGCAGGGAGTGTAGGGCGGCTGCCCAGAGAAAAGCCAAGCGCTCCGACGCCCCTACCTTACCAGCGCCCAGGGCGGCGGCGACTCCTGAGGCCTAGGGGACGCCAACGGACCCCCTCCCCCGAGCCCGCTGCACGCTGGGAAATATAGTTCCGGGCTCGGATCCGAACCAGCACCCGGAACGCTCTAGGGAATTCCAAAGTACGCTGACATCGGTCTGTACTTCCTTCCAGGACTGGAACTCAGCCCCGCCCAGGAGGCGCGGTGTTCCCTGGGTATTGTAGTCTTAGTTCGGTTCTGTGGTGGACGGTCGGAACGGAGACGCACAGCGGAAACGGAACTCTTTCTCCTCATTGGACGCTGGCCTCGACACGCTACTGGGCCGTCTGTGGAAGCGTTGTAACGCCTCGGGGAAAGGAGGCTGGCGAGGGTTCGGTTCGCCACCTCTGGCTTTCTGTTTTTTTGTTGACAGAGTTGGATCATCGGTGCTTCGCCTTTTGTCTGTGGCACGCATTCCGTTCTCCCCATTTGCTTCCCGGCCTTTGGATCCACCCGTGTGGATTTTCACGTTATTTCTCTCGCCCCGCCGCGAGTCCCCCAGCCCCGCGTCCCCTGGCTTGGAGGCGGTAACTATGGAGAATCTGGCGGAGGAGGACCTGCTACCCCCGGAGAAGGAGGAGGTGGCCCAGGTCAGGGTCCCGACTCCGGACTCGGCTCCGGCCCCAGATTCGGCTCCGACTCCGGCCTCGGCTTCAGCCCCAGCCCTTGCCCCGGCCCCGGCTCCGGCCCTGGCCCTGTCCCCTTCTCTAGCCTCTGTCCCCGAGGAGGCTGAACGCAGTAAGTGCCTGCGGCCGGATCTTTCTGCCGCAGAGATTTGAGAAAGTGCGCGTGGCTGAGGAGCAGGGGAGGCCCTCCCAGAAAAGGTTTTATATGGAAGAGCAGGCTTAGGAAGAAAGAGGGCCCGAGCCGCAGGTAGGGCAAAGGGGTGCAGGCTGGACTGGCACCTCCGTAAGCCTCGGGGACATCACCGTAACAGATAAACGAAGGCCAGGGGTGATGCAGGTCGAAGTAAATGATGAGGTTAAAAGTTGTTTTGGTTAATGTATTAGTTTCCGTGTCAGCCCAGTCTGTTCTGATTAAGGAACTCAAATGTGTCATGGTAACAGAGGCACCCTCTTCAAGATCGTAGATCCTGTCAAGATTAGACACTCAACTAGTTTTTCGGTTTCGACTTACACAGATGGACTTGTGTCGGAGCAGAGAGGGCGGCTGTAAGGCTGTCTGCGTTGAAATATATATGTCCAGACAGGTGCCTTTCACTAACACACACCAACACATGGCACAGGCACACATAATACATCACACATTCCTTAATCATGGTAATCACAAACTAAGTTACAATTACACTACCGCCGTCAGAGAGGAAAACACAGGCAGTCCGTGAGTTCAGCGGTGCTGGTCCCCTAGCTGTCCTTTCGGCGTCACATGAGCTGGCAGCTGGATGGGAGGAAGGCACTGAAGTCCGGTTCCTTGAGAGCGTCTGCCTCTGTTCTCTTCTTGGTTTTTATATAGTTTTTTCTGGGTGCTTATCCGAGCTCATTAGCAATTCTAGTGCCTGCTCCTTATAACTTGTCATTAAATTTTCTTTAGTATCTTGCTTCCAAAAAGAATTTGAAACCCTTGAGTTGTATGGAGAATAGTCTGCTATGCTAAATTATGGATCTTCCCACCCGCCGCGCGTGCGTGTACACACACACACACGTAAATACCAATTGAGTTTTGTACTTCATTCCATCAGAAAACGAAGAGTGAAAACAGTCCATGTTATTGTCCCTGAATGTGTTTGCGTGTTTTCTGAGTGGTGGTTTATTGGATGGTACTGGAATCAAAAGATTGATCATTAGAACTTTCCAGATTCTGCTGAACACTTTATGTTGGCTCTAAGAAAGATTTTTAAAAGTTCAACAAACTTTGTGATCCATTCCATAAATTGATTTTTATACTCTTTCTGAATGATCACTTATGATAAATTAATTCATCTTTACTATTTATAGGCCAGTTTTTGGTTTGATGCTTATAAAACAGTCATAATCTAAGAGAATTTATTTTGTAGTTCTAAAACCTCATAACTAAGTGAATTTAAGAGTAGTAGGAGTGGGTGGCTCATGCCTTTAATCCCAGCACTTGGAAGGCAGAGGCAGGCAGATCTCTGAGTTCAAGGTCAGCCTGGTCTACATAGTGAGTTCCAGGACAGCTGGGGCTACAGGGAGACCCTGTCCCAAAAAGACCAAAAAAAAAAAGAGTAGTAAGGCTGAGTCGGTAGTGGTGGCACACACCTTTAATCCCAGCAGAGGCAGGTGATCTAGTCCAGCCTGGCCTACATGGCTCCAGGCCAGCTGGGGATACAGGGAGACACTGCCTCAAAACAAAAACAAAGAGTAATAGGACTGACCACAGAAAAGACAAAGCCAGCATGCCTCAGATAGACTTTTCATCATGTGAGATTACAGCTTTTAAATGATAATTTTTTTCTTTTTAAAAATATCTTATTTTTATTTTACATGTATGAGTGTATTGCCTGCATTGTATGTAAGTGCACCCATGTTGTACAATGCCCGTGGAGGGAAGAAGGCGTCGGATCCCCTGGAACTGGAGTTATGGATGGTTGTTAGCTACCATGTGGGTGCAGGGCTCTGCAAGAAAAACCAGTGCTCTTAAACTGCTGAGCCATCTCTCCAGCCCCAGCCTTTTTTTCTATACCTACAATCTGATGAGTGGAGAGTTTTTACATTTGTCTGAGGAGCAGCTGCTGCCCTTCAGATTCTGTTTGCATTAGTAGTAGCAGCAGCTTTGAGCAATACATGTCTTTTCCTCTCCTCATCATTAACAATATCTTAATGCAGGGCATACCTGTAATCTAGGTACTTGAACCACTATGGCAAGAGAATTGTTAAATTAGAAACTAGCCTGGGCTGCTTAGGCAGACATTGTTTCAAAAACGTGGGAAGGGATGGTCATGGAGGTGTTGATAACATTTGCTTGTATATTACAAAACTTACAAAAGTGTGTTAAGAATCTTTAAAATGCATATTAATCATTTAACTTTTTGTTTTTAGATTATCTAATTCGTCCTTTAAAGTCAGTTATAGCCAGGCAAGTTGAAGATGGTGATTTTGAACTGGAGTTGAAAAATGAAAAAAAAGTAACAGAAGTTGTGAAAGAACCTTGTATCTTGGATTCATCTGATCTAACAACAGGTTTGCTTAGTGACTTACGGATTGTTAGTGTGTTACAAAAAGCCAGTTGACTGTTTTCAATACTGATTTTTTGTTATGTACTATGTTGAGCCAGAAAGTGATTGCAGAGGTATGTATAGGCATATCATAAATTTTCAGGCAGATTTTTAAATTTTCTTCAATAAAGGACTATAGGATTTTCCGTTTTCTGGCTTAGAAGAATCTTTCTATACTATTTACCCGTTAGAATATTTCCTGTAAGCATACCTTTATGCAGTATTATATATCTTTTGCATATATGCATGTTTGAACTATGAAGGCAAAACCCTTCATGGTTACAAACTGCCAGATCTAGCAATTAAAGGTTTTTTTTTTTCGGTCTATATCTTGTTATATATAGATCATTTGATAAGGCCTGCTATATGAAGTTAGCTAATCCAAGCTAGCATTCAAGAGACTAAGACAGGAGGATCATAAAGTTGAAGCCAGCCTAGCCTACATAGTGAGTTCCAGCCCAGTCTGGGCTACATAATGAGTCCCTTATTGAAAACTAAGGATAACCAATAATATTTGTTACTCTTTGTTTTTGCTTAGAAAAAAAAATTTTTAGCAAGAAGTCTGATAATGTTGAATTAGATTCCAAAATTATTGACAAAATGTGCTACTAGCTCCAAAAAGTCTAATGATTTTTAAAAACGATTAAATGGTCCTTAGTGCCTCAGTATAAGTCCCTGCACCTAGCACTTAGCCACCAGAAAGATGAATCAAGTACAAACACTATCACCTTATTATTTATGAGGAAGACAAAAGGGCATTATTCACATGGGTGAGCAAGTAAGTGCTGACTAAAGCTTGGGAGGAATAGGTAGTGTCAAAAATTGGACTGAAAATTCTTAAGGTTTTAAATGATTTAGCATGATGGCTGAGCCCTGAGGTTTATTACATTGAAATAAATATCTTGTTTATCTTTGGAGATATTTACCCAACACCATCTTCTGTTCTTATGCATTCAGGTTTCCACTTTGCAGTTTTCCTTTGGGATACATATACATTTGGGTTCTCCATCTTTAGAAAAGATGAATTATAATTTCATCCATCTCTTTATCTTTTGTACTACCAAAGTATTTGAAAAAATAATTACACTGATTTTCTGTATTCCTTTCCCTTTCCAATCTCATTTCTACTCCCAAACACCTCACTGACCAGGGATTCATTGCATACAGTGGTTTCTTGATCTTTACTCTGGATACTTAGCCGTGAGCATTTTTCTTTGTACTCCTCTCCTCTGGCTTCTGTTCTCTTCCTTGAGTTTCCTTAGCATTATTCTTTCTGAATCTATTTTCTTGATTCTTTGTACTAAACTTCTCTAAATACCTAAGTCTTTCCACTCATTTCTAGTTTATGTCCACTTACATCAATCAGTAGTGGATTTAACAACTTTAGGGAATGCATTTCCCCACCAAACCAAGAATATATTCAAACACATTTAGGAGAACCTTACTCATATTTTTCAGGATTTATTTGATTTGAGGAATGTATCATGTTTAAGAAATCTGAAAATGCATAACTGAAACAAAAAAGGAATTGTTTCAAAATATAAAATGCATTAGAATTAAAACATTAATTACATTAACAATTAATTTTAGGGCTGATGTGGTGGCTCAGTGAGTAAAGGTACTAGCCCCCAAGCCTATGATCTGAGTGTTCTCCCTGAGACCCACTTGCTGGGAAGAACCAACTACTACAAGTTGTCCTCTAGCTTCCACACACATGCTGTGGCACACACATGCACTAAATAAATAAATAAATAAATAAATAAATGTAATTTCTTTTAAAAGAATTAATTTTAGCCAGGTGTGGTGGCGCATGCCTTTAATCCCAGGACTCAGTAGGTAGAGGTGGGCAGATCTCTATGGGACCACAGCCAGCCTACTCTGGATAGTAGTTCTGAGCCACCTGGGCTACAAGAAGACCCTGTCTCAAAAAACAAAACCAAACAAACAAAAAAAAGAATTAATTTTAGGTGACCTAGTCATTTGAAAGTGATCATAACTGGTTACAACTGGATCTTGGCTTTTTCTCTCTTTTTTTAGGGAAAAATTTTTATATATGAGTGTACTGCCTGCGTATGTGTAAATGCATCAGTGTTGTGCATTGCCCACGGAGGTCAGAAAAGAGCGTCAGATCCCCTGGAACTGAAGTTATAGGTGGTTGTTAGCTGTGAAGTGGGTGCTGGGAATTGAACCCAGGTCCTCTACAAGAACAGTCAGTGCTCTTAACTGCTGAGCCATCTCTCCAGCCCTGGCTTTTTTTCTCTTTCACAGTATTTTTCCTTTGGGCTTTTTTGTTCTTCATAGCTTTACTGAATATGTATATTTATGATTTGAATCTCATCAATCTCTCCTGAGCTAGAGAAACAAATTTTCACCTACTACTGGACATTATTATTTCTACATATACTACCAGTAGTATATAAAATGTACTATGTCAAAAATCAATTTTCCTTTTCTCTTTCCTCTACCTTTCTATCAAAAGGATTTCTTCCTTCTTTGGTTAATGGCACATCATTTTTACCCATACACTCAAAATCTTAGAATCATCTTTATATTACTAACTTCTCATATCCCAAGTTCTGTTACTTCCTTACTTTCTGTTCTCTGATACCTTTCCATTATTCATTTTCACACCGTATTGTCGGTACTGTACCAGGTACTTTCCTGAAGCACACTCAGATCATACTGTTTACTACCTCTAAAACCTGAAATGACTTACTGTTCCCTAGAAAATAAAGTCTAGCTAACTTGAATAGACTTTATTACTCACATGATCCAGATTTCACTTTGCTTACATATTTTTCTACCCATTTCACCCCTTCACCCAATATATTACATTTTAGCCAAAAGTTAAGGTTGGGGTAGCTAAAAGTTTTATACCACACGCTTTGTTCATAAAGTTACTTTCAATTTATAAGGCTAGTCACCAAGTCTACTTAACTAAAATTCTGTTCTTAACCTTAATTTAGGGAATTGTGTTCTTAGTCACTCAGTCACTTGTTAGAATTAACTAGTCATTCCTTTGTATCATATTAGTTTTACATCTGGTGTTCATTTCATTTTACTTATTATTACAGCTAAAAATTAGTATGTTAACCTCCCATATAATTAAACATTCTTTGAAAACACAGAATATGGATTATTTCTTAAGTGTTTTTTACAGGATAGAAACTTTTTATTTTTGTAATATTTTTTTTTTTTTTTGGTCTTTTTGAGACAGGGTCTGGCTTCAAACTCACTATGTAGTTGAGGGTGACTTTGAACTTCCTATCCTTCTGCCTCTTCATCTGAGTGCTAGATTACAGCTGTGCTCTACTATGTCCTATTTATATGGTACTGGGAATCAAACCCATGGCTAGTTAGGCAAGTACTCTACCAACTGAGCTGCATCTCCAGCTCCCAGGGCAGAAACATTTTTCTTAGAATTTCATTAACTAGATACAGTTTTAAAGTTTGGGGCTAGAGAAATGAATCAGCAGTTAAGAGCACTTGCTGCTCTTGCAGAGGACCTGGGTTCGATTCCCAGCACTTACATGTTGGCTAACAACCAACCTAACTCCAGTTCCAGGGAATCCAATGCCCTTTTCTGACAACACGGGTGCACTTATGTACATGCAAGCAATATACTCATACACATAAAATTTTAAAAGAAAAAGAAAAAAGTTTTAAAGGTGGAAGTTACAAGTGAAGGTGTTCCCTAACTTTTTTGTATCCTGAAGTACTTGCCATTTTCTAAACTGAACTATGGCAGTGCTCACCCTATAGGCAATAAGCTTATACTATCAGATAAAAGTATAAACTTCTATATGATGGGAATAAATAAAAGTGGAATTCGAAAAACAAATCACTAAATTTTGTAACTCTTAAAATTTCCTTTCAGAGAGACACATCTCAATTCAAAGACAACTTGCTGATCTGGAGAAGTTAGCTTTTGTGATTGAAGGACATTTTGACTCTGCCAATTCATTAAAATCAGATCCTCTTGATTCAGGTATTGCCATGTTTGGGGCACACACAAACACACTTATACACACATAAATTCTATTTTGTTCTTTTTATCTAGCACCATATGGGTACTGAACCAAACCCAGGTCCTCTGCAAGAGCAGCCAGTGCTCTTAACCACTGAGCTATCCTTACAGACTCAGGTCTCACATCTTTTTTTTTGTTTTTGTTCTCTTTTTTGTTTTTGGTCTTTTTGAGACAGGGTCTCCCTGTAGCCCCAGCTGTCCTGGAACTCACTATGTAGACCAGACTGGCCTTGAACTCACAGAGCTCTGCCTGCCTCTGCCTCCCAAATGCTGGGATTAAAGG
The DNA here is from genome assembly GCF_000622305.1 of Nannospalax galili. Classification (NCBI taxonomy): domain Eukaryota; kingdom Metazoa; phylum Chordata; class Mammalia; order Rodentia; family Spalacidae; genus Nannospalax; species Nannospalax galili. Next base: position 8,837,654 of record NW_008360303.1, read on the forward strand.
CGTGCACCACCACATCCGAACCTTGTCTTTTTGGTTTTTGCAGCATTTAATTTCCACCAATAAATACTTAATTTCTAATGGGTATTCATCTTTTAGCTCCTGAAAACAGTTTGCTAAGAATAGGCATGATAGCACATGCCTTTAATCTCAGCACTTGGGAGACAATGGCAAGTGGATCTCTGTGAGGTCAAGGCCAGCCTGTTCTATATTCTACATAGTGTTTTGGGCCAGCTGTGGCTACAGGGAGACACTGTCTCAAGAAGACAAAAATAAATAAATAATAATAATAATACTTATTCCTGTTGAACTACAGCAGTAATAAAAATTGTTTTTAATCTAAGAAATTAATAGTCTTCTATCTACAAAGATGCTATGATAAGTTGTTTTATTAATATATAT
>NW_008360303.1:8838085-8846989 GCF_000622305.1 Nannospalax galili
TTTTTTTTTTTTTTTTTTTTTTTGAGACAGGGTCTCTTTGTAGCACCATCTGACCTGGAACTCACTGTGTAGACCAGGCTGGCCTTGAACTCAGAGATTCTCCTGCCTCTGCCTCCTGAGTGCTGGGATTAAAGGTGTGTACCACCATACCCGGCTCTTTATTATAACTCTGTAAGAATTTAAATTATCATGGATGTTTAAGGGCTGTGTTTTCTATAAACTGGTAATTTAATTGGGTACAAGAGATTTCCCCAAAACAATGTTTTAAATAACAAGTTAAAATTCCCTATATAAAAGAAAGTTTCAAGACAGGTAACTGAAGGTTGATACAGGAGTTTTATAATGTTGTCAGTGTTCCATTCTCCCTCCTTTGCTCTGCTGTTCTTTTTTAATCGCATTTTATTTGGAGTGGGGGCATGCCACAGCACAGTTATGAGGGACAGTTCTCTCCTGTGTGCATCCCAAGAATCAAACTAAGGCTTGGTGCAAGTTCCTTTTACCCACTGAACCATCTCACCTGCCTCTTCTCTGCTCTTCTGAGTACTTGGTTTTCTCTTTTTTTTTCATATATATGTATCACATGTATATATGCAGTGTATATGAAACATTAACATATGTAAAAGATACTTGTTGAATTAAAATTTATTAGGTAAATTATTCTCTATATTGCTTTAAACTTGAATTTGAGATTTTAGTTCATTCCTTTAATTCCAGCACTTGGGAAGCAGAGGCAGGTGGATCTCTGTGAGTTTGAGGCCAGCCTGGTCTACATAGTGAGTGGAAGGCCAGCTGGGGCTACAGGGAAACCCTATCTCAAAAAAACCAAAAAACAAAAAATTCCATTTGTATATGGGGGCTGGAGAGATGGCTCAGTGGTTAAGAGCACTGGCTACTCTTGAAAAGGACCCAGGTTCAGTTCCCAGCACCAACATGGTGTCTAATAAACATCTGTAACTCCAGTTCCAGGGGAATCCAACACCATCTTCTAACCTCCATGGCATTGCATGGCATGGGTCTACATACATACATTCAGGCAGTACACTCATACACATAAAATTTTTTTTAAAGGTTTTTTTTTTTTTAAATCCTGTGTGTGTCACATAGCATGGCATGTGTGTGGAGTTGAGGACAACTTTAGAAAGTTGGATCTCTTTTTTTCACCATGATGGTCCCAGGCATTAAACGTAGATAGTCAGGTTTGGCAGCAAGTAACTACCTTCACTCACTTAGCCATCTTGCCAGTCCAAGATTTTAATTTTTATATACTATTTATTAGAAGTTTTATTTAACATCTATTGTATTGTTAAGTAAGTATTCTATTTTGTTAATCCAGAGTCTTTTCAGGAATCTATTATAAAGAAGAAAAAACATAAATTTAGTAGTACAGTGAAATTCAGGATACATTGGTTTTAATTATGCATCTAGTCTCAGAATAGTAATATATTATATTTGATCTCATCCCACTCTGTCTTTCATTTTTTTTCTTACCCCATATGTTACCTGTCTTTGCTGGTGCCACAGTGGTAATGAACTATAATAGCAGATACTTAGGGATCTCAACCCTGCCCTTCTAGAACTGCGATAAAAGCTGGGTTTTTTCCCATCTAAAGTACTGAATGATAGTCTCTGTGGCAAACAGTTTATCTGATGAGCATTCTTTTTCTTTTTCTTTTCTTTTTTTTTTTTTTTTTTTTTTTTTTTTTTTGTCTTTTTGAAACAGTCTTCCTATAGCCCCAGTTGACCTGGATGTAAACCAGACTGACCTTGAATTCATAGAGAGCCACCTGCCTCTGCCTCCCTAGTGCCAGGATTAAAGGCATGCACTACCATACCCACTCGAACATACCATTTTGTAAACCTCTGTTTCTACAAGCAAAAAAGGTCATCGGCTACTCAAAGATAGGAGAGTTCCAAGGTTAAAAAAAACCAGTCATTGATCATATACTATAATTGTTGGAAACAAGATCCTGAGTGAGAGATAAAATATGTTCTTCCTAAAGTTAAGAAAGGCTTTATCTGAAAAGCAGGATGGGAGTACAGAGGGTGTATAGCCAAGTATTAATAGCTGGTATATTCTGTGCTTTTTAATCTTCCTCCTTTTTTTTTTTTTTTTTTTTTTTTTAAAGAAAACAGAAAGGCTTGTCCATTGTGCCCTAAGGAAAAATTCAGAGCTTTTAATAGTCATAAACTACGACGACACCTTCAGAATTTACACTGGAAAATCTCAGTTGAATTTGAAGGTTAGTATTTTTGTGCTCACCTAGAATGATGTAAATGAAATTTAATGTTTGTTACTATTTTTGGAATTTTGATGTGAATAAAATCAAATATTTTAACTTTAATATTATGAAGGATTTAGTGCCCCACTTTTATAGTGTATTTAATAAAAGATAATATATAGCCCTGTAGGCAGTAGACACATGACACTAGTTTTAGCAAACATTATTAACCATCTGACTTTGGCCTTGGGACTGTGTATTGCTTATTAAACAGTGTTTTACTAAGTTGCTTTTCCTCCTATAGTAAAACAACTACTATTTCACAAATAATTTTGAAGACAAAAGGTAATTGCAGTAAAATAAGAAAATAAAATAATTAGTATTAATATTGGAAAAAGAGAGTATCCTACTAGTAGCTTAAGATTTCAGGATGATGATGGGATATAAGTATATTCAGAAATCATACCCTTTCTCTACTCCAGATTAATGGTAATGTTTTACAAATATATCAATTACAATGACAAAAATGATGAGGGAATAGATTTTTTTTAATATTTTATTATTTTTATTTTATGTGTATGAGTGTATTGCCTGCATGTATGTGAGTGCACCTGTGTCGTGCAATGCCTCAGAGGTCAGAAGAGAGCTTTGGATTCCCCTGGAACTGGATTAAGGATGGTTCATAGCTGTCGTGGGTATGGGAAATCAAACCCAGGTCCTCTGCAAGAGCAGTCAGTGCTCTTAACCACTGAGCTCTCTCTCCAGCTCCATGAATAGATTTTTAACAGTTTTATAAATGAAAGAATAAAGTGAAAACAAAAATCATAAAGAAAAGAATAAAGTTGAAGACAAAAACAGAGCAAGTTAAAAGACTAAATTCTGAGATAGTGAAGTGTTATAGACTCTTGGGGACAGGTTCTGGCAATTTTAAATTTTAAAATTCATATATTGGGCTGGAGAGATGACCCAGCAGTTAAGAACACTGGCTGTTCTTGCAGAAGACCCAGGTTGAATCTCAGCACCCACATGGCAGCTAACAACTTTCCGTAACTCCCGTTCCAGGGGATCCAACAATCTCTTGTGTCCTCCGCAGGCATTGCACGACACGGATGTACTTACTTACATGCAGGCATAACACTCATACATATAAAATAAAAATAATAAGTAAAATATTTTTTTAATTCATATATTAATCTACCAGGCAATTTCTATTTTGTGTCATACCAATACAAACAAATAAAATAATAGACAAGGATAGATGTACAATGATAGATATGTAAGGATATTCATTGCACCATGTGCTTTGTGACAAACAAAAAACCCTTAAAATTAAAAAAGGATACTTGACATATAAATACCAAATGCAGCCATTGAAAATGTAGCCATTTATATTAGCAAACTAAGAAGTTTTTTTTTTTTTCACAGTTAAAGTATTAGTGAAAAATAGAAATATGTAGGGAAGATTTTATGATATTTCATTTGGACAAAATGAGAAGTCCTCCCTTCAAAAAAATCCTCTAAATATCAATATTATATGTATATATGTGTACCTACATAAGTGTATGTATGCATATGTTTACATATTTCTATATAAGTATGTGAAATTTTTTCAGCATAGAAATTTGTTAAGGCCTGATCAATCTGATCAGTTCAGTTTGACCGGAAGCTTGGCAGAGGATACCAGATATGTTATATTCTTGTGGCTTGTCAAGGCTACTGTGCGTGCTCCTTCCCCATGGCCGGTAGTCAATGACGGGTAAGATCTTCTGGGAGAAAGTCAACCTAAGACAGGGTGTAGCTGCTTGAAGCTGCGTGCCAATGATGGGTAAGGCTTTGCTCTTGCAGAGGACAACCTAAGACAGGCACAGTCTTTCCATACTGGATGTGGCATTTAATAAATCAGAAAGGGGGAAATGTTGGGAGCTAATAAGCACAGTCATTGCTACATTAGGCTGTGGCAGCTTGCCTTGACTTAAACGTTGGAGAAAGAATGCTTCCACTTTAAGAGTTTCCCTGCTCTCTGCTTCTGTGATCAGAGTTGACAGGCTATGCTTCCCTGATTAATTGGCAGTCTTAGAAACATAACCAAGAGTTCTGTTTCAGTTTATGAGCACCGGAATTTCTCAGCACTGATAGCTTGGTTACTATAAAGAAATTATGAGTTATAGTAGTTGCTAAGAGTAACCACAAACAGTATACCTTATATCTAAGATATTATAAATATTATGCAGCTGAATCTTGGATACTGTCAATGTCATGTGAGTTTCGGTTGGTGAAGTAATGTATTCTTGATAGTAACGTAATGTATCCTTGGTTATTCCTTGGTAACTTTATTTTTTTTAACTCCTCAGGAACATCATAAAGATTAACTGCTTCATTAGAAGTACAAAAAACCTGAGTTGGTGACAAGCTATTTGGGCCTTGATTAATTATTATAATAGCTGTTCGGATGAGTGCCCACATAGACCAAAAATCAAGCAGTATAGTTTCTCCGGTTTGAAAGGCTTTATCCACATTTGTTCTAACTTTGTCCCAGACTTCTAAATCTAGAGTTCTTGTATCCGGAAACCACGAATTAAACTCTACAACTATTTACACACAGTTATCTATCTGCCTTCTGGAAACTTGTGCTCCATTAATACGAAGAGTATGATGAATTAAAGAAACAAAAGGAGTAGACTTACCCTGTCCCATTATTCTTACATAAATTACAACTCTATCCTCAAAACCTCCTCCAGGCGCAATGTTAGGGGTCCCTGTTCGGGCGCCAGCTGTCACGGTGCAGTGACCACAAACCAAGCCTAGTGGGCTTGGGGACCCCGACGGATAGAAATCAAGGCACAGGAGGTGCAGAGGTCTATGTGCCAGTGCATGTTTATTGTGAACCAAACCAAGCTTATATAGGAATCAGATCTGGAGTAACCAAGGAATAACTAAGATTACATCATTAAACAGAAAGATTACGTTACTACCAAGAATACATTACTTCACCAACCGAAACTCACATGACGTTGACAGTATCCAAGATTCAGCTGCATAATATTTATAGTATCTTAGATATAAGGTGTACTGTTTGTGATTACTCTTAGCACCTACTATAATTCATAATTTCTTTATAGAAACCAAGCTATCAGTGCTGAGAAATTCCAGTGCCCATAAATTGAAACAGAACTCTTTGGTTAAGTTTCCAAGACTGCCAATTAATCAAGGAAGCATAGCCTGTCAACTCTGATCACAGAAGCAGAGAGCAGGGAAACTTAAAGTGGAAGCATTCTTTCTCCAATGCTTAAGTCAAGGCAAGCTGCCACAGCCTAATGTAGCAATGGCTGTGCTTATAAGCTCCCAATAGAAATTGTTGAATGTGTGGGCCTGTCAATATCCTAACAAATGAGTACTAATAAATTAGTAAAAATAAATTTTAAAAAAGTTATTAAACTTTATGATTAAAAGTTATGATTGTGGAAGTTTCAAACAAATTGAATGAAATAGATAGTGCATAAGACCCAGAAAACAAGCCAAATTATGCCAGAGATATTTTCTTAGTACTACTGGTAAAAGATTATCACTGGTTATTTAGGAAAGGGGAATTAAAGGGAATTAAAGACTAATTCAGGAGCCATCTGTCTATATAATAAAAACATATAGTAGGCAATATTAGACATATAGGAAAAAGAAAGCTCTCATTTTAATTTGTAAGATCTCTTTTTTCAATTAAGTAATTTATTATATTTTAAATATATTTTATTAATTTTATGTGTATGAGTGTATTGCCTACATGTGTATAAGTGTACCCATGTCATGCAGTGCCCAAAGAGATGAGGATGGCATTGGGGCCCCTGGAACTGAAGTTACAGAGGGTTATTAGCCACCATGTGAGTGCTGGGAATCAATCCCAGGTCTTCTGCATGAGCAGTCAATGCTCTTAACCACTGAGCCATCTCTGCAGCCCCTTATTTTTGTTTTTTGTGTCTGTTTTCTCTGCAAGTATGTAAGTGTACCCATGTGTACAATACCCATGGAGATCAAACCTGGGTCCTCTAGAAGAACAGCCAGTGCTCTTAACCACTGAGCCACATCTCTAGCCTGTGAGATCTCTTATTATTTAATTTTTTAGGTTTGGTTTCTCTCCTCCAATTTATTTTCTTCTCATGAGTGGCTTGTGATACTTCACTTGCTCTTGGATGTGTATTATCTCTGTGCATTTAGTTGTTGGGTTCTTTCACATGGTAGCAGTCTGGTAGACAGTGAAGGTATGGTAGTTTTTGTCTTAGTGAGCAGGCTCTAAAACAGTTGGCAATTTGTTAAAGGTAGATAGGCAGAGCCAGGTGTAGGTGGCACACACCTTTAATCTCAGCCCTGAGTGCTGGGGGGGAACAGGCAGGCGGATCTCTGTGAGTTCAAGGTCAACCTGGTCTACATAGTGCGTTCTAGGTGAGCTGGGACTACAGGGAGATCCTGTCTCAATAAAAGGAAAGCAAAACAAAAAAGTAGATAGGCAGAAGGAATGAAAGATGTGAGTGAAAGAAAACCACAATGCTTAGATTCGGGATATGAGCAACTGGAAAAAAATGGAATTGTCCCTTACTGAGCCAGAAGTGACTAAAATAGGACAATATATAGACAGAGAAGGGCAGGACCTCAGATTTAGGTAATATAAAGATTGAGACACTCCAAGTGGAGATATCCACTGTCCTATAATGCTTTATGAATGTGAAATTTCAGAGGGTGGTTGGGGCTAGAGATATATATATTTAGGAGATGTCAGAACATAGTATTTAAAGCCATGAGGCTTAATTAGTTAGCCATAGGTGTGCATATTGATAGAAAAAACCTGAGTTGTGGAGCACTTATACATATATAGGTAGGAGAAATGATTTCCTATAAAGTATTAGAGTAAAAGAGAGATAACTGAGTTAGGAGAGACTATGTCATTAAAAAAACAAGGAACTGGAGAGGTGGCTCAGCAGTTAACAGCACTGATTGCCACTCTTCCAGAGACCCAGGTTCCATTCCCAGCACCCACATGGTGGCTAACAACCATCTATAACTCCAATTCTAAGGGATCTAACACCTTCTTGCCTCTGCAGGCATTGTACAACACAGATGCACTTATATACATGGAGGCAAAATACTTATATACATAAAAGAAAAATAAGTGAATAAAAATGTTTAGGAACTGGTAGGATGACTCAGCAATTAAGAGCACTGACTGCTCTTCCTAAGGACCTGAGTTTGGTTCCCAGCATCCACATAGTGGCTAATAACTGTCCTTAAATCCAGTTCCAGGAGAACTGACACTCCTCTTCTGGCCTCCATGGGCATTGCATGACATGGATGCAGTTACATGTAGGCAAAACCCTCATACACATAAAATAAATTAGTTAAAAAAAAATTTTAACTTCTTTTATTTTCAAAAACCTGAAATAAAGAGATGTTCAAGAAAAAATGATAGGGGCTAAAATGTAGCTTGATGATAGAGTGCTTGCTTAGCATGTACAAGTCCTAGATTATATTTCTAGTACACACACACACACACACACACACACACACACACACACATACGTGTATATGTATATGAAAAACTCAAAGGAAAGGTGTAATTAACAATTTCATCTTGACAAGTTTGTTTTTTGTGTTTTTGTGTTTTTATTTTTGACATGGGACAATATCTCATGTAGTTCAGGCTGACCTTCAACTGATTATGTAGTTGAGGATAATCTTGAAATAATTCTTCTATCTTTACCTCCCAAGTGCTGGTATTATAGGCATGCACCACCATGCCTGCCATTTTGCTATGTTTTGAGATTCTGACCAAATAATCAGTTAAAGATCCTTATCAGGCCTTTGGAATAAAGGATCTTAGTGTCAGGAATAGGTTAGTAGCTATCACTATAATTGGGGATTCCTTCTCATAAGAGAGATAATTGGAATCAGGAAGAAGTTAAATTTACCAGAGAAAAAAGCGCATACCCACCAACCAAGCCTAATAAATACTTATTTTTTACTGTATGAGAGAGAAAAAATCTAAAGAAGACAACACCAAAAAACTAAGAAAAATTCAGAAATAAAAGTTTTAAAGGTAGGAAGAGAACCAAGATTATCTCATATAACTGGTAAAGAAGAATCTATGTAATTGCAAATGCAGCCTGAAACAAAGATGAAATGGAAGGTGTAGAAATTGATGATAAGACTTAGTGCCTGGAAGACAAAAGAAAAATGAGGAGGAACCCAATAGCCAGATGCTTTGGAAACCCTTGTCAAGAAATTCTAGTGGACTCTCATATGAACATTTGAAAATTGCCCTGTTCTGACTTTTTCTAGTTCCCTGTCTAGAACTTGTAATGCTAATTACTCTTGCCTTTACTTCTTCACATCTCCTAGTCACAATTCAGGGACTTTATTTTCCCCCTAGAGGTAAGAGTTAATGCAATTTGGGAGTCTTTTAGATAGACCCACTGAAGGGGTAAATTGCCTCACTGTGCATCCATGTTCAGCATAAAGAAGCCAGAGTGGTCTGTGTCCCGATTCCCTATTGGCAATTTGGGTAACCTTTTCACAGGATGGTGTGATAAGATTAGGAGGTAAGAATTGGCTAGGTAGCTAGGGTAAAAAAGACCCCAAATAAAAGTAGCCAGTTTCTTGGCTAAAAAGTCAAAATGTCCTTGGGCCTCTTAGCAACATACTC
>NW_008360303.1:8847102-8855994 GCF_000622305.1 Nannospalax galili
CAATAATAATAATAATAATAATAATAATAAGTAAATCGAAGAAGAAAAGAGTACATGAAGTTATCAGAAAAAAAGTGATGGGGAGATATGGGAGGAGTTGGAGGGGAGAGAGTGGGCATGGATTTGATCAGAACACTTTATATGCATGTATGAAATCCTCAATAAATTATCTAAAAAAAAAAAGTTCCAAAGAAGCTAAGTTACGAATTGAAAACCATCTTGACAGAACCATAATTAGAATCTGGATCTCCTGTTTTAATCTATATTGATACATCTCTTTATCTCATTTATAAAATAAAGCAGTATTAGTCAAGTAATTATGACATTACAAGTAGAATAATCCTAATCACATGAAATAAAAATAAAATTGCAACTTTGAATACTAGTAGAATATTTGATGGGCAATATTAATACAGCCAGCTATTCTTCATTCTAGGTTACAGAATGTGTATCTGTCACTTACCTTGTCGACCAGTAAAGCCAAACATTGTTGGAGAGCAGGTAATCAGATATTAGGTTTTTATTATGTAAATTTAGTCATCTTTTAAAAAAGCACAATTTTAACTTGCTTTAAAATTACACTTTACTAAAAGCCAAGAAACCATTCTTAAAATGTATATGTTTAGCAATATGGTTTTTGTTTGTTGTTTATTTTGAGACAGACTCTCTTGCAGCCAGGCTGGCCTCAAATTTGGTATGTAGCTGAGGATGACTTTGAACTCCTGATCCTCCTGCCTCCACCTCCTGAGTACTGGGATGATAAGCATGTGCCACCACATCCAGTTTCCTGAGGACTGTACCCAGGGCCTTGTGCATGCTAGACAAGAACTCTACCAACTGAGAGGCATCTTTAGCCCCCAGTTTACTTTAAAGTTCTTATCTAAGTGTTTTCAGATACTCAAGTGGGAAAAGTATGAAACGTACAGAAAAAATATTGTTGAAATTCTCATTTCGCACTTCTTAATTTCAGTTAGATAAATTGTTTTGTATTCAAAATGAAAATTTAAATATTCATTAATTTGGGGATGATAATTTTGACCTTCTGATTTCTGTGGATTAGTAAATACCTTCATATTTCAATTTCATATTCACCTTTCCTGTGTCCTTTCAAGTTTAACCGGAAACAGTCAAGAACATAAATTTTTTGTTTTTGAGATGGGATCTCATTATGCAGTCCATTGTTATACAACTGTCCTTGATCTCACTATGTAGCCCAGGATGGATTTGAACTCAACAATCCTTCTGCCTTAGCCTCATAAGTACTGGGATTACAGGTATGAGCCACCAAGCCTGCCTAAAAAACTGAAATCTCAACTTTTTAAAAATGTGTGTTTATTTTTAGGATAAATTTAAACACAATGTAAACTATAACATTGCTTTAGTGATGCTGTTCTAAAAGCAGGGTTTTTTTAATTCTTTGTGTGAGTGTATACGTTTGTTTGTGATGGATGTGTGTTTCCATGTGTGCATACACATATGGAGGCTGGAGGTTAACATCAGGTGTCTTCCTCATTGTGTTCTACCTTATTTTGTTGTGGTTATTGTTTGTTTTTGAGACAGGGTCTCTCTGTAGCCCAGCCAGCCTGGAGCGCTATATGTATACACCAGACTGGCTTGGAGATCTGCCTGCCTCTGCCTCCCAAGTGCTGGGATTAAAGACATGTTCCACCATGCCCAGCACCACCTTATTTTTTTTCTTTTTTCTTTTTTTCTTTTTTTTGGTCTTTTTGAGGCAGAGTCTCCCTGTAGCCCCAGCTGGTGTGGCACTTGCTACATAGACCAGGCTCATCTCCATTTCACAGAGATCTGCCTGCCTCTGCCTCCTGAGTGCTGGGATTAAAGACATGGACACCACACTTGGCATTAATTTTATTTGTATTTTATGTGTTTGAGTGTTTTGCCTGCATGTAAATGTACCATGTCATCCAGTGACCTTGGAGGCCAGAAGAGGGTGTTAGAACCCCTGGGACTAGAGTTACAGGGTTGTAAGTTCTTATGTGGTTGCTGGGTCCTCTGCAAGAGCAACCTGCTCTTATCAACCAAGCCATCTCTTCAGCCCCTCCATCATATTTTTTGAGAGTATCCCTCTCTGAACATGGAGCTCACCAATTCGCTGGCTGGCTGTTAAGCTCCAGGAATCGCCTTTCTCCACCTTCCCAGCCCTAGTATTACAGACACACACCACCACACTTTTTTATGTGGGTGTTAGGGATCCAAACTCAAGTATTTATGCTTGCAGAGCAAGCATTTTACCCATTGAGCCATCTTCTCAACCCTCTGAATGCATGTTATTCTGAGGGGTCCTCATTGCTAATTCTTTTGGATCATTAAAATAATAAAGTGCTAGAGAAAGTATTCCTTGAGCTGTGGATGTAGTACAGTGTCAGAGTAACAGCATGTGGGTAACAGCATGTGTGAATACCACAAAAACAAAATTTAAAAGTCACCACAGTGTTTTTAATATGATTGCCATTTACTTTATGAAACTGTATATTATGTTCTGATTATTGTCTACTTGCTATCATGTGTCAGAAAGTAGGAGGTACCAACACTAAAAAGACTAATAAAAGAACTAGTAGAATAGTAAAGAACCATTGCAGTAGTCTTTTTGTTTTCAGATAAAAGAAAAAATTTAAAGCTAGAATTTTTTTTATTTACTTGTCTGTGTGTCTATGTGAGTACGGGTATGTGCAGGTGTGTGCACGTATGCACATGCCATGGCATACCTGTGGAGGTCAGAGGACAGCTTTCAGGAGTCAGTTCCCTTCTTTCACTATGGATTTCAGGAAGCAAACTCAGGGTATCAGGCTTATGTGGCAAATGCTTTTACCAGCTGAGCCATCTCACTCCCCCCCTTTTTTTTTAAACATTTTCCAGTTAGAACAGTAGACCACATTATGTCTCTAACAGTCAATGGGTACTAGACCTTGCTCAGATTTTCAGAAATCTTAGGAGCTAGTTGCATTGTCAAAAACTAATCTGTGCCCTTATAGCACAGGTTTATATCTATATGGTGTCAGTATTCTATAATGGTATAATCATGTATGTCACTTTCCAAATCCAAAATTAAGTGAAGTCATATTGGGTAGCTTAAATCTGTCACAACTGGCTTTGGTAGACTGTTCTATACAGTATTTAGACTATAAATACTCCAAATCAAGTCTTACTTTCTTAGAGTGCTGGTTAAACTTAACCAATAAGTACAGCTTATTTAAAGTAACAGTACAGTAATTTACTGTACTGGAAAAAACTAGGACATTTCATTTGTGCCCTACTGTGAAGTAATATAACAAACATATGTAAATATCAGTATCAAAGTTATCCTTTCAAATTTACATGGGAAAATTAACATTACCTTTTATACCATTAAGCCCAGTAGTTACATATTAGCAACTTGAAACTTGCATTTCATTGCTTTAGTAACCTGTTTAAATTAAATGTTCTACTTGATAGATATCCAGTAAATTGGGTGCCCATTATCATTGCATCATTTGTTCAGCAACCATCAGCAGAAGGACTGACATGCTAGGACATATTAAGCGCCATGTGAATAAAGGAGAAACTAAATCCAGTTATCTTGCTGGTAAGCGAAATGCTCTCATTAACATATTAATAAGTAGGTCTTAAATAAAATGGTCTAATTATTCTTTTCAAATAGTTTATTTGACTACTAATCCATTACTTCATATTTTTTCCTTTCTGTGAAGTTTCCAATAACATTCATATATTTTCAACAGACATTAATAAATGGTATAAAAACTGCAAGTGACACTCATCCTAAAATAGGTATCTTAATAAAAGATTATAGGATTATCTACAATGAAAGATTATAGAATTATAGTCATATTAACAAAAGGATACGTGTTGAAAAGACCTTTATTCTGGGTAATATAAAAATCTCAAGAATTAAATTAACCTTTAGGGCCTAAAGCATCCATTTAATTTTTTCATAGACTATCACTTGAAAAAGCTGCTACTGTGAGATATGAAACATGCCTTTTCATTGACTATACCAGGATGTATAACCATTAGGAATTGTTACTATTGTTGGTATTATAAAAGGAGAAATCTGGGGGGCTAGAGAGATGGCTCAGAGGTTAAGAGCACTGGCTGCTCTTGCAGAGGACCAGGGCTTGGTTCCCAGCACCCACATAGTGGCCAACTCTGAAACTCTAGTTCCAGGGATCTGAAGCCCTCTTCTGGCCTCCATGGGCGTTGCATGACACAGATGTATTTACATAAATGCAGGCAAAACACTCATATACATAAAATAAAATTCTTAAAGAGAAATATGAGTGCTATCTAATGTCCTGATTGTAAACATATCCAAAAAAGCATAAATTAAGGATATATATATGTCTTATTTCTTGAATATTTAAAAATGTTTGTGCATATATATTTGTGTGTGTATATATATATACACACACACATGCACGCACACATCAGTATTTCATTTGCGTTTGTAGCTGAAGAATTCTAATGTATGCTAAATATAAAATCTTTTTCACTAATAGCCAATTGAATGCAGTTTGTGATTTTAAATTATAATTATGCAAAAGTGGGGCCTATGAGATGGCTCAGTCAGTAGAGGCCCTTATTCACAACTCATGACCTGAGTTCAGTCCTTGGATCCCATAAAGTGATAGGAGAAAATTGTATGTTTAAGAAACATGATTCTTAGCCATCCCAGCTAATGGAAAGCAGCTATGCAAAGAAACTCCTTTTGAATAATAACACCACAGAAAAACATATTTAGTGGCCAACCTGTGAGAGTACAGTGTAGTGCTTAAAGAATCATAAAGATATTTTAGGATTTTATTCTATCCAATGGTCATTTTTCTTGGATATTATAATAACTAGACAGTCAAAATTTAAGTGAATAAACTTCCTTACATTTACTACTTACCTAGGCATGACTCTTTCCAGAGACTACTGTTTTAAAACAAAATAATGTAGTTATTTTTCAAAATGTGTATTTTAGATACTTAGAATTTTACCCTGTAATGTCACTTTTTCTCCTTTCTTTTTAGCTTCTACTACTAAAACATCTAATGAAATTTTGAAGGAGACAGATACAGATATACAAGTTTGTCCTAACTATTCTATACCTCAGAAAACAGATTCCTATTTTAATCCCAAAATGAAACTCAATCGGTAAGATAAAATAAAAATAGTTACAGAATGTTTCAAATCACTGCAATGTACCTCTTTTAACCGCTGTTCCCATATATTAAAATTTTAAACTATATTTAGTATGAAAACCACCTATTCTAACATTTTCTCAAAATGATTCTTTTTTCTCTCAGCCCAATTTTTGTCAAAGGCCTAACATTACATAATTAAACCTGAATAGGCTTGTGCTTTTATTGATAAGTTTTATTACTAAATGAGTGAATGCTTATTAAATAGTATTCAATTTATTTTATAGTTTAACTTTATAAACTTATAGGTCTTGTACTTCTAATTTTGGAATATATTATTAGGTTGATAGCTTCAAATTTCTATAGAGATGGAGCCATAGTACAGTAAAATTATTTCAGAATATTACTTTTTTCTAGGCAGCTAATATTCTGTACATTGGCTGCTTTGGCTGAGGAACGAAAACCTTTGGAGTGTTTAGATGCCTTTGGAGCCACTGGTAAGTAAAAAAGCTTTTCAGTTTGTATAATACCTTTTCTTAGAAAATTTATATAGATATCACATCTACCAAAATGTTTTGATGTTAAAAAATTAAAGAGCCAAGGTAAGATGTTTGAAATTTTTTGTGAAATTTGCAAATATTTTGTATGAGTATAGTAAGTGAATATCCATGTATCACTTCAAAAATAATCAACTCACATTCAATTCTGTGCTATTAGTATCCTATATCTCAAACTTCATACAATAGTCTCTTCATTAATTTAAAATAAATCATGGACCTATTATTTCAAATAAATTCTTGAATTGGATATCTAAAAAACTAAGGCTTTTTTCCTTTGAGGACAGTTATTACTGTGTAGTCCAGGCTATCCTTGAACCCCTGATGTGCCTGTTCCAGCCTCCCAAGTGCTAGGATTACAGGAGCACACCTCTGCTCCCAATCACAATCAGGAATTTTAAAAAGTAAAGCTTCCAGATGTGATGGTGCCTTTAATACTGGCACTTGTGGATCTCTGAGTTTGAAGCTAGTTTGATCTACATAGTTCTAGGCCAGCCAGGGCTATTGGGAGACAGCTGTCTCAGAAACAAAAACAAACTAGCAAAAAAGTAAAGCTATAGTAACATTATCCTACCTAAAAAATTAAGATTAATTTATTGATAGCAATAATTATTTAGGTATGATCAATTAAACATTTTTAAAAACTTCAAATCAGAGTCCAAGGAGTATTTTCATTGTTTGACATCAGGTCTCTTAATATGGTTTCTTTCTATCATTGTAAGTGTATAGATGAGTGCATGAAAGAGAGAATATGTATGGTAATTATTTATTGACACAAATGATCTTTTGTAGTTTCTGGTCATCTAGACTTTTAAGATGGTATCATCATGGCTCATGGAATATACTCCTCTATCATCTGTACTTTTCCAAATTGGTGGTCTGATCAGATGCATTTATGAAGTATCTATGTAGCAGAGGATGACCTTGACCTCCTGGTTCTCCTGCCTCCATCTCCAAAGATTATAGGCATATGCTACCATCTCTAACAGAAATTTTTTATTTTTCTTTTTTTAGACAGGGTCTCACTATGTATCCCTGGCTGGTCTTGATCCACCTGCCTCTGCCTCCCAAGTGCTAAGATTAAAGGTATGTACCACCATACCCAAGCAGAATTTTTTTTTAAGGATACTTGTTTAGGGGCTGGAGAGCTGGCTCAGCCATTAAGAACACTGACTACTCTTGCAGAGAACCTGAATTTGGTTCCTAGCACCCACATGGTCGCTAACAACTGCCCAAAACTGTTCCAGGGGGTCTGATGCCCTCTTCTAACCTACACAGGTGTTGTGTGCACAGGTGCACTTAAACGTAGGCAAAGTAGTCATCGACATAAAAAATAAGTAAATAAATCAAAGAATACTTGTTTAGTATAATCAGGAATCAGCTAATAACTTGTGTTTTTCATTTATTTACTCTGTGTGTGTGTGTGTGTGTGTGTGTGTGTGTTTATGAGATATGTAAGTGCAGACAGACCTGTGCCATGTTGTATGTGTGGAGGTCAGAGGACAACCTTCAGGAATTAGTTCTTTCCTTCCACCATAGGTTCCAGGGATCTAATGCACATTGTCTGACTTTTACCTGTTGATCCATCTCACTGTTTATTGTTGTTATTTAATGTGTTTTGACTATCATTGCCTAGCCTTCTGCATTAACTATTGTTCTGTTTTTGAACCTAAGTCCCTCCCTCTGTAGCCCAGGCTGGTCTAGAATTCACTATTTAGCCCAGGCTGGCCTTGAATTCCTGCTCCTCCTGCCCTCTGTCTCTTTCTGCTAGGATTATAGCCATCATGCCCAACTGTGATCTTCAGTTTTGAAATTAAGAACATTTTTCTCAAAATATTTAACAATAGAGAAAAGATGATAGAAATAGAAAAGGCCATTTGTTTTTATCCCAAGTCTTCATAAACATTAAAGAAGTACACTCTTGGTAAACTTATACCTAAAGAGTAAAAGCTTTGCTTCCTAAGCTTCTGTTCCAGGGGAAAGCAGTGGTTAAAAGCATGAACTATGGATCCAGGTTCAAGTCCTAGTTTCATCATGTGCTAGTTTTATGACCACAGGAAATTTTTTTATCACATATAAAAGTAAAGGGCAAGAGAGTAGTACTCATAGAGTACTGAAGATTTAAAATCAATACAGTTTAAAGTTATTACTACAGTACTTCGTACACAGAAAATGCTATAAAAGTTTTAAATACCATTTTTACTGTAGCTACCGTTACCTTCCTTGCTAATAATGTATCCAATTTAAAGTGGTAAGAGTAATGAGGTGGTCCTTCCAAGCTGATTTTATTCTTTTGAGTCACTTAAATGTGAACTTTGAATTATTATTTGTATATATACACACATATGTGTAGTGTGTATGTGTGTGCATGTATTTGGAGGCCAAACATCCATACTGGGTCTCTTCCTCAGTTACTCTCAACCTTGCTTTTTGAGATGGGGTCTTCTGACTGAACCTGGAGCTCACTTATCTAACTGGACTGGCTGGCTAGCAAGCCTTAGGGGTCTTCTTATCTCTGCTTCTCCAGCGTACAGGACCCACCACTGTACCTGCTTTTTACGAGCATGCTAGGGGCCAAACTCACATCCTCATGCTTGCATGGCAAGCACTTCACTGACTGAGCCATCTCTCTAGCCCTCTTTTTCATTCCTTCTTTTCCTCCACTAACCCCACATCAAATCACCCACCAGATCTATTCTGATTTTTCTTTTGTAATGTCACTCACACTCGTTTTTTTATTACACATCTAGTCTATTGCAGTAGTCTCCATGCTTCCAGTGTTCCATACATGGTATTGTCAAACAAACATTTCTTTGAGGTGCTTACATTGATCTTAATTCTCTGTCAAAATAATTTGCCTCTGTATTGCCTAGAGTCCAAAACCGCTTGGCAGCAATTTATCATTCATAATATGATCCCATTCTTTCCCAAATTTATTTCTTTGCATTTTCCCCACATACTTTGTTCTTTACTCTTTAAAATCTGAAATCATTAAAGATGATATCTAAAAAAGCTGGCCTCGGGGCTGGAGAGATGGCTCAGCATTTAAGAACACTGGTTGTTCTTGCAGAAGACCCGGGTTCAAAGCCCAGCACCCACATGGCAGCTAACAATTGTTTGTAACTCCAGTTCCAGGGGATCCGACAGCCTCTTCTGTCTTCCGTGGGCATTGCACAACATGGGTGCACTTACCT
>NW_008360303.1:8856100-8867083 GCF_000622305.1 Nannospalax galili
CAGGCCTTAGTATTTTTTTAAGCTGCTCTACCTGGCACCATTTTTTTTTTTTTAACTGGCTTCTCAGTCATCATCTGGGTATGACATTCTTAGCATCATTAAGAACAGCACTGATACAGCATAGTTACTACTAGACTTTCTTCTTAATGTGTCTTTTTAAACTTTATCAGATGTCTAGCAGTCAGTTTACATGTTTCCTACCCTAAAATGACATTGTTTGTGAGAATATGAAAATGATTATTATGAGGCTATGAAAAACATTATGTAAAGTCCATAGCAAAGTAGAAAATATTTTTCCCATTTATGAGACACCTCTATATTGAAGATAGTCAATATTTCTGATATGTGTATTATTAATCTTTGTTGGTTGAAGTTATGTCACCATCTCCAATTAGTAAATGTTCCTCATTTATGAATAATCAAGAACTATGGAAAGCCTGTGAGAAAGAGCTTCCTTGGTTGAATTCTTGACTATTTGCTTTTATATCAGAGTTGCTCCTTTTAATCCACAATGATGCTTTTGTGTACTATTTGAACATTTTGGTCTAGAAAAGTTCTTTATTATTGTGTGGTGAATACAGGTACATATATGTGGAGGTCAGAGGACAACATTTGGGAGTTCATTTTCTCCTTCCACCATGGATTCCAGAGATCAAACTCAGGTCATCTGGCTTGCACAGAAAGGACTTTTTACCCTCTGAGCTGTCTCTCTAGCCTGAAAAGTTACTTTTCATATTTAAGGGAGCTAAGCATGGTAGTGCATGTCTATCATTCCCGCACTCACAAGGCAGAAGCAAGAGGATTCAGTGTTTGAGGCCAGCTGGGGCTATAAACAAAACCCTTTTTCCAAAAAAAGCGGTGGGGGGTGGAGGGGACACATTTTGCTGGGGCTTGAGGTTAAATTTTAGCAGGAATACTTTCAACTTCTCGTACTCCTTTCAAACAGAATAGCCCCATTCTTACTCATACTATATATTGGGTTTTGTAAAAATATTAAGATTTTGAAGAAATTTCTGTATATTACTGATAAAAATATAAATTATTTAGACCTTAATTATTGTAACTTGAGAATTCATTTTCTTATTTCTCCCAAGGAATAATGGGATTACAATGGGCAAAACACCTTGGAAATGCAGTCAAAGTTACAATTAATGACTTGAATGAAAACTCTGTGACTTTAATTGAGAAAAACTGCCATTTAAACAAATTGAAAGTGGTGGTAGACAGCAATGAAAAGGAAGAAGGTGATACTCTTGAAGAAGAAGGAGAAGGAGAAGGAGAAGGAGAAGGAGAAGAAGAAGAAGAAGAAGAAGAAGAAGAAGAAGAAGAAGAAGAAGAAGAAGAAGAAGAAGAAGAAGAAGAAGAAGAAGAAGAAGAAGAAGAAGAAGAAGAAGAAGAAGAAGAAGAAGAAGAAGAACAACAACAACAACAACAACAGCAACAACAACAACGACAACAAGAGGAAGAAGAGGAGGAGGAGGAGGAGGAGGAGGAGGAAGAAGAATCAGAAACCCTTGGCAATATTCAGGTGACCCAAATGGATGCCAATGTACTGATGCATTTGAGATCTTTTGATTTCATGTAAGTGGAAAAAAAAACATTGCAGTATTACTTGCTAAACAGCTCTGAAATTTTTTTGGCTGGGGAAGAGTAGTTTAAAATTAAAGCAGCTTGTGGTTGTTTGTTTTAATATAGTTTGGGGGTTTATTTTTGTTTTTGTTTGTTGTTTGTTTTACATGGACCTGAGATAAACAGTAAGAAAAATTTCAGGCTTTCTGGACATGAACTTTTCATCCTAGTCCAATTTATTCCTACTTGTTTGGCTTGTCATATATCATTTTGTCACTAATTTTAAAAGCTGAATTTTAAATAAGTTTGCAAAGTACTTTTATTTTCCAGTTTTTTTTAAAACAGGCTCTATGTTGCCCAGGCTGGCCTCAAACTGGAAATTCTCCTGTCTCTACCTCCTGAGTACTGGGATTATATGTATGTTGCCACCACACCTGGCTTGCAAAGAACTTTTAGATCCATGGAATTTTATCATTAGAAATTAACACAGTGGTATAATGTTGATTACTAATATGAGCTTAGATATACCTGTTTTCTTTCTGATTTTAGACACCTAGACCCTTTTGGAACATCAGTGAACTATCTAGACTCTGCATTCAGAAACATAAGAAACCTTGGCATAGTATCAGTGACTTCCACAGATATCAGTTCCTTATATGCCAAGGCACAACATGTTGCCCGGCGTCACTATGGATGTAACATTGTCCGAACAGAATATTACAAGGAACTAGCAGCCAGAATTGTTGTAGCTGCAGTGGCAAGGTACTAAATTGCCAACAATGTACCTAATGTTTTAGCATGACTTACAATTTAAAGGGATAAGAGACAATTTAAAGAAATAACAAATGAGTGTTTATCTTACTTTTCAAAATGTGCTGAATTATGAATTCTATATCCTTTATAAGTAACTTTGATTTATTTTAATGTGTTTTTAATCTTACATTCTTTTTTCCTTTAACATTTATTTATGTATTCATGTTGTGTATATGTTTAAGTCCATGGGTGAATGTGTGGAAATCGATGGGCAGCTTGGAGTAGTTGATTCTCTCCTTCCACCTTATGGGTCTGGGGATCAAATTCAGGTTTATCAGGCTGGGTAGCAAGCTCCTCTACCTGCTGAACCATCTTTATCAACCCATTTACCTTATATTCTATCTGTTAGAATTTCACTTAAAAGTTTATATGTGAAATAATCAGTTTACTCTCCAACTTAAAATATTAATGTAAAAAAGATAAAAAGGTAAAATTAATTTTAGACTTGTTTAACTTAATAATGGTAAGAGGTAGTAACATGAAAGGAGAAACAAAAATTGGTTTTAGATTTATAAGCTATGTGAAAGGTCCATTTCGTCCTCATAGTTTAAATAAAATGATAACTTCTAAACTTGATTCTGCAAAAATGATCTTATAAAACAGGAAAGACTCTTGTTTCTCATCAGAATTTCTTAAGAGTTGAAAAACAGGAAAGCTTTATTTGGCCACCTACTGTGGGCAAAATATTATGTTTCAAGAATGATTTAATAATGTAATTGGACATTGAGAGTACGGATAATAGATGATCAGCTGGTTCATTTGCTAACCCAAATGCAAGTTCCATAGCATTTACGTGGAAATTCTTGCCTCAGCTTAAATACAGATTAGTCTTTATAGATCTTCTGCATTATTCCTTAGTAACTAAAAACTCTGAGCATATACTTAAAACACTTAGAAGAGCAAATTTGAAATGGTGTATCTTGAAGAACTTAATTTAAAAAAATCTGCAAAATTAATAATGGAAAGGACTTTGACTTTTTCACTGAATATTCAGTGAATATGATCTTGCATACCGTCAGTATTCCATAAATATATAATATTTAGAAGTTGTTTAGGAAAAAATTAGATTAAAAAGTCACAAAATTAGCCGGGCGTGGTGGCGCACACCTTTAATCCCAGCACTTGGGAGACAGAGGCAGGCAGATCTCTGTGAGTTCAAGGCCAGCCTGGTCTACATAGTGAGTTCCAGGACAGCTGGGGCTACAGGGAGACCCTGTCTCAAAAAGACCAAAAAAAAGAAGTCACAAAAGTAATCATGATTATAAGAAACAAAGTCATGCTGAAAAACCAGAGACTGTAGTTCTATTGGAAAGGTTATCTATCCTCAATGGAAAATATCTAGAGGCTGAACACCCTGCCGAGCCAGTATGTGGGTACTGGGATTGAACTTGGGTCCTCTACAAGAGCAGCCACTGGTCCTAACTTCTGAGCCATCTCTCCAACCCCCTAGCTGAGTGTCCTTTATATCTTATATTTCAATTTTATAAAAGTCATAGTAATGATCTTTTGAAAGCACTGCTATTAAAGATTGAATTTCCCATAACCCTCTCATAGTTTGCTGTCCAGGTTTGTGTTATCAGTACATTGATATAGAAGGAAAACAAGCTGTTTTGTAATTTTTTTACAGAGCTGCAGCACGATGCAACAAAGGCGTAGAAGTACTGTTTGCAGTGGCTCTGGAGCATTTTGTGTTGGTAGTTGTGAGAGTTTTGAGAGGGCCTACGTCAGCAGATGAGACTGCAAAGAAAATTCAGTACTTGATCCATTGTCAGTGGTGTGAAGAAAGAATTTTTCAGAAGGATGGTAATATGGTAGAAGGTAAATTGAAGTTCCTCTTCAATTGTATATTGTCTATAAGCCCTTAGTGAATAAGCCTTCATTGTATCTCTAATTATACATATTGTGCTTTGATTTTCAAAGATACAGTGCTAAGTTTGTTATTTACTATTCTGGATTTACTTTGATCAACAGACAAGAAAGTGAGTTTTCTAAAGTTATTTTAAGCTACTGCTGTATGGTTTATGCTCTCTAGCCCTGCCCTTCATTGAAACATCTAGAAATAACTTAGTTTCCAGTGTCAACTAATTTTAGGAGCATAAATCAGATTACCTGTTTGTCTAAGCTATTATAAATTATTAATTTTATAAAAACTTTTCTGACTAAATGTAAGTGCTTCCAGTCATAAACTTCATTTAGTAAACATTTATTGCATCTCTGCTATATGCCAGTCCTTAGAATTCAAGGAAAGAAACTGCAGCTAATGCTCTTATAAAGCTGTGTCTGTTTTCTTTTTGGGGATACAACAAAAATTTGCCCATTGTTTTCTGTGAGTGCTGGAATTAAAGGAGTACACCACCATACCTAGCTAGCTCTTGGTATTTTTTTTTATGTAATTTTTATTTTTAACCTGTAGGCTAGGAGTAAATGAATAGAGTAATACTTTCTATTCAGTGACTTACCTTAGCCAATTTCGGTGTTCCAAAGGTTAATGTAAATTTTTAAGAACTCTTTACAAATTAAAGTTTAGCCCTTCCTGTATGAGCTACAAATTTTTTTCATGTTTTCACTTGAGTTTGTACCTTTTTTTTAATTATAGAAGTTTTTTGTTAATACCATAAAGGTATATGTGTCTTTGATTTTGTTTGTAAAAACATTCCTATTCCTAGATAAATCTCAGGAGGTTGTTTTATTGAAACATTTCTCCACTATTTGATAATACCTTCATTGTCTTATATTAAGCTCAACTTCTGTTTGAGTCTGTCTCTGAATTTTCTGTTCTTTCCAGTGGCTGGGTATCTATTCAATTACTTTGCTACACCATCCACACCACTCTGATTAGAGGGACTTTTTAGCTTTTTTTTTTTTTTTGGCAACTGACTCATATATCCCAGCCAACAATGACCTTGAACATCTTTAGGGGTGGTATTTATTGTATGGGTGTGGGTGTACACATACCATAACATGCATGATGACATCAGAGGACAACTTAAGGGAGTCAGATCTCTTCTCCCCTACCATGGGGGTCTTGGTGAGAGCAAACTCAGCTTAATAGGCTTGGTGGCAAGTACCTTTATTTGCTGAGCCATCTCACTGACCCTAGCCTTGAATTTCTGATCCTCCTGTCTCTGCCTCCCAATGCTTGTTTTACAGGTGTATACTACCATGCCCAGCTTATGAGGTACAAAATTTTTGTGCATACTAGGCAAGCACTCTACCAACTGAGCTACATTCCCCAGCCCCAACTTCTTTATTTTTACTGTGCCAGGGACCAAACCTAAGCCAAGCACTCTACCAACTAAGCTATTTCTCCAGCCCTACCATTTATTTATTTATTTATTTGTTTGTTTGTTTATTTGTTTATTATTTATTTTTAACTTTTCTTTTTAATTTTATGTGTGTATTGCCTGCATGTAGGTAAGTGCACCCATGCCGTGCAATGAATGCCCACGGATGACAGAAGAGGCCTTCAGATCCCCTGGAACTGGAGTTACGGACAGTTGTTAGCTGCCCTGTGGGTGCTGGGATTCAAACCCCAGTCTTCTGCAAGAACAGTCAGTGTTCTTAACCACTGAGCCATCTCTCCAGCCCCCAGCCCTACCATTTAATTTCACTGAATAACAGAGTAATATCAGATAGAATTTATAAACTTCCTGGGTTCTGGATATATCTGGAAGTGGTTGATTTGGTCATGCTATTCCAAGATCAATCCAGGAATGACTTGGAGTAGGGGAAGGTTAGTTGGAAGTATTTCTAACTTTAAATCACTATTTTTGAGGACTGATGGTATAGCTCAGTTGTAGAGATAGCATTTGTTTAACATGGCTCAACTCCTAGCACCTTAATTAATTAACTATTGAATTAATTAAATGACCTCTGGATCTTCAGTGAACTGTAAAGTCATACAGTGGAATATTCTCCCATTTTAGAAGCTAATAATAATGTCTTTCTAATTTCCTCTCATTGCTCTTAAAAACTGAATTAGATTCTTCTAACCTATATTCTGGTGACTGATGATAAATCAAGTCTAGGGAGTAGAACAAGTGTTTTCTTTACAGTTAGGAAAGTTAGAAAGAAAAATGCCTATATGTTTTGATTAGGATGTTGTTTATGTGGGTGTGTGTATTTGCTAACTCATCTACCTTTCCACAAATGTATATATCTTTTAGTGTGTGTGTATCTGTGGTATATGCTCAAATGTGTCGTATGTGCATGCCCTGGATGTACAGAGGCCAGAGGAGTGCTCTATCCACTCACTCTTAGCTCTATTCTTTTGTTGTGTTTTTTGTTGTTTGGGGTTGGATTGGTTTGGTTTGGTTTGGTTTGGTTTGGTTTGGTTTGGTTTGGTTTGGTTTTTGAGACAGGGTCTCACTTTGTAACCCTGGCTGGCCTGGAGCTCGCAGAGATCTTCTGCCTCCCAAGTGCTGAAATTAAAGGCATGCACCACCACTCCTAGCCTAGCCCTATTCCTTTGAGACAGGGTCTCTCATTGAACATGGAATTAGGCTGACAGCCATTATACCCTACTAGTCCTCCTGTATCTGACCCCATAGTGCTAGTATTACAGATGTCTCTGTATGGGTGCTAGGGATTTGAACTTATGTCCTCATCTTTGAACAGCAAGCATTCTTACCCACTGAACTATCTCCTCAGCCCTATTACTGAGATTTCTTAACAGTACCTAACTTCAAAGAGTAACAAGCATGGCACACAGTAGATCCTCAGTACGCAGTAGCTGCAGGTTATTATTAATATAGCAGTTATTACTACTTGCGTTTGTCATTTCTCCTTTGTTTATCCACCCCCCCTCTTTTTTTTTTTTTTAACAGAAAACCCATATAGACAGCTTCCCTGTAATTGTCATGGAAGTATGCCTGGAAAAACAGCAATAGAACTTGGACCTCTGTGGTATGTACCTAAACACAGTGTTCAGATTTGATTTATTGATCATCAGCTTTTGAAGTCTAGGCAAATAACTATGACTCTTTTCCCCCTACGAACCTGAGGCGTTTCAGGTTTTTCTCTAGTATTACTCACCCTAATTTGTGACCAAAGTAAGAGATAGTAGGTAAAAGATAAGCCTGGATCAGCTGCAAACTGAATAACTCATTTCTAAATAGTAAGAAAGGCTGTTTTTGTTTGTTTTGTTTGAAAGACAGTGTCTCAAGGCTAGAGAGATGAGTTGCAGAGAACTGGAGTTAGGTTTCTAGTATTCAAGCAGGAAGCTCACAAGTGTCTGTTAATTCTAGCTTCCAGGGATCCAACACACTCTTCTGGACTCCATGGGCACCCGCACTCACATGTACATACTCCCCCCCCACACACACACCATACCACACGTCACACACACAAATAATTAAAAAATGAGACAAACGTTTCAAAAAATATGGGAAAGTCTCATACACTAGCCAAGCCTGGCCTCAAACTGACTGGGGTGGTAATGGTGGTGTTTGTCGTGTATCTTTGTGTATGAATGTAGGTCACATGTACATGCCACAGTGCACATGTGGAAGTCAAAAGACAGCCTCAGATATCAGTTCTCACCTTGTTTGAGACAGGGTGTCTTTTTTTAAGCACTGTATATGCCAGGCTAGGTGGCCCAAGAGTTTTCAGAGATTCTCTGGCTTCCACCATCCATTTTGCCATAGGAACACCAGGATTATAGAAACACGTTACTGTTCTCAGTTTTGATTTAGTTTTGGTTTTTAGAAACAAGATCTTCTGTAACCCCAGCTAGCCTGAAACTGGCTATGTAGACTACACTGGCCTTGATCTCACAGACATCCATCTGCCTTTGCCATCTGAGTGCTGGGATTAAGGATATGTGCTGCCACATCTGTCTTGATTTGGTTTTTTTAGAGAGGTCTTCACTATGTATACATTAAGCAGGCCTCTAACTTGTGGCAATCCAACTTCTGCCTCCTGGTTGCTAGAATTAC
This sequence comes from Nannospalax galili, assembly GCF_000622305.1. Taxonomy (NCBI): domain Eukaryota; kingdom Metazoa; phylum Chordata; class Mammalia; order Rodentia; family Spalacidae; genus Nannospalax; species Nannospalax galili. The sequence goes on from NW_008360303.1 coordinate 8,864,419, forward strand.
AGATGTGTATCATCAGGCCCAGATTTTTAAAACAATTTATTAAATTTGTTTATTTTATATGTATGAATATCATACCTATGTGTATGTAAGTGCACCCATGTCATACAATGCCCACAGAGACCAGAAGAGGGCATCAGATCCTCTGGAACTGGGTGCTGGAATTCAAACTCAGGTTTTCTACAAGAGCAGTTAGTGTTCTTAACTGCTGAGCCATCTCTCCGCCAGGGCCAGCTTTTCTAAAAGAGGCTTTTTCAAAAAAAAAGGCCAGGACTGGTGGCGCATGCCTTTAATCCCAGCACTTGGGAGGCAGGGGCAGGCGGATCTCTGTGAGTTCAAGGCCAGCCTGGTCTACATAGGGAGTTCCAGGACAGCTGGGGCTACAGGAAGACCCTGTCTCACAAAAGACCGCCCCCCCCAAAAAAGAGGCTTTTTTAAAATTAATCATTATAGAACTAGAGTATGATCAGAAGATGAGATCATGTGCCTTTCCATAGAAGAACCAACTATAGAAAAGGATTTAGAGGAAGTAGTTTTAAGTAAAAAGGACAAGTATAGATGTCTGCTTTGTTTTAGGTAAAGCTGTTTTGATAAAATACAAGTAAATAGCATGTGATTTTTGCATTATTGGAAACAAGTTAATGTGTTTTTAATGACTTAAAGTTATTTTTTTGTAATCAGAATTCTTAAGCTTTTTCATTATAATAGATCCTTAAGAAATAAGGACAGGGAGAGATAGATCAGAGGTTAAGAGCACTAACTGTTCTTGCAGAAGACCTGGGTTCAAATCCCAGCACCCACATGGTGGCTAACAGCTGTCCATAACTCCAGTTCCGGGGGATCTGGTGCCTTCTTCTGTCCTCTGTAGGCATTGCATGACACGTTACACACATGCAAGCATAGCTTTCATACACATAAAACTTTTTTTTAAATTTATAATACATTTTTTAATTTGTTGATTGTGTGTGCGTGTATGTGTGTGTGTGACACAGAACATCCCAAACCATCTTATCAACTATACACACTATACACCCCCCTCCCAGATGGCACCCTCCCATAGCCTTCCTTCCCCTTCTAGAGCCCTTATACTCTGATATCCCTGCTACTGTCCGCTGTGTTGTCAGCACCCCCAGCCATTCCCTACTACTGTTCCATCTGGTGAATCTACTCAGCCTATCTAGAGGTCTTTGTTTTAGGAAGGTAAGGTGTTCCTCATCTAGCAGCAATTGGTTGTCAATATTCCTTTAGATAAGATTGGGGTCTGCTGTTCATTTTCCCAGTTCTATGCTGGGTTAGTATCTGGGAGTCCCTTGGGCCACCCTGGCCAACAAGTCAAAAGAAGGTATCTCCTATCTGGTATTGTTGCTTGTTATGTAGACTTTAGCTATACATTTGGACTATTAAAAAATTATATTGGCCCCTTTAATCTTTGGTTATACTTCTCCTTTTGGGTATTTAAAGCCATACAGTTTGCCCAGTTAAACCAATTTATTTTTACTCTTAAGGTCGTTTGAGGATCTGTTCCTCAGGGATCACATGGGCTTGGGAGGAGCCCCTGCCACCTTTCTTTTACCAGTTCCACCTATATGAAGATAAGTCAAAGGTCCTGCTCGACTATGGCTGGCTTCTCTTGGAAGCATGGAGGAAATGTTTCTTCTGTGTTGACCCTCCTCTTTGTAGACTGGGCACTGGTTCAAGTCCATCTTGTGGGGTCGCCTCCGCCTCCTTGATCAAGAGGATAAGTGACCCACCACAATTACAGGACATTTTGAGAGATGCTCATAGTCCCCTGGAACTAGTCGACCTAGGAGGACAAGGAGCAAAAACTGTCCTTTATGTCCCTCTGACCAAATTAGTATAGGCCTCAAAGTATGTCTGTTAAACATCCAAGAAGGTTAGTTCCACCAGTCTGGTACTTTTAATTACTGTGTGTCATGTAGATAAATCTTGGGCAAAGACCAATTGTTCTCAGATAAACCTTACCTGATAAACCTTACCTAGACATATATTTCTTGATCTGGTATGTATAATTTATCAGTAGGTTATTGGACTAATATGGTTCCCTCTGGTTTTTAAAATTGGGCATTATTTATCGCTCTCATTGTCTAACCCCTCCATCATGGTTTCCCCAATTAAGGTTCCCCCATTTTCCCCCTTTCTCCCTTAATAATACCCTTATCCTATGGTCCTACCTCTCTTGAGCTCCTTCTTTCCCTTTATCCCCTAGGTTCCTTGTATACCCTTCCCTCCCCCCCCCTCTTAAACTAACCCAATTTTTATCCATATCTCCCTTATTAATGCCTGTTTCCTACTGTCATTCTCTTTCAAGTTCTTTCTTATCCTTTACCTCCTGGTTCCTTTCCATTATCCTGGTTCCTGGAGTTATGTCTGGATACATACTCGCTTATCAGGATTTGCTTCTAGGATCCACATATGAGGGAGAACATACATCAGGTTTTTTTTTTTTTTTTTCTGAGTCTGTGTTACTTCACTTAGTATAACACTTTCTACTTCAATCCATTTACCTGCAAATTTCATGACTTCATCTTTCTTTACTGCTGAGTAAAACTCCATCGTGTATATGAATCACATTTTCATTATCCACTCATCAATTGAGGGACACTTAGGTTGCTTCCATCTCTTAGCTATTGTGAAAAGAGCAGCAACA
>NW_008360303.1:8867172-8867942 GCF_000622305.1 Nannospalax galili
ACTGGGTCAAATGGTAGGTTCATTTGTAGTTTTTTAAGAGTTCTCCACACTATTTTCCATAGGGGTTGAACAAGTTTGCAGCCCTACCAGCAGTGGATGAGTGTTCCCCTTTCCGCACATCACATCCAACATTTGGTATCATTTGTTCTCTTGATCTTAGCCGGTCTGACTGGGGTAAGATGAAATCTTAAAGTGGTTTTAGTTTGCATTTCTCTAATTATTAGTGATGTCAAAAATCTTTTAAGATGCTTCTTAGCTATCTTCATTTCTTCTTTTGAGAACTCTGTTCAGCTCCTTAGCCGATGTTTTAATTGGGCTACTTCTTGTCTTGATTCTCTGTTTTTTTAATTCATTATGTATTCTGGATGTTAAACCTCTGTTGGATGTGTCGCTGGTGAAGATGTTCTCCCATTCTGTGGGCTTTCTCTTCACTTCCTTGGTTGCCTCATTTGATGTACAGAGCTTTTTAGTTTAATGAGGTCCCATTTATTGATTCTTGCCCTTGTTTCCTAATCAATTGATGTCTGGTTGTAAAATCCTTTCCTACACCTATATCTTGTAGGTTTTTCCCAATGTTTTCTTCTAATAGTTTCAGAGTTTCAGGCTTTACATTGAGGGTTTTGATCCATTTGGAACTGACTTTTGTGCAAGGTGAAAGATAGGGGTTTAGTTTCATTCTTCGACAGGTAGAGAGATCCAGTTTTGCCAGCACCATTTGCTGAACATGCTGTCTTTCCTCCAGTTAATGTTCTTGGCCCCTTTGTCAAATA
>NW_008360303.1:8868336-8868834 GCF_000622305.1 Nannospalax galili
ATGAAAAATGTCATGGGGATTTTAATTGGCATTGCATTGACTCTATAAATGGCTTTTGGTAGGATGGTCATTTTCACAAAAGTAATTCTTCCAATCCATGAGCATGGGAGTTCCTTCCATCTTCTGTTGTCTTCCTCAATCTCTTTCTCTAAAGATTTAAAATTTTCATTGTAGAGGTCTTTAATGTCTTTGGTCAGGTTTATTCCGAGATATTTTATTTTATTTTTTTGCAGCTGTTGTGAAGGGGAGTCTTTCCATGTGTTCTTTCTCTAATTGCTTGTTATTGGTATAGAAAGGTTACAGACTTTTGTAGGTTAATTTTGTAACCTGCCACTTTACTGAACATGTTAATAATTTCTAGGAGTTTTTGGGTGGAATTTTTGGTGTCTCTTAGATAGTATCATATCATATGAAAAAGGATAATTTGATCTCTTCTTTTCCAATTTCTACTCCTTTAATTTCCTGCTCTTGTCTTATAGCTCTTGCCAAGAGTTTCAA
>NW_008360303.1:8868873-8879501 GCF_000622305.1 Nannospalax galili
TTCCTGATTTCAATGGGAATGCTTCCAGTTTTTCTCCATTTAGAATGATGTTGACTGTGGGTTTGTTATATATGGTTTTAATTATATTGAGGTATGTTGCCTCCAGTCCAATTCCCTCTAGGACTTTGAACATAAATACATGTTGAATTTTGTCAAAGGCCTTCTCTGCATCTATTGAGATGACCGTGTGGTTCTTGTTTTTGAGCCCATTTATATGATCTGTGACATTTATTGACTTACGTATATTGAACCATCCCTGCATCTCTGGGATAAAGCCGACTTGATCATGGTGGATGATATTTTTGATGTGTGTCTGTATGCAGTTTGCAGGTATCTTGTTGAGAGTTTTTGCCTCTCTGTTCATTAAGGATATGGGTCTATAGTTTTCTTTTTTGCTTGTATCTTTACCTGGCTTTGGTATTAGAGTGATGCTTGCTTCATAGAAGATATTTGGAAGGTCTCCCTCCATTTCTGTCTTTTTAAATAACTTAAGTAGTATTGGATGTAGATCTGTAAATGTCTGATAGAATTCTACTGTAAATCCATCTGGTCCTGGGGTTTTATTAGTCAGGAGGTTTTGTATTACTGTTTCAATTTCTTTTTGTGTTTTTGTCTGTTTAAGCTGTTAATCTCTTCTTGGTTTAGTTTTGGTGGTTCCCATGCCTGTAGCTATCCGTCCATTTCTTTTAGGTTTTCAAATTTAGTAGCATATAGGTTTTTAAAGTATTCCCTTATAATGTTCTGTATCTTTCTGGTGTCTGTTGTGATGTTTCCCCTTTCATTTCTGATTTTGTTGATATGGAGGTGCTCTTTTTTTTCTTTTGGTTAACTGGGCTAGCGGTCTATCGTGTTTATCTTTTCAAAGAACCAGCTCTTGGATTCATTGATTCTTTGTATTGTTTTCCTTGTTTTGATTTCATTAATTTCTGCCCTGATTTTTGTTTTCTTCTTGTCTGCTGGGTTTGGGTTTCATTTTGTTCTTGCTTTTCAGGTGTGTTGAGTTGCAATGTTAAGTCATTTATTTTTGTTCTTTCCAATTTTTGAACCGCTTTCAGCGTGTCCCAGAGGTTTTGTTGTGTTGTATTGTCCTTTTCATTTAATTACAGGAATACTTTTATTTCTTTCTTAATTTCTCTTTTGACCCATTCATCATTCAGGAGTGTGTTGTTTAATCTCCATGTGTTCGTGTGGTGATTTTGGCTTCTTCGGGTGTTGATTGTAAGCTTTATTGCACTGTGGTCTGATAGAACACATGGAATTATTTCAAGCCCCAGTATATGGTTGATTTTGGAGACGGTTCCATGGGGTGCTGAGTAGAAAGTATGTCCTTTGGTGTTTGGGTGGAATACTCGGTAGATGTCTGTTCAGTCCATTTGATGTATGGTATTTTTTAATTCAGATGTCTGTTAACTCTCTGCCCTGTTGAACTATCTAATGGAGACAGTGGCGTATTGAAATTCCTATTGTTAATAAATTGGGATTAATCTGGGTCTTAAAGCCCTGTAGTATTGTTTTTATGAAGTTGGGTGCACCAGAGTTTGGTGAATATATGTTCATGATTGTAATATCTTCTTGGTTTATTGTTCCTTTGATCTGAATGAAATGGCCCCCTTTATCTCTTCTGGTTAGTTTTAAAGTCTATTTTGTCAGATATTAGAATTGCTACGCTTGGCTTTTTTCTTAGTACCATTCACTTGGTATATTTTTTTCCATCCTTTCACCTTAAGATAGTGCCTGCCCTTGAAAGTGAGATGAGTTTCTTGCAGACAACAAAAAGATAGGTTTTTGTTTCTTAATCTATTCACATAGTCTGTGTCTTTTGACTGGGGAGTTCATTCCATTAATATTGAAAGTTATTAATCAAAGATGTGTATTGAATCCTGTCATTTTTATTTCTGTTATTATATTCTTGATATAGCTGTACTTTTCCACTGTTATACCTTCATTGAATTTCTTTCTGCAACCCTTTGGGAATAGTCATTCCTTTCTTCAGCTCTTTGTATTGCTTCCAGAACTCTCTGAAGGGCTGGTTTTGTGGACAAGAATTCCTTCAGCCTATTTATGTCATGGAAGACTTTTCTTTCCCCTTTGACTATAATAGACATTTTGGCTGGGTATAGCAATCTGGGTTGGCATCTGTGGTCATTTCAAACTGGGAATACTTTGGTCCAGGCTCTTCTGGCTTTCGTAGTTTGCACTGAAAAGTCAGCTGTAATCCTAATTTGTTTTCCTTTATATGTAACTTGTTTTACTTTTGCAGCTTTCGGTATTGTCTCTTTGTTTTGTATGCTTAGTGTTTTTACTATGATGTGCTGTGGAGAGTTTCTTTTCTGGTCCTGTTTGGTGTTCTATATGCTTCTTGTATTTGTATGTGTATGTCTTTAATTTTGGGAAATTTTCTTCTATGATTCTGGTCTATGCCATTATCTTGGGATTCTTCTCCTTCCTGTAAGCCTACGATTCATAAGTTTGGTCTTTTTATGGTGTCACACAATTCCTGTATATTCCAATCTTATGATTTCTTAAATTTTTCATACTCTTTGCTTGAGTGGTCTAGTTTGTCCACTTTATCTTCCAGTTTTGATACTCTTGTTTTTCATTTCATTCATCCTATTGGTGAGGCTTTCTCCTGTCATTTGTAATTGGCTTACTGAGTGTTTCACTTCCTTCATTTCACCTGAGTATTCTTCAATATTTCTAGCTCTTTCTGAATTCATTCAGAAATTTCTCCCTATTTTCCTTCAGTTCTTCAATTTCTTTGTGTGTTCTTTAAATTCACTGAATTCTTTTATCATGTTTATAATTGTTCTTTTGAGTTCCATGTCCTGCATTATCTCTAGGGAGTTCTCATTGTACTCCTGTAGGGGACTATTGGTATTTTGTGGGGATATGTTATTTTGGTTTTTCATGTTATTTTTTCTCTGATTTTGACATGTGAATTTCTTTTGTAGTTTCTGATTCTTGTGTGAGACTCAAGCCTTCAAGTTTAGGTCTGCTTCTTTTTGTAAACTTTATGTGTCTTTGTGGTTTACTTTTCCGGTATGAAAAGCTGGTTCGTCTAAGCTTCCGGTTCTCTCTTTTGATTGTATATTGGAGTGGCCAGATTGCTTTTGTCTTCAGGAGTTCCCACAGAGGCCCAAGTCAGATGAGGATTAGATGCTCTCGGGCTTTCTCCTAAGGTCTGGATCCCTCCAGGAAAGATTTTGGCCTCAGGAATTTGGGGGTTGGACTGGCCTAAGAGCAGGGCACAGGAAAGATGCTGGTCTGGGGCAGCTGGTGGCCACCCAGAGACACAAAGGGAAATGGGAGCGGGAAGAGGCCACAAGGCCTCCTGGGGACTGCACTGAGGAACTGGGTTGGTCTGGATGCATAGGATCAGGAAGCTGAGAGGTCAGCCCAGGAATCCAGGAAAGAGGCTGGTGGGCTGTGCAGCCCAGGAAAGCAGAGGGAGGTGAGGATGGGACCAGGCCCAGAGGGTTCTCAGGGACCTCGAGAAGGAACTGGGCCAGTCTGGATGCAAGAGATCAGGAAGCAGTGGTGGCCCTGGGCCGAGAGGTCAGTCGGGGCATCCAGAAAGAGGCTGGAAGCCTGTGCAGCCCAGGGAAGCAGAGCAAAATAACACATTAAAAAAAAAAAAAATTTAGGATTGGTAGCAACCTTATATCATGAGTCATTGCAAATTAGCTGCTCATTATTTTATAAAGATCAAGGGCTTAGCATCTACTATACCTAAAACACTGATACAAGCAGCTGATGATGGAGCCAGCACTACCCTCCAGTATTCTCTTACCTGTATCATTTCCCACACAGTGATTCTATTCACTGATGTCAGAATAGAAGTTGAGAATAATAGGTTGCTGCATCCAGAAAACTGATCTGCCCCAGCTCCCTCATTTTACAGATAAGGAAATTATGGCAGAGTGTTTTTAAGCTTGTTAAAACTGACCAAAAAGATTACTAGCAAGTCAAGGCCAGAATTTAGGTTTTCTGATTCCCAGGCCTGAATTTTGCCTTTGACTTCCTCACTCAGAGCTGGTGTTTGTGTCTGTACTCTCATTCAGATTCCCTTTCCTCTCCCTCAACCATCCAGGTTATGCTTCCCATTTCAAGTCTCTCCTCACTGGTTTAACCCAAATAATCTCTAAATTCCCTTTAATATATTTTACATTAATCATTCATTTTGTACTTCAAAATCATCTTTTCATATATATTTACTATCTATATTTTCTACTTTGTAGTTACTATATTCATTGAAGGTATATTTGGTACAAAGCATGATATATATGCCATCTCATTTAACTCCTAGAAGTTTGTGAGAAGTTTTATTTACAGTACCATGATGAGGAATGTAAGACTCTAAAGTAAAGTTGAGCCTGGTGGTGCAGGCCTATAATCTCAGCTACTCAGGAGGGAATAGGATCGCAAGTTCCAGGCCTGCCTGGTCTATAAAGTGAGTTTTGAAGTACACAGTAACATCAAGACCAGCCTGGGCAATTTAGTGAAAAAGGGTAAAGGTCAGACATGGTGGTGTGTGCCTTTTAATCCCAGTACTCAGGAGGCAGAGGCAGGCGGATCTCTGTGAGGTACAGTTTCAGTGGTAAAATACTTGCCTAGATGCATAAAGCCCTGTGTGCAAACCCCAGTATTGGAAGGAAAAAACAATACTTATTACTCAAGATTACATAGCTAGTAGGTGAAGGCAAATTGGAATCCAGGCTTTTCAGACTTAAAATTTTCTTATTTTGTCAATTATACCTATGCTTCCCAAATTAAATAGAAAGCATACTAGATTCACCTCTGGGCCATCTTTTTAACTACAGTACTACCCTCCACATACATCAAAATTAGGATTCACTGTTACTGACTGTAGAGTGTGTACTGTGAAAATCTATACATTACATTATGTTTCTGTCTGGATTTATAGGTTTTTATAGAGTTAACAGTATTGTATTTTATATTTTACTATATCTATGCCTCCATGTATTATAGTACTGTACAACTTATGAGAGCTCAGTAAATTCTTGTTTTTATGTGAATGAACTTTCTTTAGCTCATTTTACTCATTTATAGAAGTAACATGATAAAAGGGTGAGAAGTTAATGTAAAAAGAATATTAAGTTAAAAATTACTGAATTCCGTAGCCAGGCATGGTGGCACATGCCTTTAGTCCCAGCACTTAGGAGACAGAGGCAGGTGGATCTCTGTGAGTTCAAGACCAGCCTGGTCTACACGGTGAGTTCCAGGCCAGCTGGGGCTACAGGGAAACCCTGTCTCAAAAAGACAAAAAAGAAAAAAAAAATTACTGAATTCCACTGGGCATGGTTGTGCATGCTTTAATCCCAGCACTCGAGAGGCAGAGGTAGACAGATCTCTGTGTGTTCAAAGTTAGCCTGGTCTACATAGCAAATTCCAGGCCAGCTGGGGCTACAGGGAGACCCTGTCTCAAAAATACCAAAAAAAAAAAAAAAAACCCAAAACAAAACAAACAAACAAAAAAAACCTGAATTTCAATATTGCTTTACCCAATTATAGAGATTTATCTTTTAAGAAAATAAGCATTTCTCAAACACAGTTTTCTATACATTCTTTTCCTTTTCAGGTCAAGTTCCCTTTTCAATACTGGATTCCTCAAAAGAATGCTATTTGAATCTATTCACCATGGTTTGGATGACATTCAGACCCTAATAAAGACATTAATCTTTGAATCAGAGTGCACTCCTCAAAGTCAGTGTTCAGTTCATACACCTTCAAATCTCAACAAACAAGGTGACTCTAACTTGCTAGATGTTATCTTTATCATTGATATTGTAATAAAAGTAAAACAGTGTAATATTGTCCTTTAAGTAAATCCTCTCTAATGAATCAAATCATAATTTGGTTACTACTATTTTTTTTTTTTTTTAAGGTGGGATTGCATGTAACCCAGACTAGACTTGAACTCCTGATCCTTCTGCTTCTACCTCACAGCTGCTGGGATTACAGGCACATGCTACCGTGCATGGCTTCTCTATAGCTCCTTTTTTTTTAAATTTTGGAAGCAAGGCCTCTTATACCTTGGTTGCTTCCAACTTCTTGAGTAGCAGAGGATGACCTTGAACTTCTGATTCTTCTACTTCCACCTTCTAAGAGCAGACATTACAGGCCTGTGCCCTCAGGCCCAGTTAATTCAATACTGGGGATCAACCCCAGGACCACATGCATGTCAGGCAAGCAGTCTACCTGAGCTACGTTCCCCAGTTCCCCTGTATATACTATCTAGAAAGAGAAACTTTAGGTAATTGTAGTAGTGTAGCCATAAATTTTGGTAATATCCATTGAAATGCAGAAAATAGATATATATTTAACATTTAGTAAAGCTGTTTTCTTTTTTTTCTTTTTGACACAGCATCTCTCTGTAGCCCCAGCTGGCCTGGAACTCACTATTTAGAAAAAGGCTGGCCTTGAACTCAGAGCTCCATCTGCCTCTGCCTCCTGATCTACATAGTGAGTTCCAGACCAGCTGGGGCTACAAGAAGGCGCTGTTTCAAAAAGACCAAAAAAGCAATGATAATAAAATAAAATTTAAAAACATGTAATTAAAAAACTCATTTTATTATTGTGTATGTATGATTTGAGGGTGAGGTATATGTGGAGATCAGAGGAAAACTTTGTAGAGTCAGTTCTATCCTAACACCTTTACATGGGTTCCACAGATTGAACTTGGTTTTCCATGTCTGCATGGCAAGTACCTTTACATACCCAGCCATTTTGCCAGCCTAGAAAGTTAAAATTTGTAATTCTTGTATCCTATTTTGAATAGGCTCTTTTATATTCAAAAGCAATGTGGATGGGATTCCATGGTTTTATTTAAACATTGAATTGTTACTTAATGTCATCTATCAATACTGTTTTCCCATTTGTTTTTATTTTAGAAGAAAATGGTATATTTATTAAAACTACAGATGATACCACAATAGATCCTTACATTGTACAAGGTATGTATAAATAGGTATATAACTACTAAATATCTGCATTTTAAATGTGTTTAGAGGTTTAAAAATATATATATATATACAGATAGATAGATAGATAGATAGATAGATAGATAGAATGACTATATAAGATAGACAGACAGATTTATTAAGAGCAGTGGCCTGTAATTATATGCTGTAATACTGTGATCATTGCTCAGTTCAATGTTGACCTTCAGCGAGAAGAAAACTTTAAGATCTGGTTAATAGTATATGGTTTAATAAATTTCTACAATCATATTCATTTGGCATCTTCAGCTAATTTGATAGAATGTGAATCATGTAGAATTCTAGATAGAATTCTATCACGTAGAAAATAAGATATTCTACGTAAAGTAGAAGACTGACAGAAGCAGCATTGCAATGTACTGTAAGCAGCATAAGATATGAAGACATTATTCTTCCTCATTGTCTTATGGTGCAACCTTTGCCAGATGCCTCAAGATTAGCAGAATTGTTTTACATCTTTTTGACAAAAGGTAAAACATAAATATTTAAAGTTTTCCTTACATATAAATAAAGGAATTTAGACTAATCTCTGTTGACACTGCTATAACCATAAACCTTTGTTTATAGGTAGACTGAACTGTCAATATAACATAAGCAAAAAAAAATCCATGTGCTCCTTCTAATAATTACTATTAAGATATTATGTTGGGTCTTTTGGTCTCAGGCTTTTGTAGAATTTGTTCTTCATGTGGGCATATATTCTTTCACTGTGTGCCATGTTGATTTCATGTGACAGCATAATCAAATTTTACTTAACCTATTTTTAATTTGGTGATCCCAAATTGTCATTTTTGTTCTTATGTAAAAAGACAATTCAACAATAATTTATCTTTGAACATCATTTGCTATTTTCATTGCACCAAATGTATTATATTGAGAAAGCAATTAGATCATATATTGTGCTTTTATCAGTCTCTTTGCTAGAGTGCTTGAAAGTTTTTTTTGTTTTATTTTTAATTCAGTTGTCTATATTTATTATAATTTACCTAATCCCAGAACACTCATATAATCAATTTGTTGCTTTTAATTAAATTTTTATTTTATGTGTATGAGTGTATTCCCTGCATGTATGTGAGTGCACTGTGTAGTGCAGTGCCACGGAGGTCAGAAGAGGGCTTCGGATTCCCCTGGAACTGGAGTTAAGGACGCTTTGTAGCTGCCATGTGGGTGCTGGAAATCAAACCCAGGTCCTCTGCAAGAGCAGTCAGTGGTGTTAACCTCTGAGCCATCTCTCCAGCGCTTTTATTTTTAGACTTTCATACATGGTGGTTTTTTTCACATTCATTAAAGATTTACCATGTATCCAGTAATAAGTAATCAGTAAAACAATGAAGGTCATTGTCCCTAAGAATTTAGGATGCAATTTATGGAGAAAGGATTTACATATATACAAAACTTACATACATGAAAGGAGGAAAAAATGACAAAACCTAGCCAAGTTCTGAGTAGTACAGGGTTGACAATAAGGAACTGTAAAGTGATTGACTAATGGTTCACAAATGGGCTTCAAACAAGAACTGGAACCTGAAATGAGGCTTAAAGGAGGTAGAAAGGAAGCTCTGACTCAGCCAACATTTAAAAAAGTTACATGAGTGAAGGACAATGAAAATTCTGTAATTATCTCACTGTAATAATTAACATTGGATAGGTAGACTGAAATAGTATGTCAAAGAATTTAGATAAGATTATAAAAGCATTTGGTTTGCCTTTTATTTTTTTGAAGATGGTCCAACTGTATAGCCCTGGCTAGCCTATAACTTGCTATGTAGACCATGCTGGCATCAAACTTAGATTTTCTTGCCTCTGCCTTCCGAGTTCTGGGATTAAAGGTGTGCACCACCACCTGAGCTTGGTTTTATTTTTATTAATGTGTGTGTCCATACGTGTATATTCGTGCATGTGTGTGGGTACCCACCAAGGTCTCCTGGAGCTGGAGTTATAGGCAGTCATGAACCACAGGTGCTAGGAACCAAACCCTGGTTCTCTGAAAGAGCAGCTAGTATTCCTAATTGCTGAACCATCTAACCAGGCCCTGGTGTGCAATTTTTAAGAGAATGGTTACTTTGTTTGTATGTGTTTCAGGAAAGAGAAAAGGTAATGAAATGATCACCAGTTTAGCCAAGAAGCAGAAGATTGGTGTCAATACTGAACATCCTCCCTTTTATTATAATATTCACAGACACAGCATTAAAGGAATGAATATGCCAAAGTAAGACAGCCAGTGAGTGGCAAAGTATATGTTTTATTTTAATAACATTGAGAGTTAAACAAAAACATAAGGACCTAATAACTTTTATTTTCCTTATTGCAGGTTAAAAAAGTTTTTATGCTGTCTTTCTGAAGCAGGCTTTCGAGTAAGCAGAACTCATTTTGATCCAATGGGTATTCGTACAGATGCACCTCTGATGCAGTTTAAATCTATCCTTTTAAAGTACAGCACTCCCACTTACACTGGAGGACAATCAGATGGCCATGTCCAGTCAGCATCTGAAGATACAGTAACCAACAGGGTTGAAATGTCAGTGAATGACAAAGCAGAAGCAAGTGACTGCAAACGATGGTAAATGTAGAGAAGAATTTATTCTCAGGTGTCTGTATAGATGGCCCAGTAGTTCTATATCAACTGTAATTTTTTTTCTATTCTTTCAGTTTTAGTGATACACAATAAAAAGAGTTTTGTTTTAAAAGCACTGTTTTAATTCAGAAATTGGCTGTTTCTGCCTTGGCTGGTTTGGGTGCTTTGCTTTTTAAGTTTTTCTTATTTTAAAGAAAACAAAATTTTCATGGAAATATTTTATCTGACTGGGATTACCCTGCTGTTTAGTAATTTAGAAATTATTCACATTTATAGCTCCTGGAAATTTAAATACACTGTGAAAGTCATCTTTTATCTTTTGTTTTAGAGCTAGGGATAGAACCTAGGGACTTGGGCCTACTAGGCAGTACTCTGCCACTGAGCTATACCCCCAGACCCAAGCACTCCCACCTTAGGCTCTTGAGCAGCTGGAATACAGGCATGTAACACTGTACCTGGCTTATCTTGTACTGTTTTTAATCACATCTCTACTGAGTTAAGATGCTTATGTTTTTCTGTATGTACTATACAAAATAAAGCTCAAGCCTTTTATGTGCTAAAATGACCGTGTATAAAATAGGAAGAATAATGTTCTTCCAGATTACTCATGTACTTAAAATACAATTCTAAAACATTTTCCTATTTTTGAGAAATCATTATTTCTCTACATGTTGATATTTTACTTCTAGTTTTGGGAAAAATTAAATACTTGCCTGCAACAGAAATGCATTTTTTTACAAGTTTATAGACTACCTGACGTAAACTTCAGAATAAGATTTTTGTTAAAATAACTGATATAGGGGCTGGAGAGATGGCTTAGCGGTTAAGAGTACTGACTGCTCTTGCAGAAGACTCGGATTCAATTCCCAGCACCCACATCGTGGCTGCAAACCATCTTTAACTCCAGTTCCAGGGGAATCCAAAGCCCTCTTCTGACCTCTGTGGCATTGCACAACATGGGTGCACTCACATATATGCAGGCAATACACTCATACACATAAAATAAAAATAAATAAAATATTTTAAAAAACTGA
>NW_008360303.1:8884278-8901329 GCF_000622305.1 Nannospalax galili
ATCCACTTTATCTTACAGCCTTGATACTCTGTTTTCCATTTCATTCATCCTGTTTGTGAGGCTTTCTCCTGTCTGTTTTAATTAGCTTACTGAGTGCTTCACTTCCTTCTTCATTTCAGCCTGAGGATTCTTCAATATTTCCAGCCCTTTTCTGAATCACTTAAAAATTTGTCCTCTCTTCCTTCAGTTCTTTGATTTCTTTGTGTGTTCTTTAAATTAACTGAATTACTTTATCATGTTTATAATTGTTATTTTGAGTTCCATGTCCTGCATTAGCTCTAAGGGGTTCTCATTGTACTCCTGTAGGGACTCTTGGTGTTTCGTGGGGATATGTTATTTTGGCTTTTCATGTTATTATTTTTTCTCTGTGATTTTTACATGTGAATTTCTTTTGTAGTTTCTGATTCTTGTGTGAGACTCAGAGCTTCAAGTTTAGGTCTTCTTCTGTTATGTGCCTTTGTGGTTTGCTTGTTGGGCATAAATATCTGGTTGGACTAGGCTTCAGGTCCTCTCTTTTCATTTTATATTGGAGTGGCCAAATTGCTTTCCTCTTTAGGAGTTCCCACAGAGGCCCACATCAGATGAAGATCAGATGTTCTCAGGCTTTCTCCCAAGGTCTGGATCCCTCCAGGAAAGATTTTGCCCTCAGGAATTTGTTTGGGGTTTTGGACTGGCGAGGGAGCTGGGTCCAGGGAAGATGATGCTCTAGGGCAGCTGGTGGCCGTGCCACCCAGAGATGCAAAGGAATACGGGGGCAGGAAGCGGCCCCAAGGACTCCTGGGAGCTGCACTGAGGAGCTGGATTGGTCTGGATGGAAAGGATCAGGAAGAGGCTGGTGGGTTGTGCAGGCCCAGGGAATTAGAGGGAGGTGACGGTGGGGCTGGGTCCAGAGTGTTCCTGGGGACCTGGGAAGGAACTGGGTTGGTCTGGATGCTAAGGATCAGGAAGCAGTCATGGTTTCCCTGGTGTCTGAGGCACCAATACAAGGAATGGGACAGGACCCAGGCTAGGAGGAGAGAAGGGCTGGGGAGATGGGAGGTTGAATGAGGCTGGGGGAGTCAAGGCACAGAGGGCGGAATCTACTTACCCCCGAAAGAGGCCTGTGGGTCGTGTAGATCCAGGGAAGCAGAGGGAGATGAGGGCGGGACCAGACACAGAGTGTCCCTGGGGACCTGAGAAGGAACTGGGTTGGTCTGGATGCAAAGGATCAGGAAGCAGTGGTGGTTCCCCAGGTGTCTGGGGTGCCAAGACAAGGAATGGGACAGGACCCAGGCTAGGAGGAGAGGTAGGTGGGCCTAATGTATTGTTTTAATATAGTGATGTCCACTAGTACTGAATTCCCAGAGGTTTTACTATAAACAGTTTAGATAATCCTTAGGAGTCTAAGTTAATGTTTATTTGCTTAGTTATTCAGCTACTCAGAAGTAAAACTAACTTGTCATCTTTGTTTAGGGTTTGTTCTTTTTGTTTGGTTGGGTAATTTTCTTTCTCTGTTCTTGAGGTATGTGTAAACTAATGGTAATTATAGAGATTGGTAGGAAAAAATTGTTTCTATTAATAAGTATCATTCTTGCTTGGATTTGGTATAAAGTTTAGATTCTTGTCTTAAGGATTTAATCTGTATTTACCCATAAATATGTCTCATGGGAAGCAACTTTTTACAACCATAAGCTTGGAGAAGGTGGTACAGTTATAACTGAAATATTTTAAAACAGTACAATAAGAAAAAAAACTTCTATGTCATAAAAGCTCTAGGTAATGGGGGAGGAATTCCATGAACATAGGATATTGATTTCACAGAAATAATGGAAAAATCTTGTTAATAACAACTTATTCCCAAAAGGTTTTCTTTTTTATCAGTTAATTATTCTTTTTGGTAAAATAAAGGAATAGGTAAAATGCAAGTTTCTATAATCACTGTTACAAAACTCAGTTTACAAGTCTACAAGTCTTACCAGTTGAAATTACCAATTACAAATGAGCACAAAACATACTTTTTTTATTTGTGTAATTAAAATTACTATAGAACAAATCAGCAGACAAGCACTCATCTATTTGATTCAGTACACATTTCATTAAAATGAATGATGAGTCTCAAATTTGGTAGATGTTACTAGCATAATGTCAGTGCTGAGCTGAACTTTTGCAGAAAGCATAAATTGGTGGTGAGGGGTATTTTGAGGAGTTATTTTGAGAAAAGGTCTCACTTTGTAGCCCTGGCTGACCTAGAACTAACTCGCTGTGTGGATCAAGTGGGTCTGGAACTCACAGAGGTCCACTAGCCTCTGCCTATCAAGTGCTGGGATTAAAAGTGTGCACTACCACACCAAGCTTAAAAAGCTTAATTTGACACAAAAACATGTAATTTGCCATCATTTCAAATAGTTATATATTAGTTTTATATATAAAAATCAAATTTTCCAAAGAAAAGTTGTGTAGGAAGTAATTTGAAACTGTGATGTCAACCTAAAGAGAAAATACTTTAAAAACTCAGTGTATAATAGTTGTAGCATTTTTTTTTGCATAACAGTAGTCATTTAGGATACCCCTGATGTTGACTACATTATAAAGTACTGTCAAATATAACTCTTCATTAAAACTTAGGAAACCAGGCTAGAAGTGTAACTCAGAGGTAGAGCTTGCCTAGTATTTGCAAAGCCCAAGACTTAATCGCCACGACTGCAAAAAATAAAAATAGAACTAGTATGTGGACTCTGCTAGTTCATTCTCTAATCATAGACTGAGGAAAATGGGAGAAGTAACCAAAGGATGCTTTTAGGGCCATTGTGATGAACTTGGGTAAAAAACTGACTTCCATTCTAGTTCCCAGAATTTAGAATTAACTCAAAAGCCAGGTGGTATGGTGGCACATACCTTTAATCTCAGCACTTTAGAGGCAGAGGCCAGCCTGGTCTACATTAGGGATTCTAGGCCAGCCAGGGCTACGTTGTAAGACCCTGTCTCAAAAAAAAAAATAAACTCATCAAGTTCAGGAATCTCAAAAGGCACACAGATTTCTGTCTACTTTGCCTAACTACTCAGCTAAAGAGATACAGCCATCTCTGAAGAATGCTAACTGAAAGATAGGTAGCCCATATTTTGAGATGTTGTCATGATTCTTTCATAAAGGACTCCAAGAAAATATATTAAAATTAAGCCTGGGAATTGGATGAAGGCTCATGACTACTCTAGTGGCTTAAGTCAAACAGGATCAAGAAATCCATTTAGGCCTATAGACCAAGACCCAACTGTGTGATAACTCTACTGATAATCCTGTAGATATGACTGCTTATTAAGTAACCATAGCCATCCTTCTAGTATAGCAGTTACATGAACAGCTGTCATATGCCACATGTTATATTCAGAACAGGCTACATACATTATGGTGGGTCCACAAGATATATAATAGAGTTCAAAAATTCCTGTCAACTAGTAATATCATAGCAGATATAATGAAACACCACACAGTACGTATTTGTTGATGCTAGTCTAAACAAACCTATGGGACTACCAGTCATATAAAAATATATCAAATACAATTATTTATAATATATAATACTTGGTAATGAAAATAAGTGATATAAGTTTTTGTATTGTGATACTGTCTTTTCTTAGCTGTAGCTCAAGTTTGTGTTGAACTCTATATACCTTCTGCCTCACCCGCCTGACCGTGTGGCTGTCAGATATGCAACACTATACCCTGCTCTTCTGCTCTTACTATACTTTTCACTGTACACTTTTTTTTTTTTTTTTTTTTTTTTTTGGTCTTTTTGAGATAGGGTCTCCCCGTAGTCCCAGCTGGTCTGGAACTCACATAGTAGACCAGGCTGGCCTGGAACTCAGGGAGATCCTTCAGCCTCTGCCTTCCAAACACCACCACACCCAGCTACTTTTAACCAATTTTTATAATGCAATCCTAGGGTTTTTTTTTTTTTTTAAGTTTACTTTAAAACATCATACCATGTCACAAGAGCAACACCTTCATGTCTTGTGTTTGTGTCTCTTGACTGTGTCAGAGGCTATATCCAGTGATTTAATCTGTATCATCTAGGTTTTTGAAGTATACTCAGTATGTTCCCAGCACCATTAAATTGCCTGACACATTTCTCAGGGTATATCCCCATTGCTAAGCGATACATGGCTATATTCTTGTCTTGCACGTAATAATCTCAGCGATACCACTGAAACATCTCCCACTGCCATCCCTACCTATGGACATACTACTAGACTTTTCTAGAGACTACTACTAGACTTTTCTAGTACCTGGTCACCAGTGTTTTCTTAATACTTTAGTAAAGAAAGTTGCCCTGGTCTACGATATGAAATCCTATCTATCATTCCCCAATCTCGTTTTGTTTTTTGTGTTGTTTTTGTCTTTTTGCAACAGGGTCTCTCTGTAGCCCCAGCTGGCCTGTAACTCACTTTGTAGACCAGGCTGGCCTCGATCTCACAGAGATCATCTGCCTCTGCCTCCCGAGGGCTGGGACTAATGGCATGCACCACCATGCCCAGCAACGTTCCTCATTCTGTCTTCAAGTTCCTTTCCCTACATTACAAAAAGGAATCTTTAACATATCACCTCCAAGTCATATGAGCCATTCCTGAAATCAGAATAAAAATAATTTCTTAAAATAATTTTTAAAATTATTTAAAATTAAAAATAATTTCTGAACCACTCCAAGTTATTTAAGCTGGCAAACTCTGCTATAGGTGCATTTGTCTTAGTTCACTTTTTTTTTTTTTTTTTTTTTTTTTGGGATAGGGTCTTATGTGTCCCAGGATGTCCTTGAACTTCCTAGGTAGCTGAGGATGACCTTGAGCTTTTGATCCTATTCCCTCCACCTCCAAGTTCTGGGCTTATAAGCATGCTCCACCATACCCAGTTTTATGGGGACTGAACCTAGTGGTTCATGCATGCTAGGCCACCAACTGAACCACATCCCTAGCCTTAGTCTACTTTTTTATTATTACAATAGACTATCACAGAAGGTAACTAATATAAAATGGAGCTACATTGAGATCATGGGTCTGGAGACTGCCAAGTTCAAGAATATCATGTCAGTACCTACTCAGCATCTGGAGAGAGCCCTCTTGCTGCATAGCAACATAGTAGAAGGTATCACATGGCAAGACAGAACAGGTTTGCCAGAGAGCTTGCTTTAGTATCATAGCCACTCTCAATAACCCATTAATTCTATCAATGTGTATGACAGGAAAAAAAACAAACAGACTATATCTTGATTTTATACCCCTGGGACATGCTCATATCTGATTCAATCTGTCCCAAATAATACCATGGGTTATTGAGTGGGGCATGTAAGCTTTTTAACAAGATAACTAACCTGTTAAGTTATTTAAAAGATTCATGAGCCAAGGCAGCAGACATATGTAAGGGATTCCTTCTGTTTGGATACCCATTCATCCAAGTTTTAAAAACTTAATACAGTTCTCAGAATACAACTCCTTACTGATCAGTGAGTGTATAAAGCCCAACAATATGGCAGTTCAGCCAACTTGCAAACTTAAATTATTTTTGATCTGTCAGCCTTAAAACTGCAAGAGGATTCAAAAATATCTATTTTAGGACCCATTTTGAGAATTTGGTTATCCGTTAGGAAAAGAGTTTCCCAACACCCAGAAGGAGGTCAGAAAGACTTTCACTTGACAGTGTGTTTATTTGCAGTGCTTCATCTGCCATCTAGTCCTCTTCCATTGACACCCTCTGCAATTCTAACCCCTTCTCCAGCCCAAGGATACTTCCATATCTCTCTGGAGACAACACACTGTTAAATTCAAAATGTCGGTGACCTGTGTGAGCTATCAAAAGTTCATCAGTCTAATTTTATGCAACAGAAGTGGACTGAGAAGAGACAACTGATGATTGGGTAGGCTGGGAGCGAGGGGGGAAATCACCAAGTAAAAATGTTGCCTAAAAAACATTCGATGTACTTTTCTTTCTATATATGCCAGTAATCCTCAATTTTAAATATCAGCCATCAAATTAAATGATTAAAAAAATACTTTATGTTTGAGCATATTACCTACATGTATAGTGCACTCCTGTTGTGTGATGCCCGCAGAGCTAAGAGGGTGTCGGATCCCCTGGAACTGGAGTTACTAATGGTTGTTAGCCACCATGTGGGTGCTGGGATCCGAATGAACCTGGGTCCTCTGTAAGAGCATCTTTCCAGCTCCTTGATCTGACTTCTGCAAGATTCCCAGTACTTGATGTGCATCTGTTTACTTTTCACTTTTTGTGGAGGGACACAGTGCTGGGGAACTGTAATTAACAAATTCTCCATTTTCATGACCTAGTCATCTGTCAAAGACACCCTTTCCATCCCCCAAATGGCTATGTTAGGATTGTGTTTTAATGTATGAATATGGAGGGCAATAGTCAATGAAACCACACTGTGTCCTCTTTTATCAATTTTTGTACTTTTTCTGCACATCTGACATTATCTCTTGCTCACCCTACTCTCATTTCCTATCAACCACCTATCTACTGGGTGCTTTTGAGTTCAACTTGCTTAGATTTCTCATTTATTCATAGCTCATACCTTTCTGTGACTAATCTCACCGTAGTATCCGGATTCATCCAAATTGTCAACAATTTCCTTCTTGTTTAATACTGAACAATATTCCATTGTGTATACTGTAGTATACATTCATTCACCAATGGAAAAAGGCTGATTCTGTTTCTTAGCTATATAACGAACACAGATTACTTTTAACTGTGGTTTTGTTTCATATGGATAGATGCTAAGTTAGGCTACTGGATAGATTGTTTGGTTTTTGAGACAGGGTCTCACTATATACCCCTAGCTGCCCTCCAACTCTCTCTGTGGACCAGATTAGCCTCTAACTCCCAGAGATCCACCTGCCTCTGCCTCCCAAGTGCTGGGATTAAAGGTATATGCTCCAATCCCCAGCCAAATTTTGTTTCTGATATTTGAGGAATAGCCATACTGTTTTCCATAATGGTGACACTACTTCCAACAAAGTATGCAATTCTTTTTTTCTAAACCTCAAAAAATACTTGTCTTTAAATTCTTTCAATATTTTATTTTAATTTTATGAATGTATTGGTTGCACATAGGTAGGTGCACCTGTGTCGTGCAATGCCCAAGGTCAGAAGAGGGTGTCAGATCCCCTGGAACTGGAGTGACTGGTGGTTGTTAGCCACCATGTGGGTGCTGGGGTTCGAACTCAGGTCCTCTGCAAGAACAGTCAGTGCTCTTAACTGCTGAGCCATCTTTCCAGCCCCTTTAAAAAATATTGTGTGTTCTACCTGCAAGTAAATGCACCTGTGTTGTTCAGTATGCATGTAGGCCACAAGAGGGTGTTGGGATCCTCAGAATGGGAGTTATTGATGTTAGCTGCCATGTGGGTGCTAGGAACCAAACCCCTGGCCTCTGCAAGAGCAGCTAGTGCACTTAACCACTCATCCATCTCTTCAGCTCATTTTGTCTTTTTTATTGTAGTCCTAACACTTCCTGGTGCTATCTTGTTTTAATTTGCACTTCTCTGATTATAGTGATTTGATAGGGGCACTTTATAAGAATAAATACAAAGTGCTAATGGTTTGTTCTGAGTTAACCATTTAGTTGTTTCTTGAGACGGACTCCCTGTAGTCTCAGCTGGCCTGGAACTCCCTGTGTAGACCAGGCTGACCTCACTCTCAGAGATTCTCTTGCCTCTGACTTCTGAGTGCTGGGATTAAAGGGTACCAGTGCCACGAACCAAGACTCCGACCAGCAGAGCCGAGGAAAGGACAACACGGACGCCAAGGTGAGGTTCAAGCAATTCTCTCTCTCTTTTTATTCTTCCTCATCCCACAATATATACCCTCATCAGATCCATCCCACAATCAGATCGTCACACGGAGCCATCAGGACATGAGCATGGGGCTAACATGCAGGCAGAGCAGCAAATCATTGGGCCACGCAATAGAATCATGCTCAGTGACGTATCATGTCAGGCAGGCTGCGCGTGATCAAGCTTACAGCGCTTGCGCTAGTTGGAGCAAACAAGTGAGGGTCACAAGGCTTGGCAGCCAGCCAGGGTGCCATCTTGGCCGGCTCGACAGCACCCGCTTCCCACATACCAGGCCAGGCCCGAGTTAACCTTCTATTTAGATGTCATCCAAATAACTGCTCAGGAAGAAGGCAAAACTCTGTGGCCTTGGTGTTTGTGAACCCACAACAGAGGGGCATGAGAAAAACACCAACACCATAATAAATCTCAGAGATGAGACTGAACACTTGATCAGACCACCAGGACTAAACTTGAAAATGATTGCCTTTGTTTCCCCTCTCTATATAATCTCCTGGCTGTACCTAAATGAGATGGGAAGACAGAATTTTTAGCATTACTAATCTATCTTAGAATCCTGGCTTTCAATAAAAACACAGCATATGGGCTGGGGAGTTGGCTCAGCGGTTAAGAGCACTGGTTCTTACAGAAGACCAAGATTTGAATCCCACCACCCAGCGGCTAACAGTGGTCCGTAACTCCAGTTCCAGGGGATCCGATGCCCTCTTCTGTCCTCCTTTGGCACTGCAGGACACTGGTGCACTCATCACATGCAGACATAACACTCATACACATAAATAACAATCTAAAAAGCACAGCTTAAAGATTTTTCATTTTATGCATGTGATGGACTGCTCACAATTTTGAGCATCACTTCACGTATGTGTTGGCTATCATGTCTTCACTTTAAGAAATGCCCATTCCTTGCTCTTCCTTTTTTTTGGGGGGGGGGGACTTCTTTTTGAGACAGGGTCTCCCTATAGCTCCCAGCAGGCCTGGAACTCACCATGTAGACCTGCCTCTGCCTCCAAGCACTGAGGAAAGGCATGTGCCACCTCGCCCAGCCCCCCTTTACATTTTTAACTGATTGTTTTCTAAACATGCATGTATCAGAAAATGAATTTACTAGCAACTTGGTTTTAAGACTTTGACCTTCAAACTGAGAAATGTCTAAGGGTTAAACCCATCACTGTTTAAATAACTAAGCCGGGCGTGGTGGTGCATGCCTTTAATCCCAGCACTTGGGAGTCAGAGGCAGGCCAATCTCTGAGTTCAAGGCCAGCCTGGTCTACATAGTAAGTTTCTAGGACAGCTGGGGCTACAGAGAGACCCTGTCTCAAAAAGACCAAAAAAAAAGTCTTAACTACTGAGTTGTCTTCAGAAGTGCTTCTTTGTGGGTGGATTCAAGTTACCATCCTTTCATTTCAATATGAAAGATCCTCTTCAGCATTCCTTTGAAATAAATCTGCTAGAGGCAGTCTGTCCAGCCTTCATTTAAAAACTTTGTGGGGCTGAAGAGATGGGTGCACTTACCTACACACAGGCAATACACATATGCACATAAAAAAAAAAAAAAAGTTTTGCCTGCATGTATTTAAAGTCCACTTTTGTCATGTAATGCCCAGAGGCCGAAAGGCAACATCAAGATCTCCTGAACTGGAGCTAAGGAGGTTTGCTATCACAGGTGCTGGGAACTGAACTCAGGTCCTCTAGAAGAGCTGCCAGTGTTCTTAACCACTGAGCCACCTCTTAGCTCCCCTTAACGTTGTTTTTGTGGAATAATTTTAGGCATAAAATTCCTATCTTTTTCTGTCAGCCCTTTTAAGTGTCATGGGCTACCTCCCCACCTCCAAGACTCAGCATATGAAAGGATGTTAATTTCTTTTTCTCTTGCTGCTTCCAGGATTGTGTGATTATTTTAGTACATTCAACTTGTTTTGGTTGTGCAGTTTTTGTTTTTGGAAATGATCTACTCAAATACGCTTTCTGCCCTTTTCTTTTTAGCATTTTCATTCTACACGTTAATACATTTGATAGTATCCCATAAGTCTCTGAGGCTCTCATTTCTTTTTCCATTGTTTACAATCAGGCTGTATTTTCAATTGGCCCATCTTCACTCTTAGGGTTCAGTATTCCTTCAAACCTGTTGAGCCCTTCTGGTAAAAGTTTTAAGTGCTCTTAACCACTGAGCCATCTCTTGAGCCTTCTCATTTATCCCTTTATTGGTATTTCTTTGGTAAGGGATTTCTCAATATTGTGTTTTAATCATAGCTTATTATTTGGATACATTTACAAAAGCTGACCTATTAAGTTCAACATTTTTATTTCCTCATAGATCCTTTCATGATCTTTACATGTCTTTTTATTATTTTGGCTAGGGGTTATAGCTCCATGTAGCCCTGGTTCAATCACCAGCCTGCCTAAAACTGGGTATGGTGGTACAGGCCTGTTATCCCAGCACTGAGGAAGGTAAAGAGATAGTTCAAAGTCATCCTGAGCTACATATTAAGTTCAAGGTCAGCCTGGGCTACCTAAGACCTTTTTTTTTCTTTTTAAGATAAGTGTCTCATGTAGCCTAGGTTGGTCCTGAACTCATGTAATGACGATGAACCTGAACTCTTGATCCTCTTTTCATCTCTCGTGTTGAGATTACAGGTGTGAGTTATCCACTTTTAGAAAACTCTGGAAATCAGAATTCCTGTTCAGTGACCTTCCTGGATTCATTTTATAAAGTATACATTATTTGTTGTATGTGACCACTTAAGTCTTTGCTTCATTAACTTATTGATCAGTTACTATTTATAGACACAGATTTCCTTTAAACCCTTAAACCAACACTCCTCCCACCCTTGCTGAAGTGCTGCTTTGGGAGTTAGGGTTTTAACACTAGCAATACACTTAATGTGCTTTAGCCTTCACTTTCTGCTAGTACAGAGCTTCAAGGTCTGCTACAAGTGAGAACTGTGTCTTAGATTTCATGAGTATGCAAACATGCTGTCATAGCCACATGCCATTCTAGGGCCCCATGTATATGCTGGAACTCTTCAAAGTGTTCTTCAGATAGACCATGCTACTCCTCCCTCATTTCATCATTTTGGTCAGTCTCTTTTCACCCAAAACTGATTGGGTATGTTAAAGTGTTTTCACAAAACTCCTGGAGATCTAACTTTTTACACTGTGCACAGAGTCAGACCAAAGATAAGCTATGAAAGCAGTAAGGTGCAAGACAATTCTTAAAATTTCAAGATTTTCAGGGATATTAAGAATGTTCTTTGGGAGCTCCAAACTTAATTCTTTTGGGGAAACTTAAATCTCTCCCCCAGTGCCTGGTAAGATGCCAGATTTTTGTTCAAGACAGGGTCTCCTGTGGCTCGGGCCTTTATCTCCTGATACCCCCTTGTTTCTACTTTATAAGTATTGGATTACAGACATGTACCACTACCACCAGCTCTAAATTCTTGGCTTTCCTAGCTATCAGCCCTGGGAAACCTTTTCAAAGAGGGAAAAGCTGGAATAGAGCAATTTAAAATACTACCTGTTATAGTTCTTAAAATTATCAGAAGTCTTTGGTTATTCTAGAGTTCTTGGAAGGGGAGAAGGGATTCCTGAAAGCTGTCATCTTACTTGCACAAGCATGTTGCAGAAAGTACCCACATTCATGTGTGTATACATACACACACAAATACACAAATGCAGTTAAAAAAAAATTGATGGGGCTGGAGAGATGGCCCAGTGGTTAAGAGCACTGACTGCTTCCTGCAGAGCACCTGGGTTTAGTTCCCAGCACCGACATGGCAGCTAATAACCATCCAGAACTCCAGTTCCAGGGGATCTGATGCCCTCTGCTGGCTTTCATGAGCATTGCATGCACAGGTGTACTCACATGCAGGCAAAACACTCATACACATAAAAATAATGTATAAAAATTGAATCTTTAAAAAAATACTTTTTAATTATGACAACTCCTACAATGCTCTTGTTTTATTATTTTATGTGTTTTGCCTGCATGTATGTAAGTGCACCACATATGTGCACAATGCCCACAGAGGGCAGAGGAGGGTGTTGGATCACTGAACTGGAGTTACAAATAGTTGTTAGCCACCATGTGAGTGTTGAGAATTGAACTCAGGTCTTCTGGAAGAACAGCAAGCATTCTGAACAGCTATCTCTCCAGCTCCCCCCCACACACACACACACAAACACACACACTGTTTTTATGTTGTTGTTTTTTTTTTTTTTGAGACAGGGTCTCATGTAGACCAGGCTGGCCTTGAACTTGCTATCTGAGGAAGACCTTGAATTTCTGATGTCTCCCCTCTCTGAGTGCTAGAATTATAGGCATGCACTGCCACTCCTTTTATGTAGTGCTGGCACATAGTTTACCAACTAAGTTACATTTCCCAGCCCCAAGGATATTGTTTTTAATCATTAAAACTGTGTACTACTCTTCTTATCTTACTCTAAGATTAGCATACAAAAGATATACAGAAATACAAGTATTTCTGCATACAAATGTTCAAGGAAAATGATCTCTTCCTCTAAGGTTCAAAGAATTTTAAAATGATAATGTAAAACTTATTATGAAGCTACAGTAACCATACTACAGGGCACTGGCATAGGAGATAGAGAACAATGAAATGCAAAAGTCAAAATGAATCTGTTATATATAATGGACAGTTGGACCCTGACATTTCACCAGCACTTGCTGCCAAGCCTGATGATCTGAGTTTGATTACCAGAACCCACATGGTGGAAGAATTGATTCCCAAAAGTTGTCTTCTGACCTCCACATGCAACCCCCCACCCCCCTGCACGCACATGCGCACACCACACACACACACACACACACACACACGAGTAAAAACAAAAAAATAAATTTCACCTGTAATCCCGACCCCTTTGCTTCTTGAGAAGCAGAGGCAGGACCCTTGAGGTCCAGGATTTGTGGCCAATCTACATAGCCTAGCAAGACCTCATCTAAAAAAATAAAGAGTCGGGAGCGGTGCTGCATACCTTTAATCCCAGCACTTGGGAGGCTGAAACAGGAGGATAATTTGAGCCCAAGAGTTCAAGGAAAGCCTGGGCAACACAGGTAGACAGACCCCTTGTTCTTAATCCTCCCCAAAAGGTGAAATTGGTAGATTTGGTTCTATACCATGCTTAAGTTTTTAAATGATATCCAAAGTATTCATCACATTTAATAAGTCAACTGATCCAGTGATTATGGGAGTGAATTACTTAGGTAAACCTTATGAAACGTTGGTAATGAGAACCAACAGTATCTTTCCTCCTCCTGCCACCACCACAATCTCCATTTTCCTCCACACACAAGCCTGTGTGAAAACACACACATGCACAATGCACTCACTCTATCAATTACCTATATATTTGACAATGATTACACATTCAATAACTTCACTAAATGATGCAAATAGTTTATGTGTTCCCATACTGACATAAAAACACATACATTCTCTAAGCACAAAGCTTATGGTCACAAATAACTTTCTGCTTAAAGATGAAATTTCAATTAATAACCACAATGGGAGTTTAGTTATTTAATACAATCACTAATCTAATATGTCATCAATAAAATCTAAGCAGTTTCATCACAAAACCAAGGTTATATTCAGCAAACATGCATTAATAATCTATACAATTTAACATTACCCCAGAAAAAGAATTGAATATAAAAGTTCTTAAAATTTTTGGTGGTTTTCAAATTTCATGGCACAGATTACCCAAAAAATTATAAAAACAATTTCAATAAAATGGTAAAAAATTGAGTAAGCCTTTAAGTTTTTATACTTGGCTCAATATTTAAAACATCAAGCTGGCCCCAATCTGTCAAAACTGACAGATAAATATTTACAACGACTAGACAGACTTTAGTTACAATGATACTGGAGGTCTACTTCCTCCCAGTAAAACCCTGTGGGGGTTATTTCTCAATGCAAGCAGGTCTTTGTAAATACTGTGATAATATAAACTTGGAGACATACTTAGACTCGACTCAGGACAAAAATGAAAAATAAGACATACGTCAATATTATTTCTGACTAGTCAGCATAAAGCCTTGTGGCTCCCAAAATGTCAACACTGTCTCAATATAAAACTAAGAGTCAAATGACTACCCTACTGGCTGACATTTCTTCTACAGAATTATCTCTTACTCTGTATCAAAGTAAAGTTCAAGCTCCATTAACTTGCTTCTATAGAGTGTAATTAGCAGAGCACCAAATTTATAAACAGATATGGCAACTCAAAATGCCAAGCACACTCTTCAAACTTCGTTTTCCATTTTTATTCTATGTGCCATGTTATTCTTGAATCTGAAGGGGCCACCAATAAGAAAAGAGTAAGGGGAAGCTTTGAACATATCTTGTACTTTTCATCAAGGCTAAAGTGCAAAATATCTCTGCATCTCTGGTATTTTAATAGGGAAAAGTTATCAAATACATAATGAAGATCAGTAAAAGCAACAGTAAAACTAATACAAAAGAACTCTTAAATATACAACTGAGGAATACACATCATTACCAATTTAACTTTTTGCACTTCAGTTAATCTGTAAATGAACCATATTCTCATAGAACTTTTTTGTTTGAGTCTCTTCCTCATGACCATAAATTCTAAACTTACAGGGGAAAAAAATGGAAAAAAAATAACATTGCAGGACAATGGACACTAAGTTTATAAAGAACCTCTTTTTAAAAATGAGATATTATGTAAGAAAATACCATGAAAATAATAATCCTATGAGAATTGTTAAGCGCAGTAAATTTGAGCCTCAGTCTTCATGAAGATACTACAGTTTATATACAAAACTATAAATATACAAGACTTCAAGGGGAAAAAAGTCAAATACATATTGTCTAACATTCTTTAGGCCTAAAAAACTTGAGAAGAGAGAGGAAAAGATGGCCAACTGAATCTTTAAGAGTATCAAACTAAAGCCTGGTGTGGTAATGCACACCTATATTCCTAGCACTTGGAAAGGAGAGAGGATAATCACTGCAAGTTTGAAGCCAGTCTGGTCTACTCAGTAAGTTCCAGGCCAGCCAGGGCTACATAATGAGACCCTGCCTCCAAAAAAAAAACTCCACAACTATGAAAAACTCCTAAGTCAAAGGGTGCTCTAGAAGGAACCATACTTTGTGTATGCACATAACTTATATTATTAAAAGGAAAAAAAAAAAAGCACTGAATTACTACAGTCCTTTCCAAAAAGTCTTAAATTAAGGAGAAATTAATCTAAGTGTAAACGAGTATGGCTCAGAAAGAAAACAGAACATATCCCAGATCTGCCCATAAAAGTAATGATGGTACATCTTTAATATTAAAGAAATAGGCTATAAAAAGTTCAGTCTCAGAATTGATTTTTAACAGCTCATTTGTGCTCCTTGGTGGGTGCATAATAAAGTTCCATGGGTTTATTCACTTTCCAGTATTTCTCACTGACCAATTCCAAAGAAAAAGAGCCGTTTAATACCTAAAATAAAAAAAAAAAAAGACAAGGTCATGAGAACTCCATGAAGTTCAATAATAGATTAAACAAAAGGCCACAAAATCATGTCCACAACAGAAGAAAGGCATCACAAAGTTAACTAATTGCCCTGTTATAATTCTTTTTGAGTCTCAAGGTTCTCTACTTTCTGAAGAAACCCCACACCACTCCCTTGCCATTTAGTTAATGTGCTTCCTGTTTCAACAGCTCATTCTTTCAAATACTTACAGTGAACTGGCCACTGGACGTTGCTATATAAATGGTGTACTGCTTCTCACTGGCTGTATCAAGGTTCATCTGGTTTGATTCTCCTTTGCTTCGAAGTTCTTCTAAAGCTAACCTCACAGCCAGATACTTGGATAAGTGATCAACAGTCGCATTACCTGACGTTTTTATATATCTAAAAGAATAAAGCATCAAAAATTTAATTTGGAATGTATACTAAGAAAAAGGATCCTAAATTAAGGAACTATATTTCTAAAAAACTATATAAAATATGAATGCCCCAATTATTGAAAATCAATAGAAATTTCCCACTTTATAATTAAAGTCAGGCCATGAAAGCTTTACCACTACCCTTACCTTCTATAGTATGAGTCAAAGCAACAGAAATCAAACAGAAAAATATAATGTACTAAAGATTTAAAACAGAACAGCGTACCTTTCAACCCAAATTATTAGAATCTGCTGGCTGTAGCAGCAAGAGGAACAGTAAAAATATGAGCAAATTATTTTCTTAAGAAATCAACATTTCTGGTTTTAAAGACTGAACACAGAAGTGCTAATCCTGGTATTTTTTAAAGCATAATGTCATTCAGTTAACTCACTTAACAAACATTTGATGTTTATCTGCACTCACTGGCAGGCACAGTATGTGAGAGATGTGGAAATGCATCCTTCCCAGTGTGAAATTTAGAGCCTATTGCAGATTTCATTTTTCCCCATCTACTTATACAAGGGTTCCTGCTTTCACATATGCAACTTTGCATGGGAAGCACATAAAAAAGAAAACACTCTGGGCACCAATACATTGAACTCTAAAAATAAGATGGCAAATTCTACTTTTCATAGACAAACTTGAACTAATTCACCCACTCACCTTGTCTGCGCACTATCATCTTTTTCCATAAGTGTAGGATGGGGCCTGAATACTAACTCAATTTCACTAGCACCATCCATTACTGGATCAATTGCAACTGTTGCATTGTTATTATCCAGTTCTAGCCCGGAATCATCAGATGTTTTGGTCCGTTTGTTACTAGGGCCTGCTTCCTGATTGCTGTGTGTGGATGCATTACTACAGTGGGAACTGTCGCCATTATCTTCTGCTCCACTACCGTTTTCAATCTGTTGCTTCTTGCCTCGCTGTAATCTAGTTAAGGGGGAAGAAGAAATAAAATTTACATTTGAACATTTAGAGTATCAAATGTAAAGCAAGTTTCTAAAAAAAGAAAATATGACAAGTGAATTTGAAGTGGTTTGACACTATTTCTCCACATGTCCCTGACAGATTTTTAGAAAAGTTCAGACACAAATATGATTTTTAACAAATAGTTATATATTAAATATTTTATTTATATTTTTATTTTTTATGTATATGAGTGTATTGCCTGCATGTATGTGTGTGCACCCGTGTCACACAATACCGCGGAGGTCAGAAGGCGGCTTCGGATTCCCCTGGAACTGGAGTTAAGGACGATTCATAGCTGCCATATGGGTGCTGAGAATC
>NW_008360303.1:8901397-8918442 GCF_000622305.1 Nannospalax galili
TGCTGAGAATCGAACCCGGGTCCTCTGCAAGAGCAGTCAGTGCTCTTAACTGCTGAGCCATCTCTCCAGCCCCTATTTTAACAAATTATTATTTACTTTTTAATTATTACCTCTGAACAAAAGAAAGACTAAAGGGATAATTGATAATTACTATATAGTTCCCAACAAAAGAAAAGAGTTTCTATCACATAGGCCAGATGAGTGATGGGATCTGCAGATAAAGGAACTTGTTTGTACCAAGCCTGACAACCTGAGTTTAATCCCTAGAATCCTAACAGGAAGGAAAGAACTGACTCCCACAAATTGTCCTCCAGCCTCCACATATGCACCCATGTATTTAAAAAAGAGAGAAAGAGAGAGAATATGTTCAGGCAAAACCAGATTATCCATAGAAGGAAGAGACTGGTGGTGTTCTTCCCAAGAATAAACTGAACAACTATTAAATCCTTCTAACTCAGGAACATACTTTAAAAAAAAAATTTTATTTTATTATTCATGCAGGCATATAAGCACATAAGGTGTTTTGATCAAATCCATGCCCACTCCCTCCCCTCCAACTCCTCCCATATCGCCCCGTCTCTTTTTTCCTCATAACTTCATGTACTCTTCTTTTTTTTAATGGGGCTTTTTGCTACTCTTAACATTCCCTGCTCTGGAGAGGTAACCCTAAAATCTTTTAAAGATTAGATAAGAGCTCCCAAATACCCAAATATTTTCAACATTTTTGGCTATTGGAACGGAATATGTTGCTAAAAGGCCCAAGGACATTTTGACTTAGCGAAAAATAACCACACTCAGGTCAGGCATAGTGGTGCATGCCTTTAATCCCAGCACGCAGGGAGGCAGAGGCAGGTGAATTTCTATAAGATTGAGGTCAGCCTGCTCTGTACATAGTGAGTTCCATGCCAGCTGGAGCTACAGAGACCCTGTCTTCAAAAAACAAATAAATAAGCAAACAAATTTTGCCAGGCGTGATGGCACGTGCCTTTAATCCCAGCACTCGGGAGGCAGAAGCAGGCAGATATCTGAGTTCGAAGTTAACTTGGTCTACATAGAATTCCAGGTCAGCTGAGGCTAAAGGGAAACGACACCCCCCCCCTCAAAAAAAAACCCAACAGTATCTTACTTTCAGAAATACAGTGATAATTCATGGAATGGAGCTTGTATTTTAACCTTTAAATCAATGGATTTTTTTACTGTTATATTTCAGAATCGCTTAAAGAACCCCAAAATAACATGTATAATGTTACTTGGTTAACCTTACTTGGTTTGGGATGATACCTGAAGCCCAAGATTTAAACCTTTCCAAGTGATTCTGATGTTCAGCTACGGTAACAATTAGATTGTGATGGGGCTTTTACTAGCATCTCCTGCTTCGGAAAATGATGTTCATCCTGAAAACTGACTACTCTGGGAGATAACATCAGGAAGAAAGAATAGGAGTAAGCAGAGTATTGACTTTTCATAAAGTCTTAGAAGCCAACATTAAAGTTTTCTGAAACAGGAGGAGTCTAAGCAAAGAACTTTGGGCTGACTTAGTTTAACAGAATTATTGTTTTGTTTTTGTATTATTAAGGATCAAAGCCAGGACTCATGGGAGCTAGGCAAGCACTTTACCACTGAGCTCCACTCCCAGTTCTAACAGGATCATTTTGGCTGTTGTACTATCACAGACTATATAGAAAAAGCATGGAAAGTAGAAAGACCAGTTGGGAAACTACGTCAAGATTTCATATGAGCTGAGCAAGGTGGCTCATACCTGTAAACTGAAAGTATTAGGGAGGTTGAGGCAGGAAGATGGCTGCAGGTTCAAGGCTGGCCTGGGCTACCATTCAAAATATGGTCTAAAAAAAACACTTTTTAAAAAAATAAAATAACAAAGAAAAGCCCATCCTTCCAAAATATTAATGGATCTGAGAAAAAAATTTTAAGGGTGACTCCAAACAAGTATGGCATGATGACATGATGTGATGCTATCAATTAAAATGATGGGTCTCTTTCCAAGCTGGCACTCCACAAGGACAAAAGCTCCACAAGTTCAGCTTGAGTACCAAGTTTGATCATGAAGCCTAATGGCTTCTCAAGTGGATCATCTCCCATATACACCTCAAGCTAGAAATGAACTCGAACACATTACAGCATCTAAGGTAACTGAAGCTAGTGGTGGCCAGAACTATAGTTTTTTATGTTCCAGTTCCTCAACTGAAATCTTTCCAGAAAATCCAAGTCCACCTAGTACTTACATTGGAAAAAGAGTTCAGTGCGAAACATGTCTTTATTGTTCAGGAGAACTCTACCTGCCCCTATGAAAAACAAGCACAAGGGTCCCAGAAACTGTACCCAGACTATTGTAATTGATGCCATCCTTGTCTTGGTCTTCCCAAGTGAAATTTTGGACAAGAGGATCCATGTAAAATCAGATGGCAGCTACCTCACACAGGTTCATTTAGACAAAGCATAGAAAAGAACATGAAGCATAAGATTAAAACTTTTTCTGGTGTTTGAGACCCTTACAGGCAAGGATGTTAATTCTGAATTCACAGTTTTATTTTTAAACAGAAATAACTAAAGTATTTTTTTAAAATAAGATAAAATGGCTGGGTATGGTAGCACATGCCTTTAATCCCAGTACTTGGGAGGCAGAGGCGGGTGGATCTGCCTCTCAAGTACTGGGATTAAAAGTGTGCACCACGAATGAATAAAAATTTTTTAAAAATTAAAAAAAAAAGATGAAGAATGAGAAGTAGAAAGTAAGAATCAAAAGTTCGGTGCTGAGGGTCAAGGGGAAGATGGTTTATTTGTTAAAGCACTTTCCTGAGAACCTGAGTTCAGAAACCAAAAATCCATGTGACAAAATCCAAGTGACGGGCTTGTGGCAGCCTGACTGTAATTCCTACCTTCAGCAAAGCCAGGAAATCCTCAGAGCAAGCTCTCTAGCAAGACAAGCCATATCAGTGAACTCTGGGTTTGACTGAGAGATCCTGTCTCAATAAAGTGGGAAAGACGAGGATGATTCTCAACATCAACCTCAGGATTCCACATGCATACACATACACATGC
The DNA here is from genome assembly GCF_000622305.1 of Nannospalax galili. Lineage (NCBI taxonomy): Eukaryota > Metazoa > Chordata > Mammalia > Rodentia > Spalacidae > Nannospalax > Nannospalax galili. Next base: position 8,904,458 of record NW_008360303.1, read on the forward strand.
ATGTATATCCTCCCTCCATACACAAAAATGATGGGTAAAAAGTTCAGTACTGAATGTATTAATTTTTGAGATGCTTTTCATACATCTAAAAGGCGGCCAGGTGTGGTGGTGCATACCTTATTCCCAGCACTTAGGAGTGGCAGGTGGATCTATGAGTTCTAGACAAGTCTGGTCTACATGGTGAATTCTAGGCCAGCCAAAGGTAGTGAGATCCCATCTCAAAAAATAGTAAGAAAAAAGGAACAAGCCTCTTAGATATCTAAGAGGAAATGGAAGTAAAAAATTCAGAGCAGTCCAGCCTAACTATACAAAGTAACTAATGCCATGAAACTGGATGAAGTCATCTGGAGACAAGATACTCGACTGAAAAGGAAACAAAGACTGATCTGGGAGACACTCCACTTTTCAGAGTTTTAGAAATAAAAATTTACAAAATTAACTTACAAGGAATAGTTAGTAACATAAAAAGAGAACCAGGAGAAAGTCTAAGAAAACTATTCAGAGGTAGAGAGATGACTCAGGGGTTAAGAGCACTGGCTGCTCTTGCAGAGGACTCGGGTTTGATTCCCAGCATCCACATGGTGGCTAACAACTATACTTAACTCCAGTTCCAGGGGATTCAACAACCTCTTCTCTCCTCTGTGGGCACTGCATGACACAAGTGTACTTACATACACGCAATACTTGTACACAATAATTGTACAAGTTATTACTTACATACACAATACTTGTACACATAAAATTAAAAAAATAATTTTTTTAAAAAAGGAAAACTATTCAAAGAGGAAAAAGAAAAACCAATTCTAGCAAATGTGGCTGGTATGATGAAGCCTTAGACTCAATCATTACACTGCATAATATGATGATCACTAATAACTTTCACAAGGGCTATGACAGGGTAGGAAAGGTGACCCTCTCTCTGGAGAAGCCCAAGGAACTTATGAGTAGAAAAAGAACCAGAGTTATATACAAACAATTTTTTGTGAGCTTTGCTCGAATCAGAAGAGGAAAAATAAGTTTACTGAGAAGTAGGTACCAAAAATGATGTAGTATTTTATCTTAACTTGTATTTATTATTGTTACTGCATTTGTGTGTATGCATGATATGTATGAGTGTGGGCATATATAAGTGAGAGGATAACTTTTGGAAGTCAGTTCTCTCCTTTCATCATAGGTTCAATGATCTCACCAGTCCAAGACTCTAGTAGTATTTTAAATGCAATAACTTACATGATGTCTGGAAATAATGAATTATGAAAAAGGTAATCATACAGAACTATCCCCCGTTTTCTTTTTTTTTTTTTTGAAACAGGGGTTTCCCTGTAGCCCCAGCTGGCCTGGAACTCACTATGTAGACCAGGCTGGTCTTGAACTCACAGATATCTGCCTGCCTCTGCCTCCCAAGTGCTGGGACTACAGGCGTGCACCACCACACCGGGCTCTGTCACTTCATTTTCATCTTTCAAAAAAGTAAATCCACCATTTAATAAATAATTTAGAAACAGTCAGCACCTCTCTATCCCTCTTTCCCACATACCTACCTGTTCATGGCCTGTATCTTCAGTCCTTCCTCAATGCTGTGGCTGAGTGCTTGTTGGTTATTGTGCTTGTTGATCCTGGCTAATACTCTCTCTTGATGAGCTTCATATTCATCACGACTTGGATAAATTTTGCTGATGAGTGCATCAAAGTTTGGGTCTGGCCTTAGTGATCTTTTGGAAACTAGTTTTTTCCGACAGGTAGGGCATTCTTTGTTGCTAATAAAAGGAGAGGAAAGAAAATGTGAACAACGACAGTACTGTTAGCTAGAAATATCTAATTTTTTAAATATTTTATTTTATTTTTATTTTATGTGTATAATCATATGCCTCCATGTATGTAAAGTGCACCCATGTCATGCACTCCCACAGAGGTCAGAAGAGGGTGTTGGATCCCCTGGAACTGGAGTTACAGATGGTTGTTAGCTATGATATGGGTGCTAGTAACCAAACTCAGGTCCTCTGCAAGAGCAGCCAGTGCTTTTAACTGCTGAGCCATCTCTCCAGTCCCCTAATTTCTTTATTTCAACACCTTGACTATCACAAAAATGTTTAAAAAAAAAAGTTAAGGGGGAGGGGAGGAGCTGGGAGCACGTGCTGGCTGCTCTTGCAGAGGATAAGAGTTTGTATCCCAACATCCACATGGCTCTTACCAACTGTCCTGACTCCAGTTCCAAAGGCTCCAATGCCTTCTTCTGCCCTCCACAGGTACTGCACCACACAGGTACACTTACATACATGTGAACAAAGCACTTGTACACATAAAATAAAAGTGTAAAAAATTAGCAGAGAGCCCGGATAGCTCAGTCAGTAGAGCATCAAGACTTTTAATCTGGGGCTGGAGAGATGGCTCAGCAGTTAAGAACACTGGATGTTCTTGCAGAAGACCCAGGTTCGAATCCCAGCATCCACATGGCAGCTAACAACTGTCCGTAACTCCAGTCTCAGGGGATCCAACAGCTTCTTTTGACTTCCACGGGCAATGCATGACACTTACCTACATGCAGGCATAACATTCATACACATAAAAATAATAAATTTTTTTTAAATGTAAAAAATTAAAAGAAAAAAGTTAACCACATTCTCTTTGAAATCTGATAAACAAGTTAACCAAGATTTTGGAAACCTCAGCCACTACCACTTGCCAAAAGGAAAAAATTTGAGAGCCAGCCATGTTGGCTCATGCATAAAATTCCAACACTCAAGAGGCTGAAGCAGGAGATTTCAACTAACTCAAAGCAAGCCTGGGCCACACAATGAGCTCCAAACTAGCCTGGGCTACAAGGTAAGACCCTGTCTCCAAATGCAAAAAAAAAAAAAAAAAAAAAAAAAAATCCTCTACTAATTAAAGCATAGACTCTAGACTTTAGGAAAATTTCCAGTTCTCAAAAATTACAAGCAACATATTTCTCAAACACTAAAAAGTACTGTTGTGACACAATTTAAAAATCTAGTATAACTCATTTCAACATACCCACTTCTAAGAGCTGTGATAATGCAATCTGCACAAAAACGATGTAAACACTCCTTTGTAGTCATGGTGTTCTTCAACATATCCAAACAAATTGGGCACATTAACTCACTGTGTAGACTTCTAGGTGAAACCACAATTTCCAAGCCATCTGTTATTGCTTCCTGTAAAAGAGTCTCCACTTAATTTTTTTTAATGTTGACAAATTCAAACATATAAGTATTGAAAATGACTTTTAAAAATAAACATCTGTATCATCACCTAGTTCACCACCATTATCAACTCATAATGAATTTTGTTTTCGCTAAAATATTCCTGGCTCTTCAACCCTAACATCAGTACATTATATAAATGCCCTGAATCCTAAAAGTAGTACTGTATTTATTTTTTATTTTATTTTTGGTCTTTTTGAGACAGGGTCTCCCTGTAGTCCCAAGCTGGCCTCAAAGGTCACAGAGATCTGCCTGCCTCTGCCTCCCAAGTGTTGGGATTAAAAACTTTATTCATATATATACATGAATGAAAATGAGTACAAAAGCCTACTATAGTAAAAAGCATTGCATTTGGAACCATACGCCTTAATAGTTCTGGTCATATTAATCATCTGTGTGACTCAATAAATATTTAATACTGTTTTTCTACTTGCAAGATGAGAAGATTAGGCTTAACTAAATCCTAAGAATTCTTCCATCTTCAAAATCTAAAGCATTTTTATAAATGACACAGTTCATGCTGCTCTTCAAAATATTTTATAATTCTAGGCTGGGATGTAGCTCAGCTGACAGAGAGCTTCCCTAAACTGCACACAGCTCTGGGTTTAATTCCTAGCACTACATAAACCAGGCATGGTCACTGTGATGGTTGATTTTAACTGTCAACCTGACACAACCTAGAAACACCTAGTAGAAGAGCTTCAATTAAGAAACTGTGGAGATCAGGATTGGCCTATGGGCATGTCTGTGAGAGATTATCTTGGTTTTGTGTTTAACTGACTGACAGCAAAAAGCAAGCAAGGATGTGATCCTTTAAATTCCTGTCTTACTACCCCACAACAATGACTGTATCCTAAAATTGTAAGCCTAAATAAACCCTTTCTTCTCTTCAGTTGCTTTTAGTTAGGGTATTTTATCACAGCAACAGAAATGAAACCAGAACAGTGGCCCAACCTGTAATCTCAGAATTTGGGAAGTGGAGGATAAGAAGGTTCAAGGCCATCCTCAGCTACAGAGTGAGTTTGAGGACAGCCTGGGATACATGAGATCCTGCATCCAAAAAAAGTAAATTTGCAATCCTAATTAAAGCATTTAATTTATAAATAGTTTAACAGATTTGTTTATTTACTTATTTTATACACGTAGGAATGCTTTGCATACATGGATGTAAATGCACCATGTGCATACAATGCCAGAGGAAGCCAAAAGAAGGTGTCAAATTCCCTGGAACTGGAGTTACAGACAGTTGTTAGTCACCAAGCAGATGCTAGCAACTGAATCTGAGTCCTCTGGAAGAGCAGCCAATGCTCTGAACTGCTGAGCCATCTCTCCAGCCCCAGTTTTCCATCACTTTTAAAGGGAGCACACCTGCTTTTAATCTCAGCACTTGGGAGGCAGAGCAGGCAGATCTCTGAGATCAAGGTCAGCCTGGTCTACCCAGTGAGTTCCAGGCCAGCTGTGGCTACAGGGAGACCCTGTCTCAAAAAACTAAAAACCAAAACCAAATCACTTTGAACCTTAAAAAGTCTATTCCAGCCGGGCGTGGTAGCACACGCCTTTAATCCCAGCACTTGGGAGGCAGAGGCAGGCAGATCTTATTTCGAGGCCAGCCTAGTCTACATAGTGAGTTCCAGGCCAGCTAAGGATAAAAGGAGACCCTGCCTCAAAAAGACAACAACAACAAAAAAAAGTCTATTCCACAAAGCAGTTTTATAAAAAGTGGTCAAGCAGGTATGGAGATATGCACCTGTAATATGAGTAACTACGTCAGGATGATCATGAGTTCAAAACCAGCCCAGACTAATGAGATCCAGTTTGAAAAAATAAAAAGCAGTCAAGTTCTCAGGCCAACTCACAGCTGATTTAGACAGTAACACATACAAAGCATAATATGTATTATATAATTGTCCCTAAAAATGTTTCTCTATAAAAATGGAATTCCAGTGATGAACTCCAGCTTGCTGAGTAATTAGTGAGTACTATCACCACTACTACCTATCCTTCTTACAGCTAACACTGAAAGTAAAGATTACCTAACTGTAAAGCCACCAATATACTGGCTCTTAGGACTGAGAAGAGACCTAACTAAATCCTAATGTGGAAGATATTGAACAGGAATATATAAGCAAAAATAAAGGGTTTCCAATGTTACTGACACTCTGTGTTTTTATTGCCTATCATACTTGTTCCTTATTTAACATGGTCAACCTCATTAAATACAGCACTTTCTATAATTTTAAATAAGCATATACTTCTCTATTATATTTCAAACATATTTCTATTTTTGACATGTAACTACATATTTATGAGGTACAATGTAACATTTCAATATAATAATCAGACTACACTGTCAGATATTTGTCTTTTCTTTGTGCTAGGAATACTCAAAATCCTCTTAAAATTTTTGATTTAAGAATTATAACCACTAGTGTATATGAAAAGAAACTATCAATCAGAAAGAATATAATGATGACCTAGATAGTAATCAAAGTTTGTTCTGTTTTCCTTCTTTAGAAGATGCCTAATAAAAATCTAGTCCTAGATAAACCCAGCTACCTGTTATCCTGAGATTGACCTGTGTAGATATGTTGTACTGTGGGGAAAAAAGGAAAGGGGAAACCAGACTAGTATCAAAAAACTTCACTAGCTCAAATATTAAATACTACTCAGCAACTGGTTAATCTAACTCCTTTTTAATTCCTCCTCCAGCCCCCCACTATTTGCCACAGATTACCTTACTTCAAATTTCACTAAAGAAAGCTTCATTTTCTCTCTACCAAATCTAGAAATTATCTTTTCTTATTTCAAGGAGAAACTATGCATCAAAGGTACATCCCTTTATTCCTTTTCAAGGATGTTCCTGTTCTGAATTTTTCATTTGCTCTCAGACTTCAGCATCTCCCCGACTTCCATTAAATCAGCCTATGAGATTAGTATTTCTTTTAAAAATTTTAAATGTGTGTGCATGTGAGTGCCAAGAAGGCCTGAAGAGGGTTGTCAGATCCCTAAAGCCACCAAAAAAGGATGCCAGGAACCAAACTCACATTCCTCTCCAGCCCTGAGATTAGTATTTAAATGGAGTTGCTACATAGTCAAATGTGACTGATGCAGCCTAGAGCTCTGCAAGAGGATAAAGACACTTGCAACTCTATCTTATAAACAACATTAAAACTTAATTCCATATTCTCCCTGTTTTTGTTCTATTTCTCTGGTCTCCTGTGCAAACTCTTGGGAAGAAGCATCTATTTATCTTTTGTCATTTTTGTCCTGTTATACTCAAATATCATATTCCTTAGTTCATGTCATTAAGTCAATGATGAGACTATATCATGATCACATTCAACCTTCAACCTACTCAAGTAAATTTGCTCTATCAAGGTAAACAACTATTTCTGTCAAATCTAATAAACACTTTCTAATCCTCATTATTTCAGCCTATGAGCAATGTTAAACACATTTACTATAGATTCTCCTCCTTTCAAACATTTCCTTTAGGTTTTCAATTCTCTCTCTCAAGCTCCCAGAGAAAGGAGGCTTCCTTTTCTCTGAATGTTCTTTCTCCTTTACTGGTTCATCATTCATTACCTACTTTCTTAATGGTGAAACACCTCTGTATGAAATTATAGACTTCTATTGATCTCTCTTAGTGATCATATCCACAGCATAAAATGTACTGACAGCCCCTAAAATTTTACATTTGTCTCAGACTCTAGTTAGCACTTCTGCCTGCCCACTCCATAGATCAATTTAAAATGAATACAGTTTTAAGAATTTATTGCCGGGTTGGAGAGATGGCTCGGTGGTTAAGAACACTGACTGTTCTTGCAGAAGACCCGGGTTCGAATCCCAACACCCACATGGCAGCTAACAACTGTTTGTAACTCCAGTTCCAGGCGATCCGACAGCCTCTTCTGTCCTCTGCAGGCATTGCACAACATGGGTGCACTTACCTACATGCAGGCATAACACTCATACACACAAAATAAAAGTAATGAAAAAAATGTTTTTTAAAAAATATTTATTGCCAGCCAGGCATGATGGCACATGTCTTCAGTCCCAGCACTCAGGAGGCAGAGGCAGGTGGATCTTTGTGAGTTCAAGGCCACCTGGTCTACATAGCAAGTTCCAGGCCAGCTGGGGCTACAGGGAGATCCTGTCTTGAAAAGACCAAAAAGAATATTTATTGCCCTAGACTTGCTTTTCCTCCAATCTTTGTCCTATTTACCTTCTTAAAATGGTCTATTTATCCCATTATTTATTACAGCATAGGAAATATTCCTTTTATACAACTTCTCATGTATATAATTTTGTGACTATTTAGTTGTTTAGTGTCTATAAATTTTATGGTCTGAGGCCACAGCTGTTTTATTCACTACTGTGCCTAACAGAGGCTGGTATGGAGTGTGTTAACTTATTTCTTGAATGGCATACCAACAAAATATACATTAGTCAGAACTGCTGATACATAAGCTTATTATTATTCTCTTTAAGTTTCCATTTTCTAAAAAAAGGTTTGCCAATTTATATGTATCTCATATTTCCCTAAATTATATTAGTCCATATTACCTGAGGTGTTCTTTGTAATTCATACAAACTGAGTTCCCATGTTTTGCTTAATGGTTGAGTTCCATTTGTCTGCACAGCCTGAGACATTGCTAGGAATAAAAAGGAGACAAAAACAGTTTTAGTATTTGAAAAGGAAGTGCAAGGATCTGATTGTATATTCTGAAAATTAATGTTCAAACTGTTAAGGGCTCAGAAAGCAATACCTCAAAATATGCCCCCTTGCATTTCAACTGAAAGCACTTGGGAAGCAGCAAATACAGGGAAGTTTTTCTCTGAAATTCTCTTATCTACTTAGAGACCAGGTCTGCCAAAAAGGAACATGATGCTTTTAAATACTCTTAACAAAAGTGTATGAAAATCAAACACCACATCTCTATCCCACAGGAACTTTGTCCCAGGCTACCATTTACTATCTGTTCTGGCTCATTCTCTCTCCCTAACAATAATTTACTACCCACTCTAAAACTGCAAATATTCCCATTTCCCTTTCTCCCATGAAAACTTTAAGCCTCTATCACCAGGCCCTTCTTTGAATTGCTTTTTCTCCTTTTTATATGCCTATTGTCCATTTGTTTCAGCTGACTTCATCACTGAGAAAGTCTGAATTAAAAGGCTACTCTCCAGTGTACCAAGATGAGGCCTTTGGAATACGAAGTCATAAACACCGGACAGGTGCCCTCTGAAGGAAATCCAGAAGCTACCAAGGAGGCTCTGGCACCACTGGTCAGTGTAAAAGCAGCCACATAGAAGGCAGTAGGGAGACTACAGATAATCACTTTTCATAACCCTACTCCCTGGATAGGATCATACAATTAGGAGATAAATTTTCTTCAGAAAGGCTCAGTGACAGTGGAGATGGAAATTCAGTCCTTCCTTGGCTCCACAAAAAATCTCAGAGCCCGCACAGACACACACAGGCGCACGCACACAGACACACACACACACACACACACACACACACACACACACACACACAAAGATGAAAAACCTCCATTCCTAGCTTCTCTTTGGAGAAGGAGTTGAAAGAGCAATGATCTGATTAATCTGGGTAATGACTGATTGAGGAAATGCCTTTAGTCTTGCATGTCCTAGAAGGCTGGAGGGACCCGGAATACTACAAACACCTGAGGCTGCTCAGGACAAAGAAAGCAGGCTGGACTAAAACACAGACTTGAGAGATCCCCAGATGCTGTGACCAAGCTGATTGCTGGTGGTCTTTCTTGTAGAAGGCCAGTCTGTGAAGACTGAGAAAGGCAGCTGCTTAATCACATGCACAGACATCAACCCAAAAAACTAAGAAGGAACAGGAAAACACATTCCAAATAAAAGGCAGAAGATAAACCACCAGCAAATGGCCATAGTAGAACACACAAATGATTTATCTGAGAATTCTGTCATAAGTTATGACAAAATAACTGTCATAAACATACTCACCGAGCCCAAAAGAATGCATGAACAACATGAAAATTTCAAAAAAGAGAAAACTTTAAAAACCAAATGAAAATCATTTCACTAGAAGAATCCAATAAGCTAGACCAAGCCAAAGGACCAGCAGGACTTATTATAAAAGAAGAATGGGGTGTGGAAGAAGCAAAGAAAATATAAAATTCAAGGGACACTATCAAGAGGATCACTGGATGCATTATGGAAAAGCTAGAGAGGAGAAAGAAAACAGAACCAAAAAGCTTATTCAAAGAAATAATGCTCTCTGATTCACAGCTGCCATGGTATGAAGTGCTCTATGCTGCCATGTCCACAAGCACACTGGCACCTCTACAACCATGAGCCAAAGTAAATCCTCCTTTAAACTGTTCTCTCAGATACTGAGACCACAGTGACACACGATACAAAAAGCTGGTACCAGGGAAGTGGGATCATTGCAGTGGGAAAAAGCTGATCCTGGGATTTGGAACTGGTTTGTAGGAGGAATTGGAAAGAGTTTAGAAAAATCAGCTAGAGAAAGTTTACAGTACTACAAGCAGAACTTAATGGGTGACTCTAGTGAAAACTCAGAGTCCACAACACCAACAAGAATGCAGACAGCAAAAGTAAGTAAGGCTCATAAAGTTTCAGAAAGAAACAGGAACTCTCATGGAATCTAGATTAAGGTCATTTATGTTACATTCTCAGAAAGAAGCTGTCTATAATTTGTCTACTTGTTAAGCTTTATTGAAGGCTCAGTTTAAAGCTGATGGGGAAATTTCAAGACACAATGGCATCCAAGCTGCGCCATGACTGTTGCTGGCCACTTTTTGCTGAGTTTACAGTGAGAATTAGAAGCAAAAGGTAGAACAGAAAGATTTACAAAACATGTGATCTAGCCAAAATTAGCAGTGAGTTGAAAGTTGTGGACAAGAATGGAAGGAAGACTGCAAATTCAGGGCCAATGAGCCAGCTCAGCAAGCAAAGAAATCTGTAGCCAAGCCTGACAGCCCAAATTCAATCCCTGGGACTCATGTGGTAGAAGGATGACTCCTACAAGTTGTCCTCTGATCACCACATATTGCTACAGAGACATGAGCACAAACACTAAATAAATTTTAGTTTGGGGGAAAAAAAAAGATTGCATGGTACTGGAGAAATAGCTCAGCAACTAAGAGCACATATGCTCTCCCAGGACCCAAATTTGGTTCCCAGCACTCCCATCAGGTGGTTCACAACAGCCTATAGCTCCAGCTCCAGGGATTCAATGCCATCTTCTGGCCTTTGCAGGCACTGCACTCATGTACACAAACCTACACAGAAAAACAGATTTTAATGACAAAAGTAAAATCTTAAATAAGCCAAGCATGTTGCTCTGGGACAATAGAAAAGATACTTTAAGGGCATCTCAGGAAGTGGTCAGATCCAACCCACTGTAGGCCCTAGGATGCAAAATTATAAACTTATTTGAAAGACTTTTATTCTCATAAAGAAACCAATAGAAAATTCCCTGGGGCCCAGCTGGCCAAGCACTCAGAAGCCACTGCAGCCTTGGTCCCAGTCACAGACACAGATAATGGTGCTTTTGTAGGTATGCAGAATGTAGCAGATGTAGGATTGTGGAGGCTTCCACCAAGATTTCAAAGGAAGGCTTCAAAGACCAGGTAATGTGTGTCAGGGTCAAGATCAATGCAGGAAGTCCTAGAGGGTTGCTCTAAACACTTTAAATTCCTAAAATTTAAGGTCAAGTATCTATAAATATAGATGGACAACTTCCTTATAGTAGATATCTGTGCCAATGTTTTTACTATAAATTCTACAGCACAATGACTCTCTCAGAGAACTAAAACTATTTAGGTTGGGAAACTTTCATGGGAAGAATGTCATAGGCTGTTACTTTAGGATCAGCTATAAACAGCTCTTTCTACCCCTAGAAAACCACCTCAGCAAGTTAATAGGAACTGTCAAAATGAATTCTCTGCTGAAACCTTGTTTCCACAAATACTTATTCTCCTGCACATAACTAAATTCTGTGTGGTTTAGATATTTTATTTGTATTCCTATGGCAAATAAGACTCAGGAAGTAGGGGCTGGAAAGATGGCTCGGCAGTTAAGAGCACTGGCTGCTCTTCCAGAGGACCCAGGTTCAGTTCCCAGCACCCACATGGAAGCTAACAATCTATAACTCCAGTTCCAAAGGATCTGAGGTCCTCTTTTGGCCTCCATAGGCATTACACGAGTGCACTTACATATATGCAGGCAAAACACTCATACATATATATTAAAAATAAATTTAAAACTGTTTAAAAAGATTCAAGAAGTAGCTGACAAGTTAACAGTTCCAGGTTTTCCTGTGATCACTGGAAAACTAGGGCTTCCAGGTTTGTGGAGTCTTCTAGTCCTTCTTCATCTCGCTAAATATCTGTACTAGAGTATGTTCCTGGTATCAAGTGTTAAAGTCTACCACATGCACTATCACATGGTATATACACGGTGATTCTGAAACCCAAAGGGGGGCAGAAAAAACCCAAAGGGAGCGGAAAAATTCTTAAGAACAAGTCAGCAATGTAGATGTGAACAGTATTTAATGGTTTCTTCTGTGACCTTGATAAAGTAGAAAGGGTAAAGTGAGATTTTTAAAAATTTTCATTTTGGTCTCAAGGTACAATACACATAGGCAGAAGCTGCACTCTATCTCTGGCTTGAAGGGTTTGATCCACTGTGTGTGTGTGTGTGTGTGTGTGTGTGTGTATCCTGAAGTATAACTCAACTTTCACTTTCAGCAGTTGCTGAAAAGTTCCTAAGACAGTCTCTCATTGCTTTACATCAATACCTATTCTTTTAAATTTAACCTAAATTCTACCTTTCCCCAAATCATGAATTCCTCATCTCATTTTTGTTTAGTAAAATTACATCTATACCCGAAGTACCCTTAGCACACATAAAAATGAAATATATATTTTAATATTTTATTTATTTTTATGTGTATGCGTGTATTGCCTACATGTAGGTAAGTGCACCCGTGTCATGCAATGCCCTCAGAGGACAGAAGAGACTGTTGGACACCGTGTGCTGGATAGCTTTAGTGCCAACTTGACACACCTGGGTTGAGGGAGCCTCAATTAGTGAATTGCCTCTATTGAACTGGCCTGTGGCCATGTCTGAGGGGCATCTTCTTGATGAGTGATGTGGGAGGGCCCAGCCCACTGTGGGTGGTGCCACCCCTGGGCAGTGGGCCTGTGTTGCATAAGAAAGCAGGCTGAGCAGGGGCCAGAGGAGCAAGCCAGTAAGCAGTGTTCCTCCATGGCCTGTGCTCCAGCTCCTGCCTCCAGGTTCCTGCCCTGAATTCCTACCTTGGGCTCCCTGATGAACTGCGACCCGGGAGATGTACAATAAATACCCTTTTCTCCCCAAGTTGGTAGTGGTCAGAGTGTTTTTGTCACAGCAATGAACAAACAAACTAAGACACCCTGGAACTGCAGTTATGGACAGTTGTTAGCTGCCATGTGGGTGCTGGGATTCGAACTCGACTCTTCTGCAAGAACAGCCAGTGTTCTTAACCTACTGAGCAATCTCTCCAGCCCCATAAATATGAAATATTTTTATAAAGTTTGTTTTTCAAATCAAAATGAATTTATTTCAATTACAAGTATTTGATACCACATTTACACAGGTTAATATATAAAACAGTAAAGAAAGAAGTAAAAATGGATGATCTAAGGTAACACAACAAAAGCCTGAAAAGCTGGGGAAACAGCAGAAACCAGTGAAGAAGATATGAAATGAGCAATTAGACAAAATCCTGAGGATCCTTTTCACTGACATTTCTTAGATCATTTCTGTTTGGGGGAAGGGAGATGCCTAGTAAAGCACTTGCCATAAGGACCTGAAAGCCCAACACAATAGCACACATCTATAATCCCAGCAATCCAAACAAGGTAAGGGTCTGCAGAAACAAGAATTCCTGGCCGTTCTCAAGCCATCTAGCCTGACATATGCAGCTACAAACAAAAGACTGTCTCAAAGAAGGTGGAAGGCAAGGCTATCACCAGAGGTTGCCCTCAATGTTACATACAATGTACCCACACAAATAAGACAAAAAGAAGGGTAAAAGAAAGTTACTTCAAAGTAACTTTCCTTATGAGATTAAAACACAGGAGACATTCTTATTAGTCTCAGGTGCACTGGAATCATATGTGTGTTTGTTTTTTAAACTGGCACATTTGAAACTTTAATTCAGTTATGTGGCTCTTAACACAGATTATTATTACCTTCTGGTTTGCTAAAGCCTGATGGAAAGGCTAGTATATAACTTTCGCAGCCCAATCCCTATAGCACATAAATAATACTTCTGCATAAATGACACGTGAAACAACAAAAATGTTTCACACGAAATAGAACTCACATGATTGCAATGTCCACATAAATGAAAAATAGCATTAGGTTGTGTTGGGGACCCTTGTTGTGTAAAGTAGTAGTCTCTTCATGTCCAGAAAGCCCACGGGCTCGGACTCAAATGCACAGACTCCTTTTTCAGCGGGGTGTCTTCCCGGCATCTTCCTGACTCGTCTTTTGAAGTAGCCGCCACAGAAACATAGCCTCTGGCTCTGGAAATGCCAGGCTTTCCTGTGTGATTTTTCAGGCAGTCTGGCAGCCTGGCAGGAGCTTACTTCCACATGTAAATGGGGCATCCTAAAAGTACCTATCAGCTAAGGTTTTTACTACCACCCCCACGGTATAAAGTGTCCTGCTTTTTCCTCGATAATTGGAGCTGGA
>NW_008360303.1:8924704-8925847 GCF_000622305.1 Nannospalax galili
ACCCAAAAATCCTCAGGTAAATTCCCCTCCCCCTTCACCTTGGCTACCGCCATGCCTTGTGGCTCTGCCACAGCCTGTGGCGCCACGCCTTACAGCCACAGAGCAGCTGTGTAACCTTAGAGATAATGGGAGTTGCCAGCCTCAAAATTTCCAGCCTCAGTGGTCTCAGGACCCCCAAACCCCACCGGTAGAGGCTTTTCCTGTTAACTTACAAATAACAAGACAACGCCCACTAGCCTGGTACCCACTCCCAGCAGCAGAACTTAAAAAATTACGCCAGGTTGTATGTGAGGATGGAATTCATGCTCCGTAGACAAAATCTATACTACAAACATTTAATACTAATCTGCTTCCCCAGGACTGGAGGGGACATCTGTAGATCTACCCTCCCCAGTGCATTATTTGTACAATGGGAGGCCTTATTTAGAAATGAATGTCTAATGCAGGCTAAAAGAAATGACACTCATAATCAGCAGCTAAGACCACAACCAGGGCAGGATCCACCACCTGGATTTATAGATTGGAATTATGACCAGCTTTTTGGTCAGGGCAACTTCTCCACAGGAATCCAGCAAGCTGCATTCCTGGTGGCTGCATTGAGCAAATTCACTTATGTGCATTATAGGCCTGGAACCACCTAACCCCCTTGTCCACCAGGTCTGGAGAGACCTCTTCATTAACCTTCTTAAAACAGAAGCCAACTGAGGCTCTCCCAGACTTTATACTAAGAGTACAGGCCAGTTTAGATAGAAAAATAACAGATCCTGCAGCCAAAGCAATGCTTTTAAACAGCCTTGTCTGGGAAGGGATGACCCCTGAGCACAGACAAGCATGCCAGGGACTAAAAAATGAACATTATGACAAATGGATTGTGGCCACCCATGACATTGGGACTGCCACATACCAGGCCTCCTCCCTTGCCCAAGCCCTTGTAGTCACAACCCAATCCAACTCAAAGTGCTTTAAATGTGGAAAAACTGGACACTGGAAAAAAAATTGCCCCCAAAATGACTCAGCTGCCACTCGACCCCCTAAAACCCTCTGTCCTCGCTGTAAAAAGGGCTTTCACTGGAAAAAAGATTGTAAATCTAAAAATGACAGAGATGGCAAGCCTCTGCCACCTTTAAACTCCTTCCGGGGCAG
>NW_008360303.1:8926182-8927074 GCF_000622305.1 Nannospalax galili
GACTGGATCACCAAGGAACCAGTCTGGGTGGAACAGTGGCCATTATTCAGGGAGAAATTACTCATTTTACAACAACCTGTTAAAGATCAGTTACAGCTGGGTCACATTAGGCCCTCCAGGAGCCCATGGAACACCCCAGTCTTTGTAATAAAGAAAAAGACAGGGGCATGGAGACTGCTACAGGACCTCAGAGCCATAAATAAAACCATGAAAATATGGGATCACCCCAAAGAGGCCTGCCCATGGTTTCTGCCATCCGCCTTAATACTCCCCTGTTAGTCCTAGATATAAAAGACTGCTTTTTTTTCCATCCGTTTACACAGTAATGATTGCCAACATTTTGCCTTCTCAGTTCCAAAAATTAACAATTCTGGCCCAGCTGATCGATATGAATGGCAAGTTCTGCCACAGGGTTTGGCAAATAGCCCCACAATATTCCAGGAAGCTGTTGCAAATGCACTAGCACCCCTTTTAAAAAGGGGGCTACATGTTTATCATTACATAGATGACCTCTTGGTCTGGCAAGATGAAGATTCCTCTCTAAAAGACCTAAAAAATGCTATGATAAACACCCTAGAGATAAAAGGTTTTGTAATAGCAACAAATAAAATACAAATCAGTCCCCCCCATTACCTTCCTGGGGACTGAAATAGCGCCCACCACTGTTAGGCCCCTCAAACCTGTCCTGGATGTCCCCCATACACTCACCCTTAATTCACTTCAAAGCTTTCTAGACAATATTAATTGGCTAAGGCCCTGGCTTTCCATCCCCACAAGGCAATTACAGCCACTCTTTGATCTCTTAAAGGGAGACAAAAACCCAGCCTCCAGATGGTATCTAAACCCAGATGCAAAAAGCGCCCTCCAAATAATTAATAGCCACTTCCAAAAG
>NW_008360303.1:8928964-8937886 GCF_000622305.1 Nannospalax galili
AAACTTTCTTCCCTTCGCCACCCTTCTCTACCCAGGAACAGAAAAAGACTTCACTGACTCTCATCTAAGTGGATTCAAACAACTGGCTAATTATTTAATTTGCATTTTCAGCAGCAAGCCTCCCCAGTACAGCATGCATCGCTCCCCTTTTCCTATAGAGCAAGGAAAAGCCCAAAACTGTGTTAAGCTCTCTTTGTCCACCTTTTGTGTACTAGTAAGAAACCGCCTTTCTCCTACACAGCTGCTAGCAGAGAAAAATCTTCTTCCCCCTGTTGGCAGAGATCGAACTTGCATTGGATGCTGTAGGCGTTGCTATGGCAACGGCTGCTACAAGCTACACCTGATCCTGCTCTGGCTGAGACAAGCTGGACTGAACAATGACACTCGTGACTGAAGCCTGGAATCTCTCCAACAGCAAATGAACTTTCTCGCCAGGGCTGTGCTTCACAACAAAAGAACATTGGACTTGATAACTGCTATATGGGGAGGGTATATGATATTGAGAAAAAATACTGTTTCTTTGTAAATGAATCAAATGTTGTTGAAACCAATGTTAACACTCTCAAAAAACTTTGTAATCTATTTTTAAGATTGGCTTAGCAATCCCTTGTTTACATGGCTCCTATCCCTTGTTGCCCCCTGATAATACTGTGTATACTTGTTCACTGTTTTTTGCTAAAATCACTACAAAACAGATCATGGTCAATTATCAGACTTTGGATTCTCCCGAGATGAGATGAGTTGGCCCTTAAGGCTGATGATGGCACTTCTCCATATTTAAATCAAAGAGGAGGAGATGTTGGGGACCCTTGTTGTGTAAAGTAGTAGTCTCTTCATGTCCGGAAAGCCCACGGGCTCGGACTCAAATGCAGAGACTCCTTTTTCAGCGGGGTGTCTTCCCGGCATCTTCCTGACTCATCTTTTGACAGAAACATAGCCTCTGGCTCTGGAAATGCCAGGCTTTCCTGTGTGATTTTTCAGTCAGTCTGGCAGCCTGGCAGGAGCTTACTTCCACATGTAAATGGGGCATCCTAAAAGTACCTATCAGCTAAGGTTTTTACTACCACCCCCATGGTATAAGTGTCCTGGTTTTTCCTCAATAATTGGAGCTGGAGCTGGAGCTGGATTACTAAGACTTGGAGCCGAGCAGAGTCAGGAGAATAAAGAGCTGTAACACAGACTAAGCTGAGTCCCGTGTCTTACTGCCTACGATCCAGCCTCCCCGGGGGCGCTTTCCTTCCATCATCGACTCACGGAACCCTAGCTTTAGCTGCCTCACACCTTCCCTCATGATCCAGCGGCTGGTGGATTTTGTGCACGGGTGAAATTAGGGCGGAACTTGGCCGGGCCAGCCCCGGTAACAGAGGGACTCACAGCAGAGAAGCAGCCAAGGAGGGGCCCACCAGCAACGTGCTGCGGGACCCACCACCTTCCCGGAGCACACAGGGGACCGGCGCCATGCTAGTAGCTGGCGCCCCGAGATCCCTGCGCACCCCATAAGTTTGCATGAGAAAATTCAAAGGCAAAAACAAAATAAATCTGAAGATGTTGTCACAGTAAATTTTAAAGTAGGCAGTTTCAATAATCAAAGGGTATCAACAGGATATTCAGAATGTTACTGAATGAGGCAGCCTAAGGAAGACAATACCTATTTCACCTCAATTGTTTTTAAATTCTATGCAAAAATGAACACCTTAAAAGGTAAGCAATACATGGAAAATTCTTGTAACATGTATAAAAACAAATGTAATTATCTATAATATACATCTGTTCCCTCCTAAAATCAACAGAAAAGGCAATTAAATAGACAAAAATGAACAATTAACAAATATAAGTAGCCAATAAAATTAATTTGTGCTTAACTTACTTCTAATAACTAAACTACAAATCAAAATAATGCTATTCACACATGCTATTCTGTGATACTGACAACAACTACGACTAATGATATCTGGTATTAGAAAGTGTATAAAAAGTTGTTGACACACCACCTGTAATCTCAGCACTTGAGAGACTGAGACAGTAGGACTGCTGTGGGTTAGAGGCCAGCTTGGGCTACATAACAGGTACTAGGCCAGCCACGAATACACATCAGTATCCTGTGTCAAAAAACTCACAAATAAAGCCTAATAACCATAACGACCGGCAAAGCAAACTACCTCTATTGGTGCAGTAGTGGCACTGTCATCTTGGGGTTGGGGGAGTGTCAATCAACAGCTATCTAATTGGACTTAAAACCCTCAATGGGAGTGAACTCATGGGTGGCACTGTAAACTCAAATACACACGGCAGGAGAGGACACAGATTCTAAAGAAAACCCTATCTCTTTCATATCTCTAGACAAATGAAACTTCTTACCATATGCTAAATATTGATCTTTATATTTACAGACAAGCATACAGTACACCACTCATCAAAGAAGCTTCTTTTTGCAACACATGGAGGCATCTGCAGATTTCCACAACTGATCACACACAGAGAATATACAACTGAGAGATGCCCAGTCCTAGGTGACTCATCTACAGTGGAACCACTACACCTAAGATTCATGGAACATAGTGGATCAAGAGGTAGAAAGAAAACTAATACATCCCTCTACTCTCACCAGTAAAGCTTCCTTATACAAGAGTGTGATGCACACAGAAGGCCACAACTGGCCAAGTTTTAAATAATAAGAGACTGCAGTGTGTATCCTTGGATAGGACTCCTATACTGAACCTCACCCACCCAAAGCTCAGGGACCACTACAGAAGAGGGGATGGAAAGATTTTAAGAGCCAGGGCTGGTTCATGAACACAGGGAAGCAGAGGCTTTCAGGTCACTGGAAGCTTGCACATGTGAACTTGTGACAATGGTGGCATCGAGCACAGGGCCAATGCTTGTGCCAATTAAACAAGGGCCCAGAAGGGAGAGAAATCGGTGGTAGGTGAGCCCTTGACTGAGAACTATTGGAGACTGACTGCTACTGGGTGAGGGACAGTATGCCTTACCTAAGATCTCTAGATGGGCTGACTAGACTACAGTGGATGAATTTACACTGAAGGACATCTGAGTACAAACACCTGACTAGACAGAACTTAACATGTATGCAGACTACATGAGGTCAGTGGGGGGGGGCATGGATGGGGGAAGGGGAACTAAATTTGATTAAGTACTACTGTTGTATGAAATTACAAAAGCTCAATAAAAAAGAAAATCTTAAAAAGAAGCCGGGCTTGTAGTACATGCCTTTAATTCTAGCACTCAGGGGCAGAGGCAGGTGAATCTTGAGTTCCAGGCTGGCCTGGCCTATATAGCGAGTTTCAGGCCAATGGGGGCTACAGGAAGACCCTGTCTCAAAAACACCAAAAAAAAACAAAACAAAACAAAAATGTTTAAAAAGGCTTTTTGCTGCTTGTGTTCTCTCTCACTGGTCTTGCTGCTGCAACCAACTTCTTCAGATTCCAACAGAGACTGAAGACTAGCAGACCTCCAGGAATCCATCAGGCCTTCAGCACCAGATTGGGGCTGCTGAGACATCCAGCCTCACGGACTGAGCAAGTACCAGATTCTCAGCCTCTCCAGTGTGGTGCAGTCATTGTTGGACTACTCTGACTCTTAACCTAAAGCTCCAGCTTGGAAGGGGTTCAATCAAGTTCAAGGCTAGAGATACAGACCTAAGGCATTTGCTGCACATGTGGCCAGGTTGGTGAGGTCAAACTCACAATATATCTAAGGCAAAGTCTCCATCCTGCTTTCCTGTGGTGACGTCCTGTGGTGATGACCTCCCTAGGAGAAGATGCCTCTCACAAACGACCTCCTCCATCCCCATCCAGAAGAGGAGACCAGAAAATACAGGAAGAAATGCCTGGTGCATTTCCTAGTTCATGGATGTGAACTGCCCAAGAGTCTTGTGTGTTGGCTGCTCTACTGTCAACCTACAGCCAGAATAGCAAAACTGACAGAAGGGTTTTCCTTCAGGGGGCATCAGCACTAAAAGTACCCAGAATCAAGAAATGAGGAAAATGGGGACACCATGGCAGAAGGGTCAAAACAGCTGAGAGAGAGAGGAGAGATAAATGTCTAGTTAGTTTAAAAAAAAAAAAAAAAAAGAGGGAACCCTATTAGTCCTACTGAAAAATTACATATACTTTATCTCTACATGAGTCCACGTGTTTAGCTAAAGGCTACATAACAAGAAATAATGCCGGACAGGAGATACCTTCGAGTTGTCCAGGGTGGTCTAAGAGACTCCCAAAATTACTCAGCCTATTGCCACAGCCCTTGGTTGCCTCCCAGAACTTGAAGGTAAGACCCTACTGTCAAAGACAGAACATCTTTGGACACAGGATTTGGAGCAATAGAGCTGCAACTGACCTGCAACCACTTCCTCTGAAGGCGAGCTTTGGAGAGTGCTATGAAGGTGCCAAGGGAAAACATCAATGGATGATCCAACACCAGCTTCAAGACCAAACAACCACATCAATGGCCGGCAAACCATATGTCATAAGTGTAGTGGCACTCTTATCTTGGGGGCAATCACCAGCCACCTAATTTGACTAAACGTCCACTCAAAGGGAGGAAACTCAAGTGTGGTAATGTAAACATAACCTAATAATACAAATGGCAGGAATGGCCATAGAGCTTAAGAGAAAACCCCAAGACTGTCACATCCCTAGACCAATGTGATTTCTTGCTATGTACAAAATATGTATCCTTATATTTACAGACAAATATCCCAGTCACCACTCATCAAAGTAGCTCATTTTGTACCAGTCAGAGACTAATTACCAAGTACCACAACTGGTCACACATGACACGTTTATGAATTGCCCAGGCCTACATGACACATCTACAATGCAACCTCTACACCTAAGGCTTAATGAAGAGGACACTAATGAATCTCTCTGTTCTCAATAATCAAGCTTCCTCATGCAGCAGAGGGCCAGAAACATAAAAGGTTACAAATAGCCAAAGTGTAGAGATCAACCATCTGCTGAATGCTGGTGCTTGGACAGGATCCCTTTATTAAACTTCTCCCACCCAAGGATCAGGGACCATCTCGGAAGAGGGGGCAGAAAGATTGTAAGAGCCAGGGAGGAGGCACATGACTGTCCAGGTTTGTTTCTCCAATGTTGTGACAAAACACTCTGACCAATACCAACTTGAGGAAGAAAGGGTTTATTTTATCTTTTATCTACCAAGTCCCAGTTCATCAGGAAGCACAAGGTAGGAACTCAGAGCAGAACCTGGAGGCAGGAGCTGAAGCACAGACCATGGAGGATTGCTGCTTACTGGCTTGCTCTCTGGCCCCTGCTCAGCCTGCTTTCTTATGCAACACAGACCCACCTGCCCAGGGGTGGCACCATCCACAGTGGCCTGGGCCCTCCCACATCACTAAACAATCAAGACATGGCCACAAGCCAGTCCAATGGAGGCAATTCTCCAACTAAGCCCTCAACCCAGGTGTGTCGAGTTGACACTAAAGCTATCCAACACTATGACCATATGGAAAGACTCCTTTTCAAGCTCCTGGAAACCTGCTCATATGATTCTATGGCAATGGTGTCAGCAAACACAAGTCCCATGCAAACTCGGGCAGACAATAACCCACCAAAGAACTGGGAAAATGAACAGCAGACCTCAATCTTATCTGAAGGAATGTTGACAACTGATTGCTGGTAGATGGAGAAAAGCTGATCTTCCTAAAACTAGATTTAGTAGATGGACTTGCACTAGTGAACAGCTGGAAACACTGACAACCCAGTGGGCCTTAACAAAGATGACCAAGTATACGGGCTCCAGTGGGGGGGAGGGGCTATGGGAGGGTACCAATGGGGATGGGGGTATAAAGATGGTTAAGACTATTTGAGCTGTTCTATATGAGTTTGGGGAACATTAACCAGGGCACAAAGTCTATCTAGCCAGAGGAAACCAAAACAATGCATGGCTGAACAACTCCCCTTTTAAAACTGATCCTTCTGGCATGACTTAAGGGTGGCTCTAAAAGTGGACTCCTTGATGTTTGTTTTTTTAGAACTGTAGACACAATGATTACTTCTAGTTTCAAATCACATTTCACGTTTTTCTTTGCCAGACCCAGAGGGTTTTTATTATGTCTTTCCTCTAGTCTGTAATAACAAAAGAATAAATTTTAGGTAAGAAAAAAAAATTAAACTCAAAAATAAGTGTCTAAAGCAAATATACCAAGTAGTAGAATTTTTGAGTCATTGGAAATGTACCCAAGAACTGGGTATCCCTAACATGAAAAACTAAAATCTAAAGTGCTTTAAAATATGAAATTTTGGGGGGCTAGAGAGATGGATCAGCAGTTAAGAGCACTGGCTGCTCCTGCAGAAGACTCAGGTTCAGTTCCTAGCACCACATAGAAACTCCAATTCCAGGGGATCTGAGGTCCTCTTCTGGTCTCCACAAGTACTGCACAACATGAATGCACTTACATGAGGCAAAATACTCATATACATAGAAATAAATTTTTTTAAAAAATCGGAACCATTTTCAAGTGCAAATATCACGTCACAAAAAGCAAACACTCATAACTTTATATGATAGTTTTCAGTCAAAATGCAGATGTTTGGAAAATACAATGCAGGCCAGGTGTGGTGGCGCATGCCTTTAATTCCAGCACTTTAGAAGCAGAGGCACATGGATCTCTGTGAGTTCCAGGCCAGCCTGGTCTACATAGCGAGTTTCAGTCAACTAGGGCTACAAGGAGTCCCTGTCTCCAAAAAAAAAAAAAGAAAAAAAAAAAGAAAGAAAAGGAAAAGAAAAGAAAAAAGAAAAAAAGAAAGAAACAATAAACACAGAGTTCTTTGGGTGTCCAGGCCAGCCTGGGTTACAAAGGGGGTTTTAATCAAAAAGGGCTAAAAGGAGGCCCTTTTCCCAAAAAAAAAAAAAGAAAAAAAAAAAGAAAGAAAAGGAAAAGAAAAGAAACAAGAAAAAAAGAAAGATACAATAAAAATTATTTTTCAGAGGTTGGAAGTATAGCTAGATGTTTACTTGGAGGGAGATGGTTACCCAGCAAGTATGAAGTCCTGAGTTCCATCCTTAGCACTGAAAAACATAATCTTCAGGCTATGTATATAAGGCTTATATATAAGAAAAATAAATGAGGGCTAGTAAGATGGCTTAATGGGTAAAAGGGACTGTCACATAAGCTTGGTGAACTGAGTTCAATTCCCAGAACACACTTAAAGGCTGAAAAAGAACCAACTCCCAAGGGTTATCCCTGACCTACACACACACTAATAATAAATGAAATTTTGAAAAGAAATATAAATTTTTGTGTTTAGACAAATACATGCAAACACCTGAAACACAGAGCCCAATCACTTCTAGTAAAAGATACTCAACTGTACAGATTTGGTCTTGTCTCTGGTTCAGGCACAGAGCTTCTAACTCTTGGTATTTTCTGACCTAAGTAGTGTTTCTTTTGTTATCCATAATAAATCCGTTTCAACCCTACCAAAGTTTGTGCTAACGAAGTGATTCTAGGTGAGTCCCTATACAGCTTCAGAATGGGAGGTAGCTGCCTAATCAAGTGATTAGAGGATTCAAACTTTCAGCTCTACCCTCTACTCTCTCTTGACCTCAGCAGAAGGGAAATAGGACTGACACTGAACTATTCAAAAAAGGCAATGATTTAGTCAAGTATGATCAAGTAGCTGAATGTCCACAAAAATTTTAAATGACAAAATTCGTAGATCATCAGGGTGCAGGAAATTATGCAATCTTACTCCATGAAACAGCGTTTCTGGGGACCCTTTGGTCCTTTATACCTCTCATCATCCTGTTTATCTGTACCCTTTATGTTCTTTATTTCTAATCCTATAAATATAAATAAAGTGCTTTCCTGAGTCCTTCTAAAATATTATCAACCCTAGGAAATCCTGGGAATCTTCCATTTATAGGCACTTGGTCAGAAATACATGGAGCCTCAAAAGCACAAGTTTTGTGGGACTGTGCCTTCAATCAGTGAGATCTTGAAATGAATAACTGACACAGCTGGCATACATAAAGTTGAGACTTGACGGTTGTGGGAAAAAGTCACATTTTATATTATTAGCCAGTGTTATAAATATAGATATTAGCAGACAATATTATTCACTTTATTATCTTTGACAACACAGTTAAGAATGTACTGGCTGAGGGGACAGGGTACAACCCAGAGGAAGAGTACTTGATTGGCATTTAAGACCCTTGGTTTGAGCCCTAGTGCCACAACTTAAACAGGGGAGCTATAGGGAAGATAGCTTAGTTGGTAAAGTGTGCCCTAGGACCTGAGTTCAAGCCCCCAAACCCGTATTTAAAATGCAAGGCAGAGTGGACACAGTGCCTAAGGAACATCGTGATGGAGGTTTAGCTTCTCACACCACATGAACCAAACACACATGAACAAATGCATATATACAAAGAAAGAATTTCATGGATGGTATTATTTTCTCCACATCGTTATCTTTTCAACCTTTTTTTAAAATTAATTTTTTGGTGAGCATACAAAAAAATGGATTTTGTTGACATTTTCACACTTATATGTATCACCTTTTATTCTTAACCTCCTGTGGTCCTTCCTTCCCAGTTCCCCAGTCTTCCTTATCTACACTCTCTAGAAATATGGTATGTCAGGGCTGGAGAGATGACTCAGCAGTTAAGAGCAATGGTGGTTAACAACCATGCATAATACCAGTTCCAGAAGATCTGAAGCCCTCTTCTGGCCTCCTCAGACATTGCATGCATGTGGTGCACTTACATATATGCAGACAGAAACTCATATATATAAACATAAAAATTTTTTTTTAAATGGAGGAAAGACAGCATGTTCAGCAAATGGTGCTGGCAAAACTGGATCTCTACTTGTAGAAGAATGAAACTAAGCCCCTATCTTTCACCCTGCACAAAAGTCAATTCCAAATGGCTCAAAGA
>NW_008360303.1:8938093-8938429 GCF_000622305.1 Nannospalax galili
CCAGAGAGTTCTCAAAAGAAGTAGTAAAGATGTTCAACATCACTAATAATTAGGAAAATGCAAATTAAAACCACTTTAAGATTTCATCTTACCCCAGTCAGACTGGCTAAGATCAAGAGAACAAATGATACCAAATGTTGGAGAGGATGTGGGGAAAGGGGAACACTCATCCACTGCTGGTGGGGCTACAAACTGGTTCAACCCCTTTGTAAAGCAGTGTGGAGAACTCTTATAAAACTACAAATACACCTACCATTTGACCCAGTTATATCACTCGTTGGCATTTACCCAAAGAACTCATGCTATTGCAGAGACACTTGTACATCCATGTTTGTT
>NW_008360303.1:8939580-8948871 GCF_000622305.1 Nannospalax galili
AGGCTACATAACAAGCAACAATGCCAGACAAGCAATACCGTCTTCTGAGTTGTTGGCCACGTGGCCAAAGGGATTCCCAGATAGGGTAACCCAGCATAGAACTGGGAAAATGAACAGCAGACCCCAATCTTATCCAAAGGAATATTGACAACTGATTACCACTAGACGAGGAACAGCTGACCCTCCTAAAATGAAGACCTCTAAATAGGCTGACTAAATTCACCAGAAGGGCAAGTAGGGAATGGCTGGGGGTGCCGACAACACAGCAGACAGTAGCTGGGATATCAGAGTATAAGGGCTCTAGTGGGGGGAGGGAGGCTATGGGAGGGTGCTATCTGGGAACTGGGTGTAAAAATAAATAAAAATTTTTAAAGAAATACGTTATCAGCTATTACAACTACAGTACAGGATTCATTTTTAACATATAGATACCTTAAAGTCTAAAACAGTCACATTCACTCAATAAAATTGTTATGAAGGAAAAGACAGTATTTGAAAATTAATGCCAACATATACCCAAAGGATTCATCCTACTGCAGACACTTGTACAACCATGTTTGTTGCCTCTCTTTTCACAATAGCTAACTGCTGAGTGAATAACGACAATGTGCTACAATTACACAATGTAGTTCTACTCAGCAGCAAAGAAAGATGAAATCATGAAATTTGCAGGTAAATGGATCAAACTAGAAACTGTTATACTAAGTGAAATAACAGACTCAGAAAAACAATGTATGTGCTCCCTCATTTGTGGATCCTAGCACCAAATCCTTATATGTCAGTATATATCTTGATGTTAACTGCAGGAACCAGGAAAATGGAAAAGTAACCACGGAGATAAAAGGAAAGAAAGAAACCAAGAGAGAACAGTAGGAGACAGGTGTTATTAAGGGAGAAATGTGGAAAATGGGGGTGGTTTAAATAGAAGGGCTATACGAGGAACTATGATTAAGGGGAAGAAGGAGCTCAAGAGAGGTAGGACCATAGCAGACAGGAATTATTATGGGGAAAATAGGGACACTTTAAATGGGGAGGGAATGGAAAGAGGGTTAGCCAAGGAGAGAAAGAGGAGAGATAAATAATGCCTAGCTAGTATTAAAAAAAGAGAGCGAATCATATTAATCTGAAAACCTACTGAAAAATTACACATGCAATATCTCTACCTTAGTCCATGTGTATAGCTGAAGGCTATATAACAAGAAACAGCACCAGACAGGAGAAACCTTCCTTTGTGTTATTGGCCAAGGTAGTCTAAAAAACTCCCAAAATTACACAGGCTATTGCCACAGCCATTTGATTGGCTCCCAGAACTTGAAGGTAAGAACCTATTGCTGAAGACGGGACATACTTCAGACACAGAATTTAGAGCAATGGAGCTGGAAATGACCTGGAAGTCACCTTCCCTGAAGGTTAGCTCTCATAGTTTTGGAAAACACCACTCAAACTGCTAAGGAAGAACATCAGTCAATGGTCCAACCCCAGCTTCAAGGCCTAAAAACCACATCAATGACCAGCACAGCAAACAACATTGGTGTAGTAGTGGCACTTTTATCTTGGGGGTAATCAAGGGCTACCTAATTGGACTTAAAGCCCACTCAATGGGAGGAAACTCATGTGTGGTACTGTAAACCTAGTGAAATACATATAGCTGGAGAGGTCAGAGATCGAGAAAATCCCAAGGCTGTCACATCCCCAGGCAAATGTAATTTCTTACTATGTGCAAAGATATGGATCCTTAAATGTACGGACAAGTATCCCAGTCACCATACATCAAAAAAGCTTCTTTTTCAACAGTGATTATTACAGAGTTCCACAACTGGGCACACACAGAGATTGTCTATGAATTGCCCAAGTCTAGGTGGCACATCTACAGTGCAACCTCTATACCTAAAGCCCATGGAACATAGAACAGGGGATGACTAGAACACTAATGCATCTTTCAATTCTCATCAATGAAACTCCCCATGCAACAGAGGGTCAGGAACACAAAAGGTCACAAATAGTCAAAACATAGAGAAAAAGAGTCTACATAGTATGGGTCCTTGGACTGGACTCCTATATTAAAATCCACCCACCCAGGACTGGAGAGATGGCTCAGCAGTCAAGAGCACTGGTTGCTCTTGCAGAGGACCAAAGTTTGATTCCCAACACCCACATGGTGGCCAACAACCATTTATAACTCCAGTTCCAGGGGATCCGATGCTCTCTTCTGACTCTGCGGGCACTGCATGACATGGATGTACTTACACACATGCAGGCAATACACTCATACACATAAATTTTAAAAAAATCTTAAGAATCCACCCACCCAGGGCTCAGGAACCATCTGAAGAGGGGGTGGAAAAGACTAAGAGTCAGGGAAGAGGTGCATGACCATATGCAAACGAGTACTACAGGCTCTGGAACCCTTCTCATATGAACCTACAGCAATGGTTACAGCGTGTGCAAGAACCATGCAAACTCAAGCAGACAAATACCCAGCACAGAACTGTGAAAATGGACAGCCGGCCCCAATCTTAGTTTAAGAATTATTGGCAGCTTATTACTGCTGAGTGAGGAAGAGCTGATCTTCTTAAAGGGACTCTAGATAGGCTGACTAGAGCCCCCCCACACACACACCAAAAAGCTCATGTGCTATAGGGTTGGCCCCCAACTGGTAGATACAATAATCAAGAGCTGACTGGATCAGGAGGGTACTGGCATAATCAATGGGTGAATGTGTGAAAGTCCTGATGAACTGATAACATGATAGGAGGTGGTAGAAACCAGGAGGTGAAGCCTGATTGAAGAAATCAGTTCACACACAAGTTTCTCTTGGACGACTACACCTGGGGGTTAAGTGACTGACAGGAGGTAAGTCTTAGGCGGCTGATAATTCCCATAGCCATGGAGACAACTTCCCTTGTTACCAAAGCAATGCATGTTGTTACCTTAACCTATTCTATAAGCTGCATAGGAAAAAAAAAAACCTACTTGAATTCTTTTACACCACTTTATCAAATAAACTGGGTGCCAAAAGGGGGCATTAAATCTACCATTAAAGAGAAATATTTTTAAGTTCTGCATGGTCAGGGATTTTGAGCAATGAAATCTACCCTTAGTTCCTTAGTTTAAAAATTAAAATAAAAAATAAAAAACAGCTCTCTAGTATTATCTCTGAGAGGAGATGAAACACATTTGAGGGGTTCTCATTTCTAAGCCTTGTCTTTGTCTGACTTTTTTTCTTCCCAGTTAACATTCCTTACATTCTAAAGATTAAGAGCCTAGAATCCTCCTGTCCATTCTATTCCCAATGAGAATCTTTACACTAGAGAGTCTGTTTGTACTCTTAGAGAAAGAGCTGGACATATTTCTTACCTACCAAATATTCAGTTCTCACAGCACTGCTCTGGGGAAGACCAAAGGCAAGAAAGCTGATTACTGCTGTAATCATTAATTTGTCCCTACTCTAAGAATGTGTATGAAAAATTTATCATCTCAATATACAGAATGTAGTTCCTATTACTTATCCTTTAGTTTAGGCTTTAAGAGTAGTAACAAGTTTTTCAAAATGATTATTATATTACTTATGTACATTAAGTAGCTCAGTATAGACCTATGAAACAAGGTATTTGGAATCCTGAGGCAGCTGAATTATGAGTTCAAAGTCTGACTGGGCTACAGAGTAGGTTCAGAGCAGCCCAAGATCTTTGGGGGAGTGGAGAGAAACTATTAGGTACAAAAATTCATTTGAAATGAAAATTTTCATCGCTGTTTTCCATTAAAAACAGACTTAGTGTTGGGGCTGGAGAGATGGCTCAGCAGTTAAGAACACTGAATGTTCTTACAGAAGACCCAGGTTCGAATCCCAGCACCCACATGGCAGCTAACAACTGTCTATAACTCCAGTTCCAGGGGATCTGACAGCCTTTTCTGTCCTCCACTGGCATTGCATGACATGGGTGTACTTACCTACATGTAGGCAATACACGCATACACATAAAAAAATATTTAAAAAAATACTTAGTGAAAACTTACAATTTTTATTTATTCAACTGCATTATGAATTATCTTTTAAACATTAGTTAAAGAACCTGTCTTGTACCGTGTCTTTATGGTACAAGAAATCTAACAGCTAAAAAGCATGGTAGTAACATACCTGAGTTTGCTCCCTTGCTCTGGCACTTACTAGTTGTAGGGGTAGCTGATCAATTACTCAATGCCTGAAGGCCTTTTTTATTAATTTATTTACTCTTTGGTGGCTGGGGATGAAGCCCAGATCATTGCACATATTAGGTACTGTCACTAAGCTGTATCTACAGCATTAAAAAGAAAAAAATCTTTAAAATGATCAACATTCAGGGTCACTGGAAAAATTTAATGAGATGTTCATATAACGTGTCTAGCACATTCTATAAAACTAAAAGAATATCATCTTTATGATTTCAATTTAAAAAAGGATTCCTAGGCTGGGTATGGTGGTGCACAGCTTTAATCCCAATACTCAGGAGGCAGAGGCAGGTGGATCTCTGTGAAATTAAGGCCAGCTTGGTCTATATAGCAAGTTCCAGCTCAGCTGGAATTACAGGGAGTCCCTATCTCAAAAACACACAAAAAGGATTCTCATTTCTTTGCCTTTTGACATGTAAAAGACCAAGAAAAGATAAGGTAACCTCTCCTTAA
The DNA here is from genome assembly GCF_000622305.1 of Nannospalax galili. NCBI lineage: Eukaryota > Metazoa > Chordata > Mammalia > Rodentia > Spalacidae > Nannospalax > Nannospalax galili. The sequence goes on from NW_008360303.1 coordinate 8,944,243, forward strand.
TTTACTATGATTTTACATTAACCCTCCTTCAAAAAGAGTACTGAGAAGAAAATACTGAAAATGCTGTAACTTTTGGTGATGTGACTCAGGATTTTTAAAAAAATACCAGTGAAGGGCTGAGGATATAGCTCACTTGGTAAAGTGTTTGTTTAACATGAATGAAGCCCAAGGTTTAATCACCAGTACCACATTAACTGGGGGTATGGTAGCCCACATTCAGCACTCAGGAAGTAGAGGCAGGAAGATTGGAAGCTCAAGGCCATCCTCTAGTATACAGAAAATTAAAGGCCTGTCTAGGCTGATAAGACCCTGTCTACAAAGATTTTTTTTTTTAAAGGGGAAAGTGGTAGGCTGATTCAAGACTACTCATTTAAGGCTTCTATAACAAATATTGTTAGAGGGGTTGGAGAGATAGCTCAGCAGTTAAGAGCACTGGCTGCCCTTGCAAAGGACCCAGGTGCGATTCCCAGCAACCACATGTCCACAGTTCCAGTTCCGGGAGGATCTGACACCTTCTTCTGATCTCTGTGGGCACTGCATGTCATGGGTGCATTTACCTACATGCAAATACAGTCATACACACACACAAAAAAAAGCAATACTGTTAAAGGTAGAGCTACCAACTTTCTACTGTTAACAACCTATAATGTGGCTAAATACTAAATGCAGTTCCTAGAAGTTTACAGGGGGTAGAAATGTATCGGAGAAAGGTATTTCTAGCTCATATTTCATGTTACAGATTCTTCCTAAAAATGTTTCTTGGATTACTGCTTCAACCTCCAAACAATCTTTAAGGAGATTAAAACAATAGACTGAGCACACTGCTGACTGGCAGAACTAAGGACATAAGGTTAAAAGCACAGAGATCCCAGGTGGCCTTTATTTATTTAAACTCTCAATAAACCATTTTCAAATGAGACCCTGACACTTGCTGAAACAGGTGAGCCAAATCTTAGGTAAGATCCAAGTATATATTTCTATAAGAGAGGTGAAAGAAGTCATACACAATAGCAGATTCCAGGCAAAAGAGACCACACAGTTGCAAAACTTGAGGAGTCTCAATTGTACTTTCACTGTGGCAACAGGAATACAGTCATGAGGGAACTTTTAGACTGGATGAAACATTTTTGAAGGCAGAGCAGGGATGGAAAAAATTTAGCTTATTCTGAGCTAATTCTCATGAGTTCTATACCTAAAAAATGTTTGCCAGGTACTTTAATCATATAAATTACTTGGTCTGTTTACAGTATCTGAAATACAACTATCGTCCAATGAGTAAGCAGTAAACCATATCCCCGTTAAAACAGAAGATTCTGGGTAAATGGGGCGATTCAGAAATATTCACTTATGCTTTGAAAAATGACTGCTATATCTCTAGTTGCTATAAGAAATTACTACAAATTTGGTGCTTTTAAAGAATATAATTTATTCTCTCAAAGTTCTGGAAGCCAGTGGTTTTCATTATAACCAAGCCCAAAGCAAGGTGTTAGCAGGGCTACCCCTCCTCACAGGAATATGCACCTTTTGACACTGAAACATCAAAGCTCACACTGGAGAACCTCAGCTTGGGTATAATGTGAACAAATTTACTAGACCTTGGGCTTCTCTTGTAACCTTAACATATAGCCTGAATTCCTCATAATCATTCCTTGCTCTGGACCCAGAATAAAGGATGTGTTTGCTGTAAAAGTATCGAAAGTGATTATTCCATGGAAGAGAAGAGATTATTCCATTTGTGTTGCAAACTATAGGAGTGATTAGACTGGTAACATCTGTTTGTGTTGTGTGTGGTCGTGTGCGGTCCTAGGTCAGTAAGGGTCAGAAGGGACATAATCCTCTGACAATTCTCTTTTCCTTCCCCCATTTCATGCTGGATTTTTTTTTTTTTTGGTGTTTTTGAGACAGGATCTCCCTGTAGCCCCAGCTGGCCTGGAACTCACTATGTAGACCAGGCTCACCTTGAAGCCACAATGATCCACCTGTCTCTGGGTCCTGAGTGCTGGGATTAAAGGCATGCACCACACCTGGCTGTATGTACAATTTCAATAAAGAAAGAGAAAGTCTATACCAGAGAGCACAATTCTGGGAGAAATCCAAAGGAACAAGTTCAGAACCACTTGTCACCCACTTGGTTTAAATGGATACTAAGAGTCAGGCTGTCTTTATTCAGGCATCATGGTGATGTGGCAGGCATTGCACTGCTGCAGCATTGCCTCCTCTTCTGTGACTGCAATCTCTTAGTGGCCCTTCTTATAAGGAAAGACATGTGCTGACAATGAGGGCCCACCAAGGTAATCCAGAATAATCTCATTTCAAAACCATTAATTTAATTACATATGCAAAATCCCTTTTTCCAAGAAAGTAACAAAGATACTTTATTAATATCCCAAATTTAGTCTTCCTCTGTGGTTTCAGAATGTATCTATCAAGATAGAGTAATAGCCAACACTAGTTATCTCAACAGCAGCGTGTTCTCCTTGAGTCCCTTTACCTAAACATATAATAGGGTAGCAGATCCATTATGAAAAACAGTTGAGTAAACATTTATTGGAGGCTTTCACTGTGATAGGAAAAGACAACCTCCAACAGTTTATTGACTAATGAAGAAGACAACCCTGTGGGAAGCGAGCACAGCCGAGCCAGCCAAAGATGGCGCCCTGGCTGGCTGCCAAACCTCGTGCTGTTTACTTCAACTCTTGGCTGATTGCCAAGGCTCGTGAACCCCGCTTGTTTACTCCAATTCTGAAGTATGGTGAGCCCAAACAGGTGCTGCCAGCCTGATGATCTTGCTACGTGGCTAACGAGCTGCACTCTGCCTGGCCGCTGCACGTGTGTGAGCCCTGATTGGTCCCGGCAGGGGGGAGGGCTGTTGGAAACGCTATATAAAGAGCTGTAGTGTGTAATAGGGTACCTACGAGCAGCATCATAGTGGGTGAGATAATGAAGAGACTATAAGAGAGAATAAAGGAAGAAAAAGAAACAGAAGCTTGAACCTCACCTTGGTGTCTGTGTCGTCTTTCCTGGACTCTGCTGGACAGAGTCCTGGCTCGCGACACTGAACATTTCCACAGTCCTCCCAAAAAGACCAAGGTCAGGTCTGTCACAGCAATATCCCACTCTCTGGTACCAATTTCTCTCCTAGTTTGTTTCTCCATTGCTGTGACAAAACACTTTGACCACTACCAACTTGGGGAGGTTATATATCCCTTCTGAAGCTCCCCAGATAAGGGACTAAGGTTAAAGTTCCCTAAAAGGGGCGGAGGTTAAAGTTCCCTAAAAGGGACGGAGGTTCAAGTTCCCTAAAAGGGACAGAGAAGCAACTTAGAGAAAATGGGTGCTGGCGGATCGAAAGCTAAAGTGCACATTGCGCTAGTGCAGCTTTTAAAGCATGGGAGGATTAAGTTAAAGGCTGAGACGGTGGAAAAGTTCTTGGATACCATCGCAGCAGAGGCCCCGTGGTTTCTTGAGGAGGGGTCTGTAGCTGCTGCCTCTTGGGAGCGATTAGGAAAAGAGTTATCCTCCCTAGAGGTACTCTAGCTATTTGGACTTTGGTGCGGACCTGTTTAGCAGGCAAAACAGGGGAGTATGAAGCAGATATAGCAAGAGAGGAAGCGTCTCAACTCAGTGCGTGTTATGCTTCTTCAGAAGTAGAGGAGGAAGAATATGATTCTGAGGATTTAGACAGCATTATGGAACAGCTGAGAATTACTAACAATAAAAAGAAAAGGAAAAAGGAAAAGGTTGAGCCTAGTGCTCCTCCGTGGAACAGAGACTGTCTGGGAGCCATGCCCTCCATAGAAAGGAGCTGTCACAGGCTTAGTGCAGGTATATGGCGCCATCTAGTGCCTAGTTATGGAGCTTTCCCAGTGTTTGATGATCAGAACAATCAAAGATATCACGAGCCCCTGGACTGGAAAGTAATTCAGAGATTGAAAGAATCTGTGGCTACTTATGGGATACAAGCAGCTTATACCATAACTCAGGTTGAAAGCCTTACTAGACGTGCTATGACTCCTTTTGATTGGCAAAATCTTTGTAGGGCTGTTCTTTCAGGGGGCGATTATTTGAATTGGAAATCTGCTTACTTGGAATATTGTGTAGAACTAGCAGCTGCTAATGCAGCCAATGGCCAGCCTGCATGGAACGTGGATATGCTTATGGGGCAAGGGGTCTTTATTAATAATCAGATTGGATATCCAGAGCAAGTATATTCTCAGATTAATGATGCAGCCCTTAAGGCGTGGAAGATGCTGACAGGCTCAGGTAACCTTAATGATAGTCTTTCAAAGGTCCTTCAGGGGCCGAGTGAACCCTTTGCTGATTTTCTAGCTCGTATGATGGAAACTGCAGGAAGGGTGTTTCCGAATGTGGATTCAGCTATGCCATTGATCAAGCAGTTGGCATATGAGCAGGCTAATAAACCCTGTAGAGATGCCATCAGACCCCATAAGAATAGAACCTTAGATGTGTGGATTAAAATATGCAGAGATATTAATGAGCACTCCATTCAAGGGCAAGCCTTGGCAGCTGCAATAGTTGCAGGCCTGAGAGGTAAACACCTGTCAACATCAAATAGCCGACCTACAGTAATACCAAGGTCGAAACTATGTTGTACAAGCTAAAGGTTGA
>NW_008360303.1:8950369-8952694 GCF_000622305.1 Nannospalax galili
TGCTACTGGCAGGGTTGACAACCATCTCCCTGCTGATCCTATACTGCAATTTGCATCTCGTAACCCTTTAATACACCATCGGGTTACACGTACTTCACCTATTATTGGAGCAGTCAATATTTACACGGATGGATCTAGGGGGGGAGTTGGGTCTATTTGTGTAGAAGGTCTGCCTCCCGAAACCCACATATTTCCCTTTAAGTCAGCACAAGCGACAGAGCTTGCTATAGTTTTAAAAGTTTTCACCATATTTACTCAGCCGTTTAACCTGATATCAGATAGCCGATACGTGGTACAAAGTTTACAAATTCTGGAAAATGTTGCCTCAATCAGGTCACATTCTCAAGTTCATGACCTTTTTGTAGCCCTGCAAAAGCAAATTTGGCTTCAGCAATCTCCATTTAGTATAATTCATATCAGAGCTCACACTGGCCTTCCCGGATCTCTTGTAGAAGGGAACGCAAAAGCTGATGCAGCCACCAAAAGTGTATTTGTGTTTACAGCCTTTGCACTAACACCTGTGGGACGTGCTGCTCAGTTCTATTCAAGGTTTCATGTTAATGCAAATACCTTACGTCAAAAATTTCATATTACCAGAGAGCAAGCACGACAGATAGTTTTACAGTGCAAGAAGTGTGTTCTGAGTCTCCCCTCTCACTCAATTGGTGTTAATCCCCGTGGACTGAAGCCTGGAGCTCTTTGGCAGATGGATGTTACTCACCTGCCTGAATTTGGTATCTTAAAATATATTCATGTGTCTGTTGATACATATTCCGGTGTAATTTATGCTTCTGCTCAACCAGGTGAAACAGCTACTCATGTAATATCCCATTGCTTACAAGCTTTTGCAGCTTGGGGCCCACCATTGCACATCAAAACTGACAATGGGCCAGCATATACATCTTCTAAGTTCAAAGCCTTTTGTGCAGCCTTTGAGATACAGCATTCTACTGGACTGCCATACAATCCCCAGGGACAGGGTATAGTAGAGAGAGCAAATGCAACTTTAAAGGCCTGTCTCTTAAAACAAAAAGGGGGAATAGGCAGTCAATATAGATCACCTAAAGATAAATTAAATGTTGCACTATTTATACTTAATTTCTTAAATTTGAATGCAGATGGTCTCTCCGCAGCAGATAGGCATTGGATCTCAAGGCAGCAGAATCCGGTGCAGGTTTATTGGAAGGATGTCCTTTCAGGACAATGGTACGGCCCCTCCCCGGCCATAGCCTGGACAAGAGGCGCTGTTTGCATTTATCCACAGGATAAGGATGCACCTATTTGGGTTCCTGAACGTCTGGTGAAGCCGGAAATGAGAAGAAATGGACGTGAGAACTCTGATCAGGTTGTATATAGTGATACTGACGATAAAGAAAGGAGAAGCACAGATCAGAATAATATAGAGTGTGCTCTAGGCCTTTCCCCTGCCGTTGCCCTTAAGTCATAATGCTAGTATATTTCCTAAAAGTATTCAGTTCTACAAAGAACCCTTTGATTAATGTTGCAGCAATACTGCTGTGTTAAATTCGATAACTCAGAACACCACTAAAGCATTGGAGATAAAATTATTCATGGACAGGCATACTTTCGGTAAGGCAAAGAGTAGATTTATTACGGGAACAAGTAGATATCTAAAGGCAGTTATGTATTTATCATATACCTGGATTATGAATAACCTTTGCGGAGTATCTTAATTTTTCTAAGGCAGGTAGTCTATCTAAAGAACTCTCTACAGCTCTCCGAGACAACTGGAGCGAAGATGCAGGCATCAATTGTGGCAGTGAATGCTACAAGAGTAAAGATGGGGTCTATAGAAGACTGGATGAAGACCCTCCAGAGAGCCTTTTCCTTCCTCAAGGACTGGGGAGGGATGGCGTTTTGGGAACTCCTGCCAGTTGCTGCTTGTGTCTGTATGGTTTGGTGTGTGTGTGTGTGAGATGCAGCAGCAGACAGCTCACCAACAGCAAAAGCTTGCACAGGCTATGGCTGCCTTGGAGAAGGGCAAGTCACCTCCGCATTTGGCTAGACATGCTGGACCGGTAGTCAATGACGGGTACGACCCTCTCATTTACATACCAACCTAAGGCAGACCGACAACCATGATGTTGCCGAGTTGATGACGGGTAAGGATGCCAAGTGAAAGAGGGCAACCTAAGCCAGGCACGGTCCCTTGGCCTCCCTTGGTTTATTAAAACATAAAGGGGGAGATGTGGGAAGAGAGCACAGCCGAGCCAGCCAAAGATAGCGCCCTGGCTGGCTGCCAAACCTCGTGCTGTTTACTCCAACTCTTGGCTGATTGCCAAGGCTCGTGATTCCCGCTTGCTT